>NW_027527511.1:26306-43304 GCF_008692635.1 Crocuta crocuta | reverse complement strand
ATTATGTACACATGTAATAATAACAAAAATATTAAAATGTAAAAGGTTAAAAATAGGCTTGTTCCTAGAGGCACCAGTGCCAATTCTCCTAAAGTGAAATTCTGTCAGAGGTCAAAATATTAGTAACCAATAATGACCCCAATATCTTATAGTCCAGAAGATTACATTAACAAGGACTTTGAAGAGTCATCTGGTTAAGCCGTCTGTTTCAAGATTAGTAAATATACTGCTAACTCAGCCAGATTGTAGGGGTGGCTTCTGGGAGTATTGATTAGTTTTTTATATAAATTGACTTATCTATCATCTTCCTAAATCATGCCATGGGTTATGTTCCTTCTGCTGGGGAAGCTCTTTCATGTTTCAGCTATCCCTTGATTCCCTGGTCTATTTTCATTATCCCAAATTGCTGCTATTGTTCAGAAAAACTACTACTTTATGGAGAGCATCAAGCAGGGTCAGGTCTTAAGGTGTCATGCAGCATTTAGATTCATTATTCTCCTGTATTTTCATTTTTTATTAACGCCAAAGATAAAGCTGGAAACCAAATACTTGTCCTTGGGAGCTTATAATTTTTCCTTTTATTATTTTGTACTCATATCTAGCTAAGGATCCCCCCCCCAAAGGCACATGTGCCTGAACCAAATGGAAGGTATTGTGACAGAGTGGAATGAACACAGGCTTTGAATTAGGCCTTTGGAGCCTCATTTTCCTTATCAATCAAATGAAAGTAGTGTATGTAACAGACCTAGTATGAAATAGGTACTTGATAAATGGACCAGCTTTCCTAGTAAATGATTATCCAGTAGAAGAATGATGATTTCCCTCTTTCCCTTATCAGGGATTTCCAACCCAATCCCACCCCAAAGTCTGGGACGATATTGAAGACATTCTAGTCTCATCTCCCTATCTCTTGTACTTATTCTTTCTCTTTTTCTTTTCTTCTTATTCTATTTCTTCCCAAACTTTCCTTCTTCCTCTTCTATTTCCTACTAATCCCTTCTTACTAATCATTCTTCCTTCTCTAACACTGTGAGTTCTGTTTGCACCCAGCAGGTGAGAAAATGCAATTCGGTGATGGTAAATGACTTGCCACATGGATCTCCTTCCTGCTGTGGTGTGTGATTATAATTTTGATTGAGTCTCTGTAGAAAACAGTAACAACTAAGTGAACTGTCAACATTTATGCCAATCCTATNTAAGTATTTTAATTTTATTGCTCAACATGTGAATAAAACTAAGTTTTCATGAATGTAAGACACACCCAACTAAACCAGTTTTAAATTTGTACACATTTGCATTCCTCATACTGACAAGTCACNTTTTTTTTTACAAATAGTTTATTGTCAAGTTGGTTTCCATATAACACCCAGTGCTTTTGTGGGGATGAGCACTGGAAAAATTTGTTCTTGATCTTATAGCACTGTATATTTTGAGGGGAAGAATAAAAAGAGAAGAATAAAATCTGTGGCTAAAAAGGTTATGGAAATTGCCTAATTAGGAGATCATCTAGGTAGAAAATGATAATAAAAATTGTCACTTATAACTGAAATGAAGCTACAGTCTGGTGGCTTTAAGTCATCTGATCCCTTTATTCTTTTTATGACACAAACAAATTTCTGCTACAGTTAGCAACATGTGGGCAATTGGACAAAGAGCAGTGCCAAGCCAGATCGTAGTGCATCTGCAAACAGACTGTCAGCAGAATGCCAGAAGAAGCAACAGCTGTTGTATTTCTGGGATTAATGGTAGAAAAAGAGAAAGAAGATAAATTCCCAGGACACAGTGAGAATAACTGGGCCAGGTAGTTTGTTGAACTGTGTATTTTTTTTGGGGGGGGGCTGCCATAACAAAGTACCACAAACTAAGTAGCTTNTATTTTTTTGGGGGGGGGGCTGCCATAACAAAGTAACAAAAACTAAGTAGCTTTGACAGCAGAAATTTATCATCTCACAGTTCTGGAGGTACAAGTCTGAAATCAAAGTCTCAGCAAGTCTGTGAGGGAGAATCTGTTCCATGCTTCTCTTAATTTCTGGTGGTTTTCTGGCAATCTTTGGTGTCCCTTGGCTTATAGACTGCTTCCTTCCCTTTTTTTTTTTTTTACATGATGTTCTCCTTGCATCCATGTCTATGCCCAAATTTCCCCCCTTCTTATAAGAATAACAGTCATATTGGATTAAGGTCGCACCCAACTACTGTATGACTTCATCTTAACTAATTATATCTGCAATGGCCCTTCTTACAAACAAAATAACTTTCTGAAGTACTAGTGGTTGGAACTTCAACATATGAATTTCAGGAGGATATAATTCAACTCATGACAGGCTGGAAAGCTCAAGGGGTGGGAGTATTAATGCCTGGTATAGGAGGCATATGAGAGTTATTCCGTTTCATCATTTTTGGCCAGCTTTCTGTCTCTTATAAGTTTTAAAACTTATTATGTGCTCTGCACCTGCAAGTACAGCTATATTAAAAGAGGCTCATAGACTGTCCAGGGCCTGGCCATTCAGGAAGTGTTCTTTTAATGGTGTCCCTTGGTCTCTCTTGTTGTCACTTTGGTTNCTTGTCCTCGTGGCCATAGCTTGACGTCCTCCCAAAGCCTCCACAGCAAATGATAACGCTGGCAGTTGAGCTTCACCAATCTGGTTTCCCTGTAATACTATTGTCACACCTCAGATCTTCTTTTTAATTATTTTATTTTATTTTTATNGGAATTTAGGTCCCATTTCCCCTAGAGCTGAGGCTTTGCAGCATTATGATCATAGACTTGGTGCAAAATAAGGACCAAAACTTGGTCGTCTGGCAAGAGGGGCTTGCTTCCCCTCTGGTGTACTTGTTTCAGTGGAAATGTGCCTCTGGGGTGCTTGGAGGCNTCATGAACATTACTCTTCAGGGAAACCTCACAGAAGAGCAACTACTCACCACTCTTATGTCCCTAGTTTCCGTCAGAACTCCCCTCCCCCGTATTGCCCAGCTTGTGTCCAAGTTTTTTATTCCAAGTGTGCAAATGAGTTTCAAAACTCCAAATTTTAGGGATTCCTGTGGCACAGACCTGCACTGCTCCTCTGGAGGAGGGTCTTGCCAAGATTTTGCCAACCCATGGGAAAAAATCAGTACTATGACTGTGCTGCTGTTTAGAGTTTATATCAAAACAGCAGAAAGCAAGCATCCCTGCCTGTAGTCTTCTGCCAGAGTCCCCTGTTATACCTGGAAACAGTATAGCACTTTGGTGTGACCCTTCTTTCTTGTGACCCAAGGAATCCCCAGGCCACACTATCATTCCGGGGATTCTACCCCACTTCATCATTTGAGCACCCTTAAGCCTTGCACTTCCCCCATGGTAGGTAACTGCTTTTAGCAATTCAGTTTTTACATTTTTAGACTTTTCAGATTTAGTTCAGATTTTGTGCTCCTATGCTTATACTACTTTTTAGTAGACTCCTTCAGCAGGTTTCCTCCTAACTGCCAGACCCAGAGCAATATCTCTCTTGGTAAACTCTACACTTCCTACCCTCCAAACAATGTTCGCTTTTCTACATGTAATCTTGCAGTTTTTGTTCATGCAGACCTCCAGTTGATTACGTGGGTGTTCAGAATGTTTTGTTTACTATCTATCTGTGTTCAAGGAATGAGACAAACATAGGGTCTCCCTACTCCTCCACCACCTTAACTCCACTTAGCTGATCATATATGGCTTTCACTCTTTCTCCTCTGGATGTGGTATATCATGTTAATTGATTTGTGAATATTGAGCCACTCTTGTATCCCAGAAATAAATCTCACTTGATTATGATAAATTATTTTTAAACATATTGCTAGATTTGTTTTGCAAATATTTCGTTCAGGATTTTTGCATCTATGTTCATCAGAAATATTGACCTATAATTCTCTTTTATTGTAGTATCTGGTTTGGTATCAGGGTAATGCTGGTCTCATAGAATGAATTCAGCAGTTTTCCTTTCATTTTTCACTCTTTGGGATAGTTTGAGAAAAATTGATATTAGCTCTTCTTTAAATGTTTGGTAGAATTCATCTCTAAAGACGTCTAGTCCTGGACTTTTGTTTGTTGGTCATTTTTTTGATTACTGATTCGATTTAATTGTTGGTAATCAGTCTGTTCAAATTTTCTATTTCTTCTTGCTTCAGTGTTGGGAGGTAATATATTTCTAAGAATTTATACATTTCTTCTAGATTGTCCAATATTTTGGCATATAATTTGTCATAACATTCTTTCATAATTCTCTGTATTTCTGTGGTGTAGGTTTTTATTTTTCTGCTTTCACTTTTGATCTGGTTCATTTCTCTCTCTCTCTCTTTCTGATGAGTTTGGCTAAGGGTTTGAACCATGTTGTTTATTTTTTTCAAAGAACTATCTCCTCGTTTCACTAATCTGTTCTATGAATATTTTAGTTTCCATTTCAGTTATTTCTGCTCTTTATTATGTCATTCCATCTACTGTTTTGGGTGTTGGTTTGTTATTCTTTTTCTAGATCCTTTAGGTTCCTTTAGGTGTAAGGCTAGGTTGTTTATTTGAGATTTTCTTTGCTTCTTGAGGTAGGCCTATATTATATAAACTTCCCTCAGAGAACTGCTTTTGATACATCATGAAGGTTTTGGACTACTGTTGTTTTGTTTTTGTTTTTGTTTTGTTTTTTCATTTCTCTCCATGTGTGTTTTTAAATTCCCTCTTGAGTTCTTGTTTGAGCCATTCATTGATTCATAGCATGCTATTTAATATCCATGTATTTGTGGTCTTTCCAGATTTTTTCTTGTGTTTGCTTTCTACATTCATAGTTTTGTGGCCAGAAAAGATGGCATGGTATGACTTCAATCTTTTTGAATTTGTTGAGACATTTTGTGGCCTAATATGTGATCTATTCTAGAGGATATTCCATGTGCCCTTGAAAAGAATGTGTATTCTGCTGTTTTAGGATGGAATGTTCTGAATATATCTGTTAAATCCATCTGGTCCACTGTGTCATTCAAAGCCACATTTCCTTATTGATTTCTGTTTGTATGATCTGTCCACTTGATGTAAGTGGATTTTTAACATCCTCTAATATTATTGTATTACTATTGATTATTTCCTTTATGTTTGTTATTAATTGCTTTACGTATTCAGGTGCCTTCATGTTGGGTACAGAAATATTTACAATTGCTATACCTTCTCTTTTAATTTTTCTGTCTATGATTATATAATGTTCTTCTTTGTGTCTTGTTATATTCTTTGTGTTAAGGTCTATTTTGTTTGATGCAAGTATTACTATCCTGGCTTTCCTTCACATCCATTTGCATGATAAATGCTTTAAGACTGAAATGAGTCATTTGTCTTTAAATGTCTAAAATGCCTTTAAGACTGAAGTGAGTCATTTGTTGGCAACAAATACATGGTTCATTTTTAAATCTGTTTCGTTACCTTATGTTTTTTAAATTTACTTATATAAATTCAAGATAGTTAATATACAGTGTAGTATTGGTTTCAAAAGTACAACCCAGTGATTCATCACTTAGATATAATACCTCAACACCTCAACAAGTGCCCTCCTTAATGCCGATCACCCATTTGCCTATCCCCCACCCAACACCCCACCAGCAACCCTCAGTTTGTTCTCTGTATTTAAGAGTTATTTTTATGGTTGCCTCCCTCTCTCTTTTTATCTTATTTTTGCTTCTCTTCCCCTATGTTCATCTGTTGTGTTCCTTAAATTCCACATATGAGTGAAATCATATCATCTGTCTCTGACTGATTTATTTCACTTAGCATGATGCAATATAGTTCCATCCACATTGTTGCAAATGGAAAGATTTTTTTTTTATCTCTGAGTAGTATTCCACTGTGTGTGTATGGAATATATATATATGGACCACACACACGTCTTCTATATCCATTCATTGATAGACATTTGGGCTCTTTCCTTAATTTGGCTATCATTGATAGTGCTTCTAAAACATTGAGGTGCATGTGACCCTTAAAATCAACATTTTTCTGTCCTTTGGATAAATAGTAGTGCAATTAATGGGTCATTGGGTAGTTCTATTTTGAATTTTTTTCAGGAACCTCCATACTGTTTTCCAGAAGTGGCCACACCAGTTTGCATTCCCACCAACAGTGCACAGGATGCAGCAACATCTGTTGTTTTCAGAATTGTTCATTCTACCCATTCTGAGAGGTGTGAGGTAGCACATAATTGTGATTTGATTTATATTTCCCTGCTGATGAGTGATGTTGAGCATCTTTTCATGTGTCTGTTAGCCACCTGGACATCTACTTTGGAAAATTGATGTCTTTTGTCCATTAATCATTGTATTATTTGTGTTTTTAGGGGGGTGTTGAGTTTGATAAGATTTTATAGATTTGGGATACTAACCAATCCAATATGAATACCATCCAATATGTCATTTGAAAATAACTTCTCCCTTTCCATCAACCGCCTTTTAGCTTTGTTGATTGTTTCCTTCGCTGTGTAGAGGTGTTTTATCTTGATGAAATCCCATTGTTTGTTTTTGCTTTCCCTTGCTTCTGGAGACATGTCTAGTAAGAAGTTGGTGCAGCCAAAGTCACAGAGGTTGCTGCCTGTTTCCTCCTTTAGGATTTTGATGGTTTCCTGCCTTACATTTAGCTCTTTCATCCATTTTCAGTTTATTTTTGTGTATGGTGTAAGAAAGTCGTTCAGTTTCATTCTTGTGCATGATGCCATCCAGTATTTCCAACACCATTTGCTGAAGAGATTGTGTGTTTTCCTTTGGATACTCTTTCCTGCTTTGTTGAAGATGAGTTGACCTTACATTTGTGGGTCCATTTCTGGGTTCTCTATTCTCTTCCATTGATCTATGTGTCTGTTTTTGTGCCAGCACTATAGTATCTTGATGACTATAGCTTTCTATTACAGCTTGAGTTCTAGCTCTGTGAAGAATATTGGTGTTATTTTCATAGGGTTTGCATTGAATGTGTAGATTGCTTCGGGTAGTATCGACATTTTATTAATATTTTTTCTTCCAATCCATGAGCATGGAATGGTTTCCCATTTCTTTGTGCCTTCTTCAATTTCTTTCATCAGTGTTCTATAGTTTTCAGAATACAGATCTTTTGCCTATTTGGTTAGGTTTATTCCTAGGTGTCATGGTTTTTGGTACAATTGTAAATGGGATCAATTCCTTGATTTCTCTTTCTGCTGCTTTATTACTGGTGTGTAGAAACGCAACCAATTTCTATATGTTGATTTTATAACCTGTGACTTTGCTCAATTCACCTATCAGTTCTAATATGTTTTTGGCACTCTATGTCTTTTGATTGGAATGTTTAGTTCATTTACATTTAAAGTAATTACTCATAGGTATGTGTTTATTGTCATTTTATTACTTGTTTTATGGCTCTTTTTGTAGTTTTGTCTGTGTCTTTCCTTGTTTTCTTCTCTCATGATTAGTTGGTTTTCATTAGAGATATACATGGATTCCTTTCTTTTTATTTTAGCATATATATTACTGGTTATTTTATTTGTGGTTTCATTTATGTTTGTATATAACATTTTCTGCATATAGTAGTCTATATTAAGTAGATGGTTGCTTAAATTTGAACCTATTCTTTCCTCTTCTTGCTTTTAGGTATATTGTGTCATATTTTACATCTTTTTATTTTGTAAGTGCCTTGACTGATTTTTGCAGACAAATTTATTTTTACTGCTTTTGTTTTTTAATTTTCTTACTCTTACTTATGGTCTATCCTTTCCACTCAGATGTGCCTTTCACATTTCTTTCAAGGCTCATTTTAGTGGTCATGAATTCCTCTAATATTGTTTTGTCTGGAAACTCTATTTCTCTTTGTATTCTGAATGATAGCTTTTCCGTATAGAGTATGCTTGGCTTTAAATTTTTCCTTTCAACACTTTGAATATGCCATGTCACTCCCTTCTAGCCTGAAAAGTTTCTACTGAAAAATCCAGTGACAGCCTAATGGGGTTTCCTTTGTACATATGTGGGTTTTTTTTTCTCCTTTCAAAACTCTCTATCACCTTTTTTAAAAAAAATTAAATCCAAGTTAGATAACATAATGTGTCATAATGATTTCGGGGATAGAATTTAGTTGTTCATCACTTACATATAACACCTAGTGTTCATCCCAACAAGTGCCCTCCTTAATGCCCATCGCCCAATTAGCCAATTCCCCCACCAAACCCCCCACCAGCAACCCTCAGTTTCTTCTCTGTAGTTAAGAGTCTTATATGGTTTGTCTCCCTCTCTCTTTTTATTTTTGTATCCATTCCCCTATGTTCATCTGTTGTGTTCTTTAAATTCCACATATAAGTAGAATCATATGAGATTTGTCTTTCTCTGACTTATTCCTTTTTAAATTTTTTTTCACATTTATTTTTTATTGAGAGACAGGGAGAGACAAAGGATGAAGGTGGGAGGGGTAGAGAGAGAAGGAGACACAGAATCCGAAGCAGGCTCCAGGCTCTGAGCTGTTAGCACAGAGCCCGGTGTGGGGCCCAAACCCACCAACCATGAGATCATGACCTCAGCTGAAGTCAGACGCTCAACCGACTGAGCCACCCAAGGGCCCCTCCCTGACTTATTTTGATTGGCATAATATACTCCAGTTCTATCCACATTGATACACACACACACACACACACACACACACATATATACACACCACATTTATTTATCTATTCATCAGATGATGGACATTTGGGGTATTTTCATAATTTGGCTATTATCAATAGTGTTGCTATAAACATTGGGATGCATGTGCCCCTTCAAATCAGCATTTTTGTATCCTTGGATAAATACCTAGTAGTGCAATTGCTGGGTCATAAGGTAGTTCTATTTTTAATTTTTTGAGCAACCTCAATAATGTTTTCCAAAGTGGCTGCACCAGTTTGCATTCCCACCAGCAGTGCAAAAGTTTCCTCTTTGTGTCCTTGCCAACATTTCTTGAGGCCTGAATTAATTTTAGCCATTCTGACAGGTGTGAGGTGGTATCTCATTGTCGTTTAGATTTGTATTTCCCAGATAATGAGTGGTGTTGAGCATCTTTCATTGTGTCTGTTAGCCATTTGGATGTCTTCGTTGGAAAAGTGTCTCTTGATGTCTTTTTACCATTTCTCAACTGGATAATTTGGTTTCTGGATGTTGAGTTTGATAAGGTTTTTTTTAATGTTTTATTTATTTCTGAAAGAGAGAGAGAGAGAGAGAGAGCAGGGGAGGGCCAGAGAGAGAGGGAGACACAGACTCTGAAACAAGTTCCAGGCTCTGAGCTAGCTGTCAGCACAGAGCCCGACGCAGGGCCCGAACCCACAAACAGTGAGATCATGACCTGAGCTGAAGCTGGATGCCTAACTGACTGAGCCACCCAGGTGCTCCGTGTTTGATAAGTTTTTATAGATTTTGGATACTAACCCTTTATCTGATATGTCATTTGCAAATATCTTCTTCCCTTCCAATGGTTTCCTTTTAGTTTTGTTTCCTTCACTGTGCAGAGGCTTTTTATCCTGATGAGATCCCAATAGTTCATTTTTGCTTTTGTCTCCTTTCCTAAGGAGACATGTCACGTAAGAAGTTGCTGTGCTTGAGGTCAAGGAGGTTGTTTACTATTTTCTCCTTGAGGATTTTGGTGGCTTCCTGTGTCACCTTTAGGTCTTTTATCCAATTTGAGTTTATTTTTTATGTATGGTGTAAGAAAATGGTCCAGATTCATTCTTCTGCATGTTGATTTCCAGTTTTCCCAACAATTTTTTCTAAAGAGACTGTTTTTTCCCCCACTGGATATTCTTTTCTGCTTTGTCAAAGATTAGATGGCCATACACTTGTGGGTCCATTTCTGGGTTCTCTATTCTGTTACATTGATCTATGTGTCTATTTTGTGCTAGTGCCATACTGTCTTGATGATTACAGCTTTTTAATACAGCTTGAAGTCCAGAATTGTGATACCTCCAACTTTGGTTTTCATTTTCAACATGACTTTGGGTATTCAGGGCCTTTTCTGGTTCCAAACAGAATTTAAGATTGTTTGTTCTAGCTCTGTGAGAAATGCTGGTGTTATTTTGATAGGGATTGCATTGAATATGTATATTACTTTGGGTAGTATCAACATTTTAACAATAGTTTTTCTTCCAATCCATGAGTATGGAATATTTTTCCTTTCTTTGTTTGTCTCCTATTCTTTCATAAGCTTTCTATAGTTTTCAGTCTATAGATTTTTCACCTCTTTGGTTAGATTTATTTCTAGGTATTTTATGGGTTTTTGGTGGCATTGTAAATGGGATGGATTCCTTCGATTTCTCTTTCTGCTACTTTATTACTTGTATTTGGAAATGCAACTGATTTCTGTAAATTGATTTTATATCCTGCGACTTCTCTGAATTCATGTATCAGTTCTCGCAGTCTTTTGGTGGTATCTTTTGGGTTTTCCACATAAAGTATCATTTTGTTTACAAAGAGTGAAAGGTTGACTTCCTTCTTGCTGATTTGCATACCTTTTATTTCTTTGTGTTGTCTGATTGCTGAAGCTAGGACATCCAACAGTATGCTGAATAACAGTGTTGAGAGTGGATATCCTTGTAGTGTTCTGGACCTTAGGGGGAAAGCTCTCAATTTTCCCCACTGTGGATAATATTAGCAGTGGGTCTTTCATGTAAGACTTTATGATCTTGAGGTATGATCCTTCTATGCCTACTTTTTTTTTTCAAGAAAGAGTGTTGTATTTTGTTAAATGTTTTTTCTGCATCTATTAAGAGGATCATGTGGTTCTTATTCTTTCTTTTATTAATGTGATGTATTACATTGATTGATTTGTGAATATGGAATCAGCCCTGAATCTCAGGTATAAAACCCACTTCATTATGGTAAATAATTCTTTTAATGTATATTTTGATCTGGTTGGCTAGTATCTTGTTGAGAATTTTTGCATCAATGTTCATCAGGGAAATTGGCCTTTAGTTCTCCTTTTAAGTAGGGTCCTTGTCTGGTTTTGGAATCAAGATAATGCTGGTCTCATAAAATGAGTTTGGAAGTTTTCCTTCCATTTATAATTTTTTGAACAGCTTCAAAAGAATGGATGTTGGGGTGCTTGAGTGGATAGTCAGGTAAGCATCTGACTTTGGCTCAGGTCATGATCTCATGGTTCATAAGTTTGAGTTCCAAGTCAGGTTTTGCCCTGACAGCTTAGAGCCTAGATCCTGTTTAGGATTCTGTGTCTCCCTCCCTCTCTGCTCCACCTCCACTTGCACTCTGTCTTTCAAAAATAAATGTTAGAAAAAATTTAAAAAGAATGGATGTTAACTCTTCTTTAAATGTTTGGTAGAATTCTCCTTGAAAGCCATCTGGCCCTGGACTCTTGCTTGTTAGGAGATTTTTTTTATTATTGATTCAATTTCTTTACTGGTTATGGGTCTGTTTAAATTTTCTATTTCTTCCTATTTCAGTTTTGGTAGATTTTTATGTTTCTAAGAATTTGTCTATTTCTTCCCAATTGCCTAATTTCTTGGCATATAATAGCTCATCATATTCTCTTGTTTTTCTTTGTATTTCTGCAGTGTTGGTTGCAATCTCTCATCTTTCATTGGTGATTTTATTTATTTGGGGCCTTTTCTTTTTTTTTTAATCAATGTGGCTAGGGGTGAATCAATTTTTTTTAATTTTTTCAAAGAACTAGCTCCTGTTTCATTGATGTGTTCTACTTTTTTTTTTTAATATCATTGATTTTTGCTCTAATCATTATTATTTCCCTCCTTCTGCTGTTTTGGGGCATTATTTGCTGTTTATTTCCCAGCTCTTTGAGGTTTAAGGTTAGGTTGTGTGTCTGAGACCTTTCTTCCTTCTTCAGGAAGGCCTGGATTGCTATATTCTTCCTTTTTCTAACTGCTTTTTCTGTATCCCAGAGGTTTTGGACTGTCATGTTTTCATTTTTATTGGCTTCCATGTACTTTTTAATTTCTTCTTTAATTTCTTGGTTAACACATTCATTCTTTAGTAGGATGTTCTTTAATCTCCAAGACTTCATGGTCTTTCCAAACTTTTTCTTGTCATTTATTTGAAGTTTCATTGCATTGTAGTCTGAAAATATGCAAGGTATGATCTTGGTGTTTTTGTTTTTGTTGAATGAAAACTGATTTGTGATCCAGTATGTGATCTATTCTTTGAGAATGTTTCATGTGCACTAGAGAAGAATGTGTGTCATTCAAAACAATTGTTTCCTTTTTGATTTTCTGTTTATATGATCTGTCCAGTGCTGTACATGGGTGTTGAAGTCCCCCAGTATTGTGGTACTATTGCCTCTGAGTTTCTTTATGTTTGTGATTGATTTATATATTTGAGTGCTTTCACGTTGGGAGACAATTGTTAGATCATCTTGGTGGACAGAGCTTTTAATAATGATATAATGTCCTTCTTCATCTCTTGTTGCAATCTTTATTTTGAAATCTAGTTTGTCTCATATATGTATAGCTACTCCAGCCTTCTTTTGATGACCATGAATGAGCATGATAGATATTTATCCAACTTCTTACTTTCAATCTGTAGGTATCCTTAGGTCTAAAATTAGTCTCTTGTAAGCAGCATATAAATGAGCATTGTTTTCGTATACAGTCTTACGGTATCTAATTATTTTGATTGGAGCATTCAGTTCATTTATATTTAGAGTGAGTAATGAAAGATATGAATTTTGTGCCACTGAGTTGTTTGTAGAGTTTTTTTTTTAATTTTTAATGTTTATTTATTTTGAGAGACAGAGAGAGACAGAGCATGAGTGGGGGAGGGGCAGAGAGAGAAGGAGACACAGAATCTGAAGCAGTCTCCAGGCTCTAAGCTGTCAACACAGAGCCCAATGCGGGGCTCGAACCCATGGAGCACGAGACCATGACCTTAGCCAAAGTTGGACACTCAACTGACTGAGAGATCCGGCGCCCCTAGAGTTGATGTTTCTGTTGATAATCTCTGGTCCTTTCTAGTCTTTGTTGCTTTTGCTCTTTTTTGTTTTGTTTTGCTTTTTTTTTACACTCAAAGAGTACACCCTTGTAATTTTTTTCAGTACTGCTTTAAGGGTCATGAACTTCTTTAGTTTCTGTTTGTCTGGGAGACTCTAACTCTCCTTCTATTTAGAATGACAGCCTTGCTGCGCAAAGAATTTTGGCTGCATATTTTTCTGATTCAACACATTGAATATATCCTGCCACTCCTTTCTGGCCTGCCAAGTTTCTGTGAATAGGTCCGCTGTTAACCTGATATGTCTTCCTTTATAGGTTAAGGACCTTTTCTCACTTGCTGCTTTTAAATTTTTTTCCTTGTCTGTGTATTTTGTCAATTAGATTCTGCTATGCCGTTGTGATGGTCATTCTTGTTCAAAGTAGTGGGAATTCTCTGTGCTTCTTGGATTTTGATGTCTGTGTCCTTTCCCAGATTAGGAAAGCTTTCTGCTATAATTTGCTCACATAAACCTTCTCTCTTTTTTTTCTCTCTTTATTTCTAGGGACTTCTATGATTTGGATGTTATCCACTTTGAATAAATCACTGAGTGTTCTGAGTTTTGTATCATGATCTTTTGCCTTTGTTTCTCTGTTTTTTTCTGCTTTATTATCCTCCTTAAAGTTATCATCTATATCATTGATTTGCTGCTCTGCATTGTCCATTCTTGCCATTGTGGAATCCATTTGCAACTACATCTCAGTTATATCATTTTTAATTTCAGCCTGATTAGATTTTATTTATTTTATGTATGCAGAAAGGGATTCTCTGGTGTCTGCTATGATTTTTACAATGCCAGCTAGTATACTTTTTTTGTTTGTTTGTTTTGTTTGTTTCTTTCTGGGGGGTGTGGCATTCAGATTTTTTTATTTATTTATTTATTATTTTTAAATAGTTTATTGTCAAGTTGATTTCCATATGACACCCAGTGCTCATCCCCACAAGTGCCTTCCTCCATGCCTATCACCCCCATTCCCCTCCCCCCACCNTTCTCCTCCATGGTCCTCCGTTAAGTTCCTCCTAATCCTCCTATACGTGCAAACATATGATATTTGTCCTTCTCTGCCTAACTTATTTCGCTTAGCATAACACCCTCAAGTTCCATCCATGTTGCTACACGTGGCCAGATTTCATTCTTTCTCATTGCCATGTAGTATTCCATTGTATAGATAAACCACATCTTCTTGATCCATTCGTCCATTGACGAATAGGCTCTTTCCTATGGGTCATAGGACACATAGGCTCTTTCCATGCTTTGGCTATTGTTGAGAATGCTGCTACGAACATTGGGGTACATGCGCAGTGGCATAATCATGCATCAGCACTCTTGTATCTCTTGGGTATATTCTTAGCAATGCTATTGCTCGGTCATAAGGGACTTCTATTGTTAATTTTTTGAGGAACTTCCACACTGTTTTCCAGAGGGGTTGCACCAGTTTACATTTCCACCAACAGTGTAGGAGGGTGCCCGTTTCTCCACATCCTTGCCAGCATCTAGAGTCTCCTGATTTGTTTATTTTAGCCACTCTGACCAGCGTGAGGTGGTATCTCAGTGTGGTTTTGATTTGTATTTCCCTGAAGATGAGGGATGCTGAGCATCGTTTCATGTGTCTGTTGACCATCTGGATGTTCTCTTTGGAGAAGTGTCTGTTCATTTCTTTTGCCCATTTATTCACTGGATTATTTGTTTTTCAGGTGTGGAGTTTGGTGGGTTCCTTATAGATTTTTGGATACTAGTCCTTTATCTTATATGTCATTTGCAACTCTTTTTTCCCATTCCTTCAGTTATCTATTAGTTTTATGGATTGTTTCCTTTGCTGTGCCGAAGTTTTTTATCTTGATGAGGTCCCAATAGTTCATTTTTGCTATTGATTACCTTGCCTTTGTGGATGTGTCAAATAAGAAATTGCTGTGGTGGAGGTCAAGGAGGTTGTTTCCTGCTTTCTCCTCTAGGGTTTTGATGGTTTCCTGTCTCACGTTCAGGTCCTTTATCCATTTTGAGTTTATTTTGTGTATGGTGTAAGAAAATGATCTAGTTTCATTCTTGCATATTGCTATCCAGTTCTCCCAGCACCATCTGTTAAAGAGGCTGTCTTTTTTCCATTGGATACTCTTTCAAGATTTGTCAAAGATTAGTTGGCTGTATACTTTTGGGTCCAATTCTGAGTTCTCAATTCTATTCCATTGGTCTATGTGTCTGCTTTTGTGCCAATACCATACTGTCTTGATGATTATACCTTTGTAGTAGAGGCTGAAGTCTGGGATGGTGATGCCTCCCGTTTTGGTTTTCTTCTTCAAGATACTTTGGCTATTCGGGGTCTTTAGTGGTTCCACACAAATTTTAGGATAGCTTGTTCTAGTTTTGTGAAGAATGCTGGTGCAATTTTAATTGGGGTTGTAATGAATGTGTACATTGCTTTGGGTAGTAATGACATTTTACCTATATTTATTCTTCCTATCCATGAGCATGGAATGTTTTTCCATTTCTTTGTGTTTTCTTCAATTTTTCATAGATCAGTTCTAATAGGTTTCTGGTGGAGTCTGTCGGGTTTTCTATGTAGAGTATCATGTCGTCTGCGAAAAGTGAGAGTTTCAATTCTTCTTTGCCAATTCTGATGCCTTTTATTTCCTTTAGTTGTCTGATGGCTGACGCTAGGACTTCTAGCACTATGGTAAACGACAGTGGTGAGAGTGAACATGCTTGTCGTGTTCCTGATCTCAGGGGGGGGAAGCTCTCAGTTTTTCCCCATTGAGGATGATGTTAGCTGAGGGCTTCTCATAGATGGCTTTTATGATGTTTAAGTAAGTTCCTTCTATCCCGCCTTTCTCGAGGGTCTTTATGAAGAAGGGATGATGTATTTTGTCAAATGCTTTTTCTGCATCTATCGATGGGATCGTATAGTTTTTATCTTTTTTTTTTGTTCATGTGATGTATCGCATAGATTGATTTGCGAATATTGAACCAGCCTTGTAACCCAAGAATGAATCCCACCTGATCTTGGTGGATAATTCTTTTTATGGGCTGTTGGATTCGATTTGCAGGTATCTTGTTGAGAATATTTGCATCTTTATTCATCAAGGATATTGGCCTGCAGTTCTCTCTCTTTTTTTTTTTTTNTGGAGCTGTCTGGCTTGGGAATCCAAGTGATTCTGGTTTCATAAAATGTGTTTGGAAATTTTCCTTTGATTTCTAGTTTTTGAAATAGCTTGAGAAGAATGGGTATTAATTCTGTTTTAAATGTCTGGTAGAATCCCCAGGAAAACCATCTGGTCCAGGGCTCCTATTTTTTGGGAGATTTTTGATAACTGATTTGATTTCCTTGGTAGTTATGGATCTGTTCAGATTTTCTATCTCTTCCCTTGTCAATTTTGGTAGTGAGTGTGTTTAGTAATTTGTCCATTTCTTCTAAGTTGTCCAATTTGTTGGCATGTAGTTTTTCCATAGTATTCCCTGATACTTGCTTGTATTTATGAGGGGTAGTTGTAATAAGGCCATTTTCATTCATGATATTGTGTATTGGAGTGCTCTCTCTTTTCTTTCTGAGAAGCCTGGCTAGAGGTTTGTCAATTTTGTTTATTTTTTCAAAAAACCACCTCTAGGTTTCATTGATCTGTTCAACTGTTGTTTGGATTCTATATTGTTTATTTATGCTCTGATTTTTCCCATTTCTCTTCTTCTACAGGGTTTGGGATGCTCTTGTTGCTCTCCCTCTAGTTCCTTTAAGTGAGCTGTTAGATTTTGCACTTGTGCCTTTTCTAATTTCTTGAAATAGGCCTGGAGTGCAATGTACTTCCCTCTTAGGACTGCTTTGCCATATCCCTTCGAGTTTGGATTGTTGTATTCTCATTTTCATTTGTTTCCATATATTTTGTATTTTTTTTTCTCTAATTGCCTGATTGGCCCATTCATTCCTTAGTAGGGTGTTCTTTAACCTCCATGGTTTTGGGGGTTTTCCAGACTTCTTCCTGTGACTGATTTCAAGTTACATAGCATGCGATCAAAAAGTGTGCATAGTATGATCTCAATTCTTTTATATTTAT
>NW_027527511.1:18235-26185 GCF_008692635.1 Crocuta crocuta | reverse complement strand
TCTCTTTTTTTGTCAGCTTCTTGTTTTTCTATAATAGTGTCTCCTAAATCACTTACTCTCCTTTCTGCCTCTTCAATCCGTGCATTGGAGGCCTCTAATTTATTATGTATCTCATTTATCGCATTTTTAAATTCATCATAACTATTTTTAAGTTCCATAGTGTTTGTAGCCATAGTTTCTCTGATGTCTCCCATGCTTTTTTCAAGCTCAGCGATTAATTTTATGATTGTTGTTCTAAATTCTTGTTCAGTTATGTTGCTTATATCTGTTTTGAGCAGTTCTTTAGCTTTCATGTCTTCTTGGAGTTTCTTTGGAGGAGAATTCTTCCGTTTTGTCATTTGGGTTACCTTTCTCTTTCTTGCTAATTTTAAAAGCTTGTTGTACACTCTGTCCCTGCGAGTTCTGATGTATTAGAGTGGGCTCTTTGGCTGTTCAGGGCCTGTCTGTTCAGGAAGTGTTCTTTGAATGGTGTCCCTTGGTTTCTCTTCTTGAGAGTTTGGTTATTTTGTTTCCCTATTGGTAGTGGTATTTGGGACTCTTCATCATGGGTAGTTTGCTTGGCATGGAATACTACATGGCAGTGAGAAAGAATGAAATCTGGCCATGTGTAGCAACATGGATGGAATTTGAGGGTGTTATGCTGAGCGAAATAAGTCAGGCAGAGAAGGATAAATACCATATGTTTGCACGTATAGGAGGATTAGGAGGAACTTAACGGAGGACCATGGGGGAGAAGAAGGGAAAAAGAGTGGGGGAGAGGGAGGGAGGCAAACCATGAGAGACTCTTGAATGCTGAGTACAAACTGAGGGATGATGGGGGTGGAGGTGAGGGGAAGGGAGGTGATGGGCATGGAAAAGGTCACTTGTGGGGATGAACACTGGGTTTTATATGGAGACCAACTTGATAATAAACTATTAAAAATTTAATATCTTGTTCAATGTGGATGTTTTATTAATTTCAATTTTCAACACATTGTTAAAATTTATCGTGATCAATGGGTTTTTTAATACCCTCTTAAATTCTTTGCCCAGGGCAAGTGCTTTACTCCCCTCACCTTACTCCTAGCCTTGGGACAAAGTGGGACAGAAGTGAAAAATCCATCTTTGATTACTTTGTTCTGTTCAATGCTGTTTTGCTATAGACCTGGAACACCCATTTCCTGAGCAACCCAGACAATGGTGGGGTCTGGATTTATGAGGACAACTATGGGGCAGCTATTTGGCCAGCAGAACATGTCTTGGCAAAGCTTAACCGATATTTGAAGGCACCCAGTTCAACTTTCTTATGCCCAAAGTAAGAAAATGGGGTATAGGATGAAAAAGAATAGAATAGCCTCCATGTTAGTTAAGGCCGGGGTTAGAGCCCAGGGCTTCTCACCCTTCACTTAGTGCTTTTTCTATAGATTGCCATCAGAAGGGGTTTTTACACACTGTGGTATTATAAAAGTATGTATTTGATCTTTTCCATGGTTCCTGGCACAGTAGCTTTTAAAACCCTTGGAATCTTAAGAGTGAGAAGTAACAAGAGTATCTTTTATATGTTAAGGAGGTAAAATGTAAAGGCGGAGGTGGGGGCTAGTTGTCAGAAAGAACAAACTAGATTAGAATATTGGAAATTTCAGCCACACTACCTGATTCCACAAGGAAGGAAGGAGTATCTGAGATTGAGTTCAATCACCAAAAGACAATTTAGCCAACATCCTGAAACTTACATAAAACCCCTTAAATAACAGGGCTGACAGAGTGTTCAGGTTAGTGAACACATGAAGGTGCTGGTAGATTCGTGTGCCTAGACAGAGCATGGAAGCTCCATAGCCCTTCCCCCTTATCTTGACATTTACATATTTTCCATGTGGCTATTCCTGAGTTGTATCCTTTATAATAAGCCAGTAAGCAATTGTAAGTAAACTACTTTCATGAATTATGTGATGTGTTCTAGTGAATTATTGAACCTTGAGTGGATAGTGGGAACCCCCAAATTTATAATAAAATAGGACAGGGAGCTGATACTTAGGACTATTTCTAAAGTGAGAGCCATCTTGTGGAAATTTTATCTTAAACCTGTGTAATCTGATGCTAATTCTGTGTAATTAGTGTCATAATTGAATTGTAGGACACCCATTTGGTGTAAGATAATAAAAAAATTGGTTGGCGTTAGGAGGGTAAAGAAAATACCCTTCAGGTCCTCATCCCAGCCAATCTGGAGATGGAAACCCCTATCTATCTGACTCCAGAACCCAATTTCTGACCCTTACAGAATGTGGTTGGGTGAGAAAAACTTCTCTTTCAGGGACGACTTTAGTTTCCAGGAGACTCAGATTCATCTAGCTCTAAAGTTCATACTGAACTACACCAATACTGGCAGCAAGACAACTTCATGACATATACATCAACTCCTACATATTAGGCCCTCACAACCTGAAACCCCTGTAATATACAGCCAAGGGTAGGGGTGAGAAGAGCAGTCTCTTTAATTCTGCCTTCCTGAGAAAATGCATATGGCACAAAATGCTCCAGATCTCTGAGATAACATATCTCTGCCATCTGAGCAAGGAAATAAAAGCTGCTACGTATGCTGAAATTTTCTTCAATTCCAAACACTATTAAAAGCCCCAAGACCTCAGGGCAGCGGAAGATAATTATCACACTGGCACTATCTTAAAATTTCCAACTTAATGTCAGGGTCTTAATCAAGCTCCTTTTGGGGCTTTTTTGAAAATTTTCCTAGATATCTAACATCTCACCCATCCATCTTGCAGATCCCCAAGCCTGGTGTGCTGATTCTTGTCTATAAAGTTTGCATTCTCTTGGTCTGGAAAGAGGTTTCCAAAGACATGCCTCTTGGCCCTATAAACTTTTTTGGAACTATTGATCGTTTTTCAAAGAACACTTTATCTGCATGCATAGGGAAAGGATTAACAGTAGGCAGGGATAGATAAGAGACCCTTGGGGGGTTGCAGAGACTGCTTCCAGCTGCAATCTCCACCTGGGCCCTCTACCTAGACTTCAAGGCTCACCACAGCAGTCTTCAGCCATCCTACTCTTCCTAGTGGTATCTACTACACCCCACACCTTCCAGCTGTGGATTTGGGTGGGAGGCTATAGCTGTGGTGAGTCTTGGAAAAAAGGGATAAATGCATTCCAGACCTCCCCATTCCAGGTGCCATGAAGAGTCTCAAACTGTATTCAATTACTGATAAGGTCCCAAAAAGCTAGACAAAAATCCTTAGTGGCAACACAGTCGGGACCCTTTTCACTCTCAAGAGCCTTGTATTTTCACTCAATAAATTCTATCACTTTGCTCACTTTCTGCTGTCTGCAAGATTCTTTCTTCAACTCCATGATATAAGGACCAGTATCTCTCCCACCCACCCAGCCAAAGAAGATGGCAGCAGAGTAATACACTAGGCTTTCCGTGTCTTATGAACACAATCTAACTATCAAATCATCCTAAATACCCCAGAAATAGACCCGAAGACTGACNACAGAACTAACTCCACAAAGAAAGGGAGATGTGGCTACATCAAAGAATATAAGAAGTGCAGAGATGAGGTTTAGACAATGAATGGATCACGGGTGCTACAGAAGGGAGGGAGCCATGGTCCTGGAGAAGGGCAAGAGAGAGGGGAGCAAACAGGGAAATGTAAAAGGAGACTGTTTCCCCAAGGCCATTTGCTTGGAAAATAATAAGGGCTGAACTTTGTGAGTTCTGCAACCAGCAGGGCTGGTATAGAGCCCTGAGGACATAAGGCTGTTCTTGGAGAGAAGGCAGACAAAGAATCCGGGGAATAGACAGTGTAGAAACAGCGATCTGAAAAGATCTTGGGGCACGGAGTGGGGAGATTATTCACTCTTCTTGGGACTGTGTCCCTGAGAGGCAGCATTCATGGACACACCTCTCCATGAACAGAGGAGCTGGCCGGGACCATTTCCCTCCTCTGTTTCTCAGCATAAACACAGAGCCACCTGCAGGAATCAGAACAGTAGGACACTATCTGCTTAACTTGCATACATCAAGACCCACCCCTCTGCACTCTGGTAACACTGTCCTCAGCAATCCTTGCCTCAGTCCTGGTGTGGCAGATCCCTCCCACAGAAGACCAGCATAAACCCCTGCCCAAACCATATCTCACAATCTGAGAGTTCTGCAGGACCTCAATACTGGTAGAGTGGTGACACGTTTCATTTCATAAGAAGACCATGGCACACCAAGTTAAAACTCACCACATTCTGGCCAAGGATGAAACATTGCCCACAGAAGACAAGGAGAACCTTTGCAAACTACTGGTCTGAAGGATAGAACAGCCAAAATACAACAGCAAAATGTACACAGCACACACCAGAGACACTACCTAAAGTGACAGACCCCAGTAACTACATGACATCTCTTTCATAAGGCCATTTCTCTGCTGGAAAAGCAGAGGAACAAATTAGTGACCTAGAAGACAAAGTAATAAAAGTAATGAAGCTGAACAAATAAAGACTTCTGCAACAACAGAACACACTTAGGGAACTCAATGGCTCCGTCAAAAGTAATTAAATTCATATTATAAGAGTCCCATAAAATTAAGAGAGAAAAAAGGGGGCAGACAATTTATCTGAGTAAATAATAACTGAAAACTTCCCTAATATGAGAAGGAAAAAGACATCCAGATGCAAGAAGCACAGAGAATTCCCATCTAAATGAACAAAAACAAGCCAACACAAAGACAGGTTGTAATTATGTTGGCAAAATAGTGATAAAGGAAAAAAATTAAAGCAGCATGAGAAAAGGATTCCTTACCTTACAAGAGTAAAACCATAAGGTTACCTGGAAATTTCTCAACAGAAACTTGGCAATCCAGATGAGGGTGGCATGATATAATCAAAGTGTTGACTGGGAAGAATCAGCAGCCAAGAATACTCTTTACAAGAATGGTATAATTCAGAACAGAAGGAAACATAAAAAGTTTTCCAGACAAACAAAAACTAAGGGAGTTTGTGACCATTAAAGCATCTCTGCAAGAAATATTAAAGGGGATCATTTGAATGGAAAGGAGACACCAAAAGTAACAAAGTCAGGAAAAGATCAGATACAATGTCCAGAAACAACAACAAAACAACCAATAAAATGGCAATAAATGAATATCAACAATTAATTTGAATGCAAATGGACTAAATGCTTCAATAATTCTGACATGTGGTGTCAGAATGGATAAAAACCCAAGATGCATCCATATTATGCCTACAAGGGACTCATTTTAGACCTAAAGACATCTGAAGATTAAAAGTGAGGGTTGGAGAAACACTTATCATGCAAACTGACCTCGGCAGAAGCTGGAGTAACAATACCTATATTGGAAAAATTATACTTTAAAAAAGACCATAGCAAGAGACAAAGAAGGGCAGTATATAATCACAATGAGGAAAATCAAACAAGACATAACAGTTTTAAGTATTTATGCACCCAACATGAAGGCAACGAAATACATAAAACAATTAATAGTGAAAATAAAGAAACTACTTGATAATAATGCAATAATAGTAGGGGACATTAACACCCACTTACGTCAGTGGACAGATCATCTAAACAGGAAGCAATCAAGGAAACAATGGCTTTGAATAACACACCAGGACAGATGGAAATAACAGATATATTCAAAACTTTCTATCCTAAAAGAACATAATGCACATTCTTTTCAAGTGCACATGGTACATTCTGCTCAATACATCACATATTAAGTCACAAATCAGGACTCAGCACCATAAAAAAGACTGAAGTTTTATGCACCTTTTCTGGCAACAATGCTTTAAAACCACAAGTCAACCACAAGAAAAAGTCTGGAAAGTCCACAAATACATGGAAGTTAAACAATATGATACTAGGGGCGTCTGGGTGGCTCAGTCGGTTTAGCATCCGACTTCGGCTCAGGTCATGATCTCATGGTTCGTGGGTTTGGGCCCCGTGTCAGGCTCTGTGCTGAGAGCCAGCTCAGAGCTTGGAGCCTGTTTCAGATTCTGTGTTTCCCTCTCTCTTTGACCCTCCCCTGCTCACACTGTCTCTCTCTCTCTCTCTCTCTCTCTCTCTCTCAGAAATAAATAAAACATTAAAAATTTTTAATAAAAAAACCAATATGATCCTAAACAATGAATGGAGCAACCAGGAAATCAAAGAAATAAAAAAAGGAAGCAAATGAAAGTGAAAACACAGCACTCCAAAATTTTGGGGATGCATCCAAAGTGGTTATAAGAGGGCAGTATATACCAATACAGGTCTACCTCAAGAAGCAAAAAAGCAAAAGCAGTAACAACAACAACAAAACAAAACCTCAAACAAACTTACCTTACACTTAAAGGGGTTAGAAAAAAAACAACAAATGAAGCCTAAAGCCAGCAGAAGAAGGAAAATAATAAAGATTTACCACATATATATATGATATAGTAATTTAAAAAAGCACAGTAAAACATAGCAATAAAACCAAGAGCTGGTTATTTGAAAAACTTAATAAAATTGGCAGAGGAGTTAAGATGGTGCAGGAGTAGGGAGATCCTAGGCTTTATCTCATCCCTTGAACACAGCTAGACAGTTAACAAATCATTCTTAACACCCAAGAAATCAATCAGAGACTTGAGAGAACAAAAACTGCAAATATAAATGTAGGAAAGTGACCAGCACCTGAATGGTAGGAGTTTTAGAGAGTTGAGTAGGGGGAAACATAGCTGTGGGTACAGCAGTGGAGAAGGAGCCTGTTTATGGAGGCTACTGCAAAGTATTATACCCAGCAGAGCATAAAATCTGAACTTTTAGAAGTCCACTACCATGGGGGAAATGACTGACTTAAAGACGCTCAGGTGGCAAATCTGAGAGGAATCCCAGGAGTGACAATTTGATCTGAGGATCCCCTAGGTTGCCAGAAGGACAGGTAGAGCTAAACTGCTGCAATGTTCCCAAACATTGGAGTAAGGACTCCGGCTGAGGGCATCAAGCAAGAGTGCTAGCTTTCTGCTCTGTTTTTTTGACATAAATTCAGAACTGCTACGTGGTCATGTGACCACTTTCATCACAGGGGCCAGCAAACAGCAAAAGTGAGGTGAGACCCTCCCCCAGAGAAACAGCACGGGTCCGTGATGTAGAAGCCCCTAAAATTTGGAGTTTTGAAAGTCAGTCATGCACCTGAGATAAAAAAGCTTGGACACAGGCAGGGTGAATTCAGAGTTCTGATGGAAACTGGGGACACAAGAAGGGTGATTGATTGTTCTTCTGTGTGTTTCCTGGTGAGTGGGGGGGGTGCAAACATTCAGTTCTTGGGCTATAAAGAGGGGTGCCACCATATTCATCCACCCATCAGTGCTGAAAGCCTTTAGGGAGCAAAACAGCCCCACCTAGTGCAGGCCAGAGCCACTTACACCAAGCCCTACCTGCACCTTACGTCCTGGAGATGCATTTCCACTGAAACAAGTCAGCCTGAGAATTAAAGCACCAGGCTCCTCTCCCACAAGACCAGCACAAACAACTCATGTGCACAAAGTCGGTTGATCATAAAGTGCTACAAAATGTCAACTCTAGGCGAAATTAGATCTAAATTCCTTTTTACATTCATTATTTTATTTTATTTTGAAATTTTTAAATGTTTATTTTTGAGAGAGACAGAGCGTGAGTGGGAGAGGGAAAGAGAGAGAAGAAGACACAGAATCTGAAACAGGCTCCAGTCTCTGGGCTGTCACACAGAGCCCAACGTGGGACTCAAACCCATGAATTTTGAGATCATGACCTGAGGTGAAGTCAGTTGCTTAACCAACTGAGCTACTCAGCCTCCCCCATTAATTATTTAATTATTACTATTATTTTCCCTTTTATTTTCTTATTTTTCATTCCTTTCTTAAAATTGTATTATTTTTATTACTTTATGTATTTATTTTTGTTTTTTATTTATTTGAATTTTATTTTTGGATCTATATAATTTTAACAAG
>NW_027527511.1:6051-18175 GCF_008692635.1 Crocuta crocuta | reverse complement strand
CAGTATCTAATTTTTTTGTTTCTTTTTGTTTTTATTCCTTGTGTGTGTATATTTTATTTTATTTTATCTTATTTTATTTTATTTTAATTTTTGTTTTTATTCTTTTCTTTTCTGGACAAAATGATGAGACAGAGAAATTCACCCCAAATGAAAGAACAGGAAGTAAACCTCATGGCCAGGAATTTTATCAATGCAGATATAAGTAATACGTCTGAACTAGAATTCTAAAATATGGTTATGAGGATACTAGCTTGGCTTGACAAAAGCATAGAAGACACCAGAGAATACCTTTCTTCAGAGATAAAAGAAATAAAATAGTCAGGCCAACATTTTAAAATGTTATAGCCAAGATGCAAGCCCAAAACAGAGGCCATAAAAACAAGGATGGATGAACCAGAGCACCAAATCAGTGATATAGAAGATAAAATTATTTAAAACAATGAATTTCAAAAAGGGTGGGGAAGGGAAATAATGGATACAAAGATAAACTTTGGAAACTCAGAGACTTACTAAAATGGAATAACATTCCTATCATAGGAGTCTCAGAAGATGAAGAGAGATAAAAGGGCAGAAAGTTTATATGAGCAAATTGTAGCTGAAAACTTCCCTAAACTAGAGAAGGACACAGATATCAAAATCCAATTAGCACAGAGAACTCCAATTACATTCAACAAAAGCCAGCCATCACTAAGGCATATCACAAAATGCTCATATAAGGAAAGAATATTGAAAGCAGCAAGAGGACAAAAAGTGCCTTAACCTACAAGGGAAGAGAAATCAGATTAAAGGTAAATCTATCCACAGAATCTTGGCAGGCCAGAAAAGAATGGAAGGATAATTTCAACCGGCAGAATGGGAAAAAATATGCAAGAATCTTATTCAATAAGGCTGTCACTCAGAATAGGAGAGATAAACACGTTCCCAGACAAAAACTAAAGTAGTTTGTAACCACTAAACCAGATCTGCAAGAAATTTTAAGAGGGACTCTTTGAGTAGAGAAGAAGAAAACAAATAAAACACCAACATCAACAAGAACTAGAAGGAACAGAGAACATTACCATAAACAGTAACTCTACAGGCAACACAATGGCACTAAATTCATATCTTTCAATAATCACTCTGAATGTAAGTGGACTAAATACTCCAATCAATAGACATAGGGTAGGAATCTGGGCAAGATGGTGGAGAAATATGGACTTCTGTACTTACCACCTGCATCTCTCAAACCAAGAAGGGCTAAAGCCAAAGGACTCTGAACCACAAGAGTCTGGGGGGAAAAGAGATGGAGTCCACTAAGAAGACAGCCTCATAGGTGCGTGATTGCGAACTGGAGAAGAAAAAAAATTGGTCTGGGACATGGAAGCATGGAGGGGAAGGAGCCCCCTCTGCGGAGAGACAAAAGGAAGAGAAAGAGCGGCTGGGGAATCTTAGAACGGTCTCTGGAGAAGAGAAAAACTTGGCCTGGGTGGGAAAGGGATCTTGTCACCCCATCTCTAACTGCAGGGCGTTTAGAGAGAGAAATCCTATCTCTAACTGTGGAGATTTCTTTGGGCTGGGTGCCCCAGGCCCAGAAACTCCCTCCAGGATAGACGGTACACAGGGAATTGCAGTCATAGTCAGCATCAGGAGGAACCAGTCCGCTATTCGATCCCCCGCTAAGAAGTCACCCGGCTTGCAGGATTACATTTTTGGCGGTATCTATAATGCGCACGGAGTAAGATATGAAAACGAGGCTGGGTGCAGAACATAGAACATGGCCCACCTTGGCTGAACCCACGGTACAGTGAGATCGGACCCAAAAGAGTGATTTGCAATGCCTGGTTTGAGAAGGAACTGGGGTTCGCCATTTTTCTCCCCACAACCACCAAAGCAGGGCCCTCAGGACCCACAGTGGAAATAAGATGTGCCTACACCAAACTACGCCCATCTGTGCTGGGTAGCAGCTTTGTTACCAGAGCCTGGATACAGAAATAGCCTCTCTCCCAAGATCAGCACTGACATATTGTCATGATTAACCCTAGATCAATTCTTGCTATTCAGATATGTTATCCCTTATATCAATTTTATCACTCCTTTCTTCTGGACCAGGTATTCTGGTTATAGTTTTGCATAAATAGTCATATATAATCCATTATCCTGATGCATGTTCTATCTCCATCATTACCTTCCTTTCTCTCTCACTGTCTCAGATAATCAGACTGTATAGTTTCTCTGAGTAACATTATCTTCATGATTTTCTTATCTCCTTAACTTCTGCCATATAAGCCCTTTAATCTCTCTGCCTGGTCGATGTTCAATTTCTCATTTTCCCCACCTTGTCATTTCTCTCTTTGTATATGCTCATCCATCAGGACTGCCTCCACCCTGCTCTTTATTTGTAGCTAGATTTCTGGCTTTATGCTTTTAGACTGCCCTTTGCCTTTTGTTGTTTTTGTTTTTGTTTCCTTTTTTTTTCCTTTTGGTTTGCTTGTTTGATTTGTTTGTGCGTTTGCGTACTTTTGTTCCCTGTTTGTTTGTCTATCTGTTTTCCTTTCCAGGGCTACCTCTAGAAACAAGTCAAAGTACACATGGTGGAGAGTCCCAAATACCACTACGAGTAAGGAAATAAAATAACCAAAATCTCAACAAGAAAGACCAAGGGACACCATTAAAAGAACACTTCCTGAACGGACAGGCCATAGACAGTTTATGAACTTCTTTTAATATAGCAGAATTCACAGGTACAGAGGGCTTACAAGCTTTTAAAACTTACATGAAACAGAAAACTAGCCAAAATGATGAAACAGAAGAACTCTCCTCCAAAGAAATTCCAGGAAGAAATGACAGCTAAAAAATTGGTCAAAACAGATATAAACTACTAACTTACCAAGAATTTAGAACAATAAAATTAATAGCTGGGCTTGAAAAAGGAATGGAAGACACCAGAGACGCTATTGCGACAAAGATTATGGACCTTAAGAATAGTAGTGATGAATTTAAAAATGCTATAAATAAGGTGTATAATAAAATGGAAGNGAAGCGGCCACCGTAAGGATTGAAGAGGCAAGGCAGAGAAGAGGTGAATTAGAAGACACAATTATAGAAAAAGAGGAAGATTAGAAAAAGAGAGATAAATTGATCCAGGAGCATGAGAGGAGAATTCAAGAACTGAATGATGCAATCAAATGGAACAATATCCTTACAGGAATTCCAGAAGAAGAAGAGAGACAGAGACTGAGGGGGTACTTCTACAAATTATACCAGAGAACTTCCCCAATCTGAGGAAGGAAACAGACATTGAAATCCAAGAGGCACATAGAACCCCCTTCAGATGTAATTTGAATCCATCTTCTGCACAAAATATCATAGTGAAATTGGAAAATATAAGGACAAAGAGAGAATTCTGAAAGCACCTAGGAATAAACGGGCCCTAGCATACAGAGGGAAACCTATTAGAGTAGTTGCAGACCTATCTACTGAAACTTTACAGTCCAGAAAGGAATAGCAGGATATCTCCAATGTGATGAACAGAAAAAATATGCAGCCACGAATCCTCTATCCAGTAAGCCTGTCATTCAGAATAGAAGGAGAGATAAAAGTCTTCCCAAATAAACAAAAATTGAAAGAATTCATCACCGCTAAGCCAGCCCTACAAGAAATCCTGAGAGGGACTCTCTAACGGAAATGTTGCAAGGAACACAAAAAAACAGAGACACCACTACAAGCATGAATCCGACAGAGAACACAATGACTTTAAACCCATATTTTTCAATAATAACACTGAATGTAAATGGGCTGCATGCTCCAATGAAAAGACAGAGGTTAGTAGAATGGATAAAAAATCAAAATCCATCTATTTGCTGTCTACAAGAAACTCATTTTAGACTGGAGGACATCTTCAGATTGAAAGTGAGGGGATGGAGAAATATCTATCATGCTACTGGAATTGAAAAGAAAACTGGAGTAGCCATCCTTATATCAGACAAACTGGACTTTTAACTTAAGGCAGTTGAGGCAGTAACAAGAGATGAAGAAGGGCATTACATAATAATTACAGGGTCTATCCATTAGGAAGAGCTAACAATTATAAATATTTACACACTGAATTCGGAGCAACACAAATATATAAAACAATTAATTACAAACAGAAACAATCTTATTGCTAAGAATGTGCTAATTGCAGGGAACTTTAATACCCCACGTACAGCAATGGATAGATCAACTAAACAGAAAATCACTATAGAATTGGGATTGACTTTTTTCACGAGTCCACATGGTACATTCTCCAAGACAGATCACATACATGGTCATATAGCAGCCCTCAATAAATATAAAAAATCTAGATCATACCATGCATGCTTTCAGATCACAATGCTATGAAACTTGAAATCAATAACAGGAAGAAGTCTGGAAAACCTCCAAAAACATGGAGGTTAAAGAACACCCTACTAAAGAACGAATGGGACAATCAGGCAGTTAGAGAAGAAATTACAAAATATATGGAAACAAATGAAAATGAAAATATAACAATCCAAACTCTTTGGGATACAGCAAAGGCAGTCTAAGAGGAAAGTACATTGCAATGCAGGCCTACTTCAAGAAACTAGAAAAAGTGCAAATGCAAAATCTAACAGTACACCTAAAGGAACTAGAATGAGAGCAACAAGAGCACCCCAAGCCCAGGAAAAGAAGGGAAATAATAAAGATCAGGGAAGAAATAAACAATATAGAATCGAAAAAAACAGTTGAACAGATCAATGAAACAAAGAGATGGTTTTTTGAAAAAATAAACAAAATTGACAAACCTCTAGCCAGGCTTCTCAAGAAGAAAAGAGAGAGCACTCAAATAGCCAAAATCATGAATGAAAATGGATTTATTACAACCAATCCTTCAGAAATAGAGGATAATTATCATGGAATACTATGAAAAATTATATGCTGGAAAACCTTAAAAAATGCACAAATTCCTAAACACACACTCACTACCTAAATTCAAATGAGAAGTGATAGAAAATCTGAACAGACCCATAACTAGTGAAGAAATTGAATCAGTCAAAAATCTCCCAAAAAATAAGAGCTCTGGGCCAGATGACATCCCTGAGGAATTCTACCAGACATTTATTTTTTTTNTTAAATCAGAGTTAATACCCATTCTTTTCAAGCTATTCCAAAAAATGAAATGAAAGGAAAATCTCTAGACTGATTCTACAAAGTCTGCATCACTTTGACTCCCAAACCAGACAGAGACCCAGCAAAAGAAGAAAACTACAGGCCAATATCCTTGATGAATACAGATGCAAAAATCCTCAACAAGATACTTGCAAATCGAATTCAACAGCATATAAAAAGAATTATCCACCATTATCAAGTGGGAATCATTCCTGGGTTACGGGGCTAGTTCAATATTTGCAAATCAATCAATATGATACATCACATTAACAAAAGAAGAGATGAAAACCATATGATCCTTTCGATAGATGCAGAAATAGCACTTGACAAATACAGCATCCTTTCTTAATAAAGACACTCGAGAAAGTCAGGATAGAAGGAACTTACTTAAACATCATAAAAGCCATTTCTAAGAAACCAATAGCTAATATCATACTCAATGGGGAAAAACTGAGAGATCTCCGCCTGAGATCAGGAACACGACAGGGATGTCTACTCTCACCATTCATGTTTCCCAGAGTGCTGGAAGACCTAGCCTCAGCAGTCATACAATAAAAGGAAATAAATGGCATCAGAATTGGCAAACAAGAAGTCAAACTTTCACTTTTCGCAGATGACATGATACTCAACATGGAAAACCCGACAGACTCTACCAGAAGCCTACTAGAACTGATCCATGAATTCAGCAAAGTCACAGGGTACAAAATCAACGTACAGAAATTGGTTGCATTTTTATACACCAATAATAAAGCAATAGAAAGAGAAATAAGAAACTGATCCCATTCACAATTGCACACACACACACAAAAACAATAAAATACCTAGGAATAAACCTAACCAAAGATGTAAAAGATCTGTATGTTGAAAAGTATAGAAAACTTATAAAGGAAATTGAAGAAGACATTGGAAACACATTCCATGTTCATGGATCCAAAGAATAAATATTGTTAAAATATCATTACTACCCAAAGCAATCTACACATTCAATGCAATCCCAATCAAAATTGCACCAGCATTCTTCTCAAAGATAGAACAAACAATCCATAAATTTGTATGGAACCACAAAAGACCCTGAATAGCCAAAGTATTATTGAAGAAGAAAACCAAAACGGGAGGCATCAGCGTACCAGACTTTAGCCTCTACTACAAAGCTATAATCATCAAGACACTATGGTATTGGCACAAAAACAAACACATAGACCAATGGAATAGAATAGAGTACCCAGAATTGGACCCACAAATGTATGGCCAATCAATCTTTGACAAAGCAGGAAACAGTGTCCAATGAAAAAAAGGCAGCCTCTTTAACAGATGGTGTTGGGAGAACTGGACAGCAACATGCAGAAGAATGAAACTAGACCACTTTCTTTCACCATACACATGAATAAACTCAAAATGCCTAAAGGACCTCAATGTTTGACAGGAAACCATCAAAACCCTAGAGGCGAAAGCAGGAAGCAACCTCTTTTTCCTCAGCTGCAGCAATTTCTTACTCGACACATTTCCAAAGGCCAGGGAATCAAGAGTAAAAATGAACTATTATGACCTCATCAAGATAAAAACCTTATTCGTGGCAAAGGAAACAATCAACAAATCTAATAGGCAAATGGTGGGAAGGGAGAATATAGTTGCAAATTACATATCAGATAAAGGGCTAGTATCCAAAATCTATAAGGAACACATCAAACTCCACACCCGAAGAACAAATAATCTAGTGAAGAAATGGGCAGAAGAATGAACAGATACTTCTCCAAAGAGGACATCCAGATGGCCAACAGACACATGAAACGATGCTCAGCATCCCTCCTCATCAGGGAAATACAAATCAAAACCTCGCTGAGATATCATCTCACGCTGGTGAGAGTGGCTAAAATGAACAAATCACGAGACTATAGATGCTGACGATATTGTGGAGAAGTGGACACCCTACCACACTGTTGGTGGGAATGTAAACTATTACAGCCACTCTAGAAAATAGTGTGGAGATTCCCCAGAAAATTAACAGTAGAACTCCCTTATGTCCCAGTAATAGTACTGCTAGGAAATTACCCTAAGGATACAGTAGTGCTGTTGCATAAGGGCAATGTACCCCAATGTTCATAGCAGCACTTTCAATAATAGCCAAAACATGGCAAGAGCCTAAGTGTCCATCAACGGACGAATGGATCAAGAAGATGTGGTTTATCTATTCGATGGAATACTACATGGCAATGAGAAAGAATGAAATCTTGCCATGTGTAGCAACTTGGATAGTATTCGAGGGTGTCATGCTAAGTGAAATAAGTTAGGCAGAGAAGGACAGATACCATGTGTTTTCACTCACATGTGGGACAGGAGAAACTTAACAGAGGATCATAGGGGAGGGGAAGGGGAAAGGGAAGGGGAAAATAGTTAAGGAGAGTGAGGGAGGCAAACCATAAGAGACTTTTAAATACTGAGAACAAACTGAGGGTTGATGGTGTTGGAGGAGAGGGTAAAAAACCTACTCAAAGGTTCTCTGTTAAGTTTCCCCTATTCCACTTCTAAGAGAAAATATATGGTATCTGTCCTTCTCTGCCTGACATATTTCACTCACCTAACAACCTTGAGTTCCATCCACATTGCTACAAATGGCCAGATTTCATTCGTTCTCATTACCATGTGGTATTCCATTCTATAGATAAACCACATCTTCTTGATTCATTCATCAGTTGATGGACGCTTAAGCTCTTTCCATGTTTTGGCTATTGTTGAGAGTGTTGCTGTGAACATGGGGTACATGTGCCCCTATGCATCAGCACTCCTGTATCCCTTGGGTAAATTCCTAGCAGTGATATTCCTGGGTCCTAGGGGAGTTGTATTGTTAATTTTTTGATGAATCTCCACACTGTTTTCCAGAGGGGCTGCACCAGTTTACATTCCCACCAACAGTGTAGGACGGTGACGGTTTCTCCAAATCCTCACCAGCATCTAGAGTCTCCTGATTTGCTTATTTTAGCCACTCTGACCGGCGCGAGGTGGTATCTCAGTGTAGTTTTGATTTGTATTTCCCTGATGAGGAGGATGCTGAGCATCGTTTCATGTGTCTGTTGGCCATCTGGATGTCCTCTTTGGAAAAGTGTCTGTTCATGCCTTCTGCCCATTTTTTAACTGGATTAATTTTTTGGGGTGTGGAGTTTGGTTAGTTCCTTATAGATTTTGATACTAGCCATTTATCTGATATGTCATTTGCAACTATCTTTTCCCATCCTGTCAGTTACCTATTACTTTTATGGATTGTTTCTCTTGCCGTGCAGGAGCTTTTAATCTTGATGAGGTCCCAGTAGTTCATTTTTGCTCTTGATTCCCTTGCCTTTGGGGATGTGTCAAGTAAGAAATTTCTGCGATTGACNTTTTCTTCTTCAAGATTACTTCGGCTATTCGAGGTCTTTTGTGGTTCCATACAAATTTTAGGCTAGTTTGTTCTACTTTTGAGAAGTATGATGGTGAAATTTTGGTTGGGATTCCATTGAGTGTGTACATTGCTTTGGGTAGTAATGACATTTTACCTATATATGTTTTTCCAACCCATGAGCATGAAATGTTTTTCCATTTCTTTGCATCTTCTTCAATTTCCTTCAGAAATTTTCTATAGTTTTCATCATACAGATCTCCTATAACTTTGGTTAGGTTTATTCCTTGGTATTTTATGGTTTTTCTGTGCAATTGTGAATGGGATCAGTTTCTTGATTTCTCTTTCTGTTGCTTCATTGTTGGTGTATAAAAATGGAACTGGTTTCTGCATGTTGATTTTGTACCCTGCGACTTTGCTGAAATCATGGATTAGTTCTAGTAGGCTTCTGGTGGAGTCTGTCGGGTTTTCCATGTAGAGTATCATGTCGTCTGCGAAAAGTGAAAGTTTGACTTCTTGTTTGCCAATTCTAATGCCTTTTATTTCCTTTTGTTGTCTGATGACTGATGCTAGGACTTCCAGCACTATGTGAAACAACAGTGGTGAGAGTTGACTTCCCTGTCGTGTTCCTGATCTCAGGAGGAAAGCTCTCAGTTTTATCCCATTGAGGATGATATCAGCTGTGGGTTTCTCAGAAATGGCTTTTATGATGTTTAAGTAAGTTCCTTCTATCTCGAATTTCTTGAGGGTCTTTACTAAAAAGGGATGCTGTATTTTGTCAAATGTCTTTTTTTTTGTTGTTGTTCTTTTATCCACTCTGCTACCCTATGTCTTTGATTGGAGCATTTAGCCCATTTACATTCAGTGTTATTATTGAAAAATATGGGTTTAGAGTCATTATATTCTCTGTTGGATTCATGCTTTTAGTGGTGTCCTGGAAATTTGCGTTCCTTGCAATATTTCCTTCATAGAGTCCTCCTCAGGATTTCTTGTAGGGCTGGCTTAGTGGTGATGAATTCCTTCAGTTTTTGTTTATTTGGGAAAACCTTTATCTTTCCTTCTATTCTGAATGACAGGCTTGCTAGATAGAAGATTTTTGGCTGCATATTTTTCCTGCTCATCGCATTGACGATTTCCTGCCATTCCTTTCTGGCCTGCCGGTTTCAGTAGGTAGGACTGTTACTACCCTAGTGTGTCTCCATTTGTATGTTAGGTCCCTTTTATCCCTTACTGTTTTCAGAATTCTCTCTTTATCCTTATATTTTGTGAGTTTCATTATGATATGTTGTGCTGAATATCTATTTAAATTAAGTCGGAGGGTAGTTCTGTGTGCCTCGTGGATTTCAATGTTTGTTTCCATCTCCAGATTGGGAAGTTCTCGGCTATAATTTGTACAAGTACCCCTTCATCCCCCCCCAATTCTTCTCTGGAATTCTGGTGATAAGGATATTATTCTATTTGATTGCATCACTCTGCTCTCCAATTCTGCTTTTGTGCTCCTGGATCAATTTATCTGTCTTTTTCTAGGCTTCCTCTTTTTCTATAACTGTATCCACTAAATTCACCTATTCTCCTCTCTGTCTTTTCACTTTTATTATGCACCTCATTTATAGCATTTTTAATTCATCATAACTATTTTTAAAATCCATGATCTTTGCAGCAATAAGGTCTCTGCTGTCTTTTCAGGCCCAGCAATTAATTTTATGATTATTGTTCTAAATTCTTCAGTTATGTTGCTTGTATCTGTTTTGAGCAATTCTTTAGCTATCCCTTCCTCTTGGAATTTCATTTGAGGGGAGTTCTTCTGTTTTGTCATTTTGGCTAGCTTTCTCTCTCTTGTTAGTTTTGAAAGCTTCTTATGCACTCTGCACCTGTGAATTCTGCTATCCTAAAGGAGGTTCTTTGTCAATGGCCTTTTCATTTAGGAAGTGTTCTCTTTTTTATTTTTAAATGTTTTTTATTTATATCTGAGAGAGAGAGAGAGCAAGGGAGGGTCATAGAGAGAGGGAGACACAGAATCTGAAACAGGCTCCAGGTTCTGAGCTGTCAGCACAGAGCCCGACGTGGGGCTCGAACCCACGAACCGTGAGATCATGACCTGAGCCGAAGTCGGATGCTTAAAAGACTGAGCCACTCAGGCGCTCCATGAAGTGTTCTTTTAATGGTGTCCCTTGGTCTCTCTTGTTGTGCCTTTGGTTATTTTATTGCCCTACTTGCGGTGATATTTGGGACTCTCCACCATGTGTACTTTGGCTTGTTTCTTGAGGTAGCCCTGAAAAGGAAAACAGACAGACCAACACACAGGGAACAAAAACATGCAAATGCAGACAAATCACAGAAACAAGCAAGCCGAAAGGGAAAAAGAAATAAAAGAAAAAATAAAAGAAAAAAAACAATAACAACAAAAGACACAGGGCAGTCTAAAAGCATAAAACCAGAAATCCCAGCTACAAATAAAAAGCAGGGTGGAGGCAGTGCTGATGGAAGAGCGTATACAGAGAGACAAATGATGGGGGTGGGGAGAGAGCGAAATTGAACTTTGACCAGGCATAGAGACTAAAAGGTTTAATTCAGAGAGAGAAAGAGGAGAATATGGTTGGAGGAGAGGAGAAAGAAACGAAGATAATGTTATCAAAAGAAACTATATAATATGATTATTCCAGAGAAAGAGAGAGAGAAATGATGGTGATGATGGAGGTGTAGAATATGCATCAAGAGAATGGATCAAATGTGACTGTTAAAGCAAACCAATGACCACAGTGTCCAGTCCTGTGGAGAGGAGAGAGAAGAAAATATATCTGAATAGCAAGAATTGATCTACAGTTAGTCATGGCAATGCATCAATGTTGGTCTTGTCCTGGGCTCCGGTTTAAAAAAAAAAGCTGCTCTCCAGCTCAGATGGGGTGGTTTTGTGTAGGCAGGTCTTACCTGCACTGTGGGTCTGCAGATTGCTCCCTGAGGCCCTGCCTTGGTGGTTTTGGGTAGAAAAGTGGCAACGCCCCAGTCCCTTTTGGAAACTAGCATTGTAAATCACTCTTTTGGGTGCAATGTCCCTGTGCCAGGAGCATAGCCAAGGTGGGCCGCATTCTATTTTCCAAGCCCCATCTCATTTCAAGATCTTAGTCCTCGTGCTTTAATGATACTGCCCAAAATGTAATCCCACAGGCCAGTCCACTTCCTGCCGGGGATCAAGTAGGGGGTGTAGGGGAGCATTTTCTCCTTCCATCACCTAGAACCGAAGGACCCAGCCCGAAGAAAAGTGCCACAGCTAGTGATAGGCTCTCTCCGAATGTTCTGCAGTTACAGATGGGATGATAGGATTCCTCTCCATCCCAGGCCGAGGTTTTTGTCTTCTCCACAGAGAGTTATATGAGCAGTTTCAGCTGCTCTTTCTCTTCCCCTCATCTCTGTGGCTCTTTGTGGAGGGGGCTCCCTCCCCTCCATACCTCTGGGGACCCGCCCATTTTTATCTTCCCCAGTTCACAATCACACACCTATAAGGCTGTCTTCTGGTGGAATTTGTGTTTTTTCCTCCCAGACTCTTGCTGCTCAGTGTTCTATGGCTTCTGTCCTTCATTGTTTGAGAGATACAGGCAGGCGATTTAT
>NW_027527511.1:0-5993 GCF_008692635.1 Crocuta crocuta | reverse complement strand
AGAATAATATGGAGCTCCCTACTTCTCCACCATCTTGCCTGAGAGTAGATCTTAAAACTTCTCATCACAAGGAAGAAATGTAACTGTATTGTGATAGATGTTACCTAGATTTACTAGACATATTATAGTGATCATTTTGCAATGTATGCAAATAGATCATTATCCTGTATGCCTGAAACTAATTTGATGTTATATGTCAATTATATCTCAATTTCAGAAAATGATTTGACGAACTTACTGAATGATCAGATATGGAATAAATGGTAGGGCAAAAGAGAAGGGAGAGGGGGAAAAAAAAGAAGCTTGGGTTCAGGAATCTGACTGCCTCATTCTCATTTCTGACTCTGCTACTTATTAGTTATGGAAACATGGCACGTCACTTTACCTTTTTGTGTATCAGTTCCCTCATTTCTAAAATGGAGTGATAACAGTACTTACCTCAAATGATTGATATGAGGATTACGTTGGACACTATAGGTAGAAAGCAGTAACCACAACATAGGAGACATATTTGTTATTTCTCCTTTTACTTAGAAAAAAACATTGTTCCCACTTTCTGTAATTTTCATTCTGCCCAGTGCTTAGACAACCAGCTGTAGTAAAAAGCACACCTGCCTAGGATTGGTAGTTCCTAATTCAGTAACTACCTGGGCCTATACTTAAAAAATGGAAAATTAGGTAATCTACAAGATCCTGTCAAGCTCCATCATTCTATGCTTTTGAGATTTTGTACTTACTACTTTGAAGCTAGAGAAGAGATTAGGTAAAATAATCTGGGGAAAGGCATGACAATTTAGAAAAGCTATCAAGATTTTATAAATCCCTAGCCTTCCTGAAGTGTGGTCTCTAGAGGGAGCTCAAAATACACAAAATACATCATTAAAAGTTCTTAGAAAGAGCTATGAGAGTAATAAGCAAAGCTGGCAGCTGTTGTCAAAGAGGTCTAATTGGGGATTGCTGGTCAAGATAGGCTTGAGCTTTCCCAGAATACAGTTTCCAGTGACAACAGTCCTCATTTATGAGCCTATGTCCCACAGGTTAGCTGTGATCATATTCCCAATGTAGACATGAGCTGGTACTGAGTTTCCAACATCTCTTTTCCCCATAGCTTTCCTGATGGATCCCAGGGCCATGTGGTAAAATTTTAGGAACTTTGGAGAGGGACGATTTGAGGGGATGTACAGACAAAAGTGTTCACTTTCTAATGAGATTTAGAGGTGAGGGCAGTGAGGAGAATGGGAATGAACTAAGAGGTAGGACATACAGATATTTAAAATATCACTGGACTATGCTAAATGACCATATAGCCCTCTGGAAAGAAATTCAAACTGATGATGCCAAAGTGAGGCCTTGTGACAAAGGAATCTTAAACATTCTTTAATGACCTGTGCAGTGAGAGTTTGTAAGAGTCTTGTTTTTGATAGGAGACCTCAGCTTCCTTCTCTGTCCCAAGACACAGCAGGCCCCTTTCCTACTAAAGGCACCTCTGGCACTCAAATGACCCAATTACTGATTTTTAAAAAACTTTGGCTTATTTCCAATTTCTGTAAAACATAAAATCTTAGCACTTTTGGGTTTAATTAGGTAATCACCTACACACTTTGGCTGGTACCCATCCATTCCTACTACCTCCCTACCCCTACCAAATAAGGGCTCAAAAAGGCACACAGAAAAGAATCTCCTAGGTATTTCTCTCTCAAGGAAAGAATCTCCTAGGTATTTCTCTCTCAAGGCCTGGTGTATCGTTTTGTTTTGTTTTATTTTTTTTTTCTCAGACCTAATTCCAGCTGAACATAAATCTCCTCAAGAAAGAAGATGGCTATCTCTCTGGGCCTCTCCCCACTTGTTGAAAAGGAGAGACTCTCTATGGGTCTATGCCAGTGATAAACCTTTTCTGGAATAAGAAAGACTATCAGCTGATATTTTCCTGAGAGCCTTTTGAAGTAAGCAAATCAAAGAAAACTTGAGAAGGGCATCAAATCTTTAGGGAGGTATTATCACAGAGGGTCTCAACATGCTTGAGGCAACACATACTTCCTAAAGTCTTCTACAATCTGCAGATGGTGATTGCAGAGGCCCCAGGGCAGAAGAGAAAGATCCCTTCTAGATTTATCCTCCGACTGTTCCTGGTCTTNNNCACTGTTCCTGGTCTTAACTAGAGCCTTCCCCATGCAGAGCAGCCTACCAGGCTAAATCCTACTGTGAAAATCTAGTATTTTCTTTTCTCCTTTCTTTCTCTTGCTTGCTTGCTTTTTCTTTCATTTCTCCTTTTCCTTCCTTCCTTCCTTCCTTCCTTCCTTCCTTCCTTCCTTCCTTCCTTCCTTTCTCTCTCTCTCTCTTTCTCTCTCTCTTTCTTTCTTTCTTTCTTTCTTTCTTTCTTTCTTTCTTTCTTTCTTTCTTTCTTTCTTTCTTTCTTTCTTATGACTTATCGGCCTGGGCATCAGACAGTTCTCAGTTGGAATCTAAGCTCAACCACTTCTGTGTGACCCCAAGTAATTAACCTAATTTCTCTACATCCCATTTTCCTCATCTGTAATCTAAGGGTAGTCATATTCTGATTTTGGTGAATATTAGCTATAACATACCAAGCTATAGTGTTCAGTTTAAATGTGTGCTCAGAAAAGTGGGTTTCTTTCCTCAGGAGTCCCTGATCACAGAATGACTCCTAAGAAACATTCTGTAATTTTTTTGTGACAACTTTTCTACATCTGAAGAATCAGGGTGGGGTGAGGTAAATACTGTCATTCAGAGGACATGTTGGTCTAAAATGAGAAGAAGTCATGAAGTGCCAGGGAGGGGAATTTATTATAGCTCAAGAGCAAATGAAGGAAAACCCTGTAGTTGGAGAAATCAAACATCTGATGATTTTATCAGCAGTTTTGAGGACAAATTTGCTTTCATCCCAGGGGTCTCCTGAGTTTTTTTTTTTTCCCAGAAAGCAAGGTTTAATAGAACAGCAAAGCCCTGGACCAAGCCCCAGGACCTCAGAGAGAAAGGAGTATAAATTGTTCAATCTGAGTGGCTTAACTGTTTCAGTCATAAATTACAGGCTGGACACACTGGGCATAAGAGCCTTGATACTTGCTATCTCTGCTAACATAAGGTGTAGAAGGGGAGTACAGTGCTAGCACTGAGGTCAGGACCATTTAAGAGTGGGTAGGCAGTGACACAGGAATGAAGAAGTAGTGAAAGGGGAGCAACTACAAAGTCTTATTGATGGAGTCCAAAATGGCCATCATAGTTTCATTTTGACCCTCTTTCAACTCATATACATGTGTGTATTCACATCCATACATAAATTCAGGCTGTGGTAGCCAGAAGCAGGGAGCAAGAAGGGAAGGAGGGTTTGTTTTGTTTTGGTTTTTTTTACCCAAAGAAGATTCACTGATAGTACCTTATCAGAGAGAATGGAATAGGGAATCCAGAGATTTTCAGACTGAAAATGCTTTCATTCTACTTGTCTGGAATCCCCAGGTACTGGTCAGCTGAAGCTGAACCTTCCGATGGTCAGGAATACGGTCACCTAAAGGGCAGATTCTCTGTGCTGGGATCAGAAAGCAAGGGAGTGGGGAATATTTAGTTCTCCAAATTCCCAAAAAATTTAAAGTGTCAAGAACAACAATTTTTACTGCACCGATTGGGTTCTGCTTATCGGAAATAAGCTCAGTACTGAATAAGATTGTCACAAGTCAAATAAGTGTACTAGTTAATCTTCATTGTTTGTTTGTTTTTTTCCTTCTGACTAGAAATCTCTTTGGAGAAAACAGTGTTTTCTACAAGTTAACTGCAGTTATTTTTAACAGAACCCATATTGAACTGGAAATATTAGATTTCTGTCACTGAAAGAGCATTATGAAACCCTTTGAAGTGTACAGCCAATGAATCTTTGACAAAGAAAGAAAGAGTCCCAATGGAAAAAAGACAGCCTCTTTAACAGATGATGCTGGGAGATCTGGACAGCAACATGCAGAAGAATGAAACTAGATCATCTTCTCACACCATACACAAAAATAAACTCAAAATGGATAAAGGACCTGAACGTGAGACAGGAAACCATCAAAACCCTAGAGGAAAAAGGACGAAACAACCTCCTAGACCTACACTGCAGTAATTTCTTACTTGACACATCCCCAAAAGCAAGGGAATCAAGAGCAAAAATGAGCTATTAGGACCTCATCAAGATTAAAAGCTTCTGCATGGCAAAGGAAATCCATGAAACTAATAGGCCACAGACGGAATGGGAAAAAAGAGTTGCGAATGGCATATCAGATAAAGGGCTAGTATCCAAAATCTATAAGTAACTCACCAAACTACACACCCGAAAAAAAACAATCCATTGAAGAATTGGGCAGAAGACATGAACAGACACTTCTACAAAGAGGACATCCTGATGGCCAACAGACACATGAAACGATGTTCAGCATCCCTCCTCATCAGGGAAATACAAATCAACACCACACTGAGATACCATCTTGCGCCGGTCAGAGTGGCTAAAATGAGCCAATCAGAGAACTCTAGATGCTGGCGAGGATGTGGAGAAACGGGCACCCTCCTACACTGTTGGTGGGAATGTCAACTGGTACAGCCCCTCTGGAAAACAATGTGGAGGTTCCTCAGGAAATTAACAATAGAACTCCCCTATGACCCAGCAATAGCACTGCTAGCAATTTACCCAAGGGATACAGAAATGCTGATGCATAGGAGCACATGGACCCCAATCTTCATAGCAGCACTCTCTACAATAGCTAAAACATGGAAAGAGCCTAAGTGTCCATCAATGGACGAATGGATCCAGAAGATGTGGTTTATCTATACCATGGAATACTACATGGCAATGAGAAACAATGAAACCTGGCCATGTGTAGCAACATGGATGGACCTTGAGGGTGTTATGCTTAGCGAAATAAGTCAGTCAAGGAAGGACAAATATCATATATTTGCACGTATAGGAGGATTAGGAGGAACTTAACAGAGGACCACGGGGGAGAAGAAGGGGGGAAATCATGGGGGAAAGGGAGAGAGGCAGACCATGAGAGACTCTTGAATGCTGAGAAACAAACTCAGGACTGATGGATGTGGGGGGGGAGGGGGGAGATCGGCATGGAGGAGGGCAATTGTGGGGATGAGCACTGGGTGTTATATGGAAACCAATTTGACAATAATCTATTTTTTCAAAAATTAATAAAAGGGGTAGTGTGAGAACACAGAACCTGCAAAAATGGGTAGAGGCACAAAAAGGTGTAGTGCATTTAGAGAAGTATAGCTCAGTCAGTATTGCTTGTGAGCTAGGCCGAAGGCAGCATGATAGATCAGATCAGAAAAGACCTCATAAGGAAGAGAGGCAAGATGGCGGAGAAGTAGGAAGCGCCATACATTTCGCCTGCACCCGTCTCTCAAACAGAGAAGGCCTGAAGTCATAGGACACTGAGCCACAGGAGTTTGGAAGAGAAAGAGACAGAGTACACTGGGAAGGAAACCTCATAAGTGGTGAGTGCTAACTGGGGAAGATAAAAGCGGAACGGAACCAGAGACACCGAGGGAGGGGAGAGAGCCTGGCTTGCCTGCAGCTGCGGTGAGTGATAAACTGGCGAGTGGTGTTGAGCTGCCGCAAGTCCAGGGAAGAGGAAAGAAAAGCTGAGATTGCTCATAGAACTGTCCCTGGACAAGAGAAAAAACCTCGGCTTGGAAAGACAGTGTTTTTAGCTCTGGCTGGGGTGCTGAATTTAAACTAGGTGCCCTGGTCCCGGAAGGCGCCAGGAAAAACTGAACTGCCGCGCCCGGCACCGTCCATGGAGGCGGCGGCCGGTGAAGCGGCAGCAGTGCCTGCGGAGGCGGTCCCGGCGCCGGGTGAAGCGGCAGTGGCGCACGCGACATCGGTCCACTAAAGCGGTGGTGGCTGCGACCCAGTGAAGTGCCACCAGCGCCTGGTGAAACGGCGGCTGCTTGAGCGAAAGTTGCCTGCTGAAGCGGTGGTGGCTTGTGAAACAGCAATG
>NW_027527510.1:289-487 GCF_008692635.1 Crocuta crocuta | reverse complement strand
TAATTGTTTTATGTATTTAGGTGCTTCCATATTTGGTGTGTAGACCAGAGCTAACATTTATAATTGTTAGCTCTTCCTGATGGATAAACCCTGTAATTATTATATAATGCCCTTCTTCATCCCTTGTTACTGCCTTTACTTTAAAGTCCAGTTTGTCTGATATAAGTATAGCTACTCCAGCTTTCTTTTGACTTCCAG
>NW_027527510.1:0-254 GCF_008692635.1 Crocuta crocuta | reverse complement strand
AGGTGTCCTCAGCTCTAAAATGAGTTTCTTGTAGACAGCAAACTGATGGATTTTGGTTTTTTATCCATTCTGCTACCCTATGTCTTTTGATTAGAGCATTTAGTCCATTTACATTCAATATTATTATTGAAAAATATGAGTTTAGAGCCATTGTGTTCTTTGTAGGATTCATGCTTGTGGTGGTGTCTCAGGTACCTTGAATTCCTTGTAACATATCCCTCATAGAGTCCCCCTCAGGATTTCTTGTAGGGCTG
>NW_027527509.1:0-651 GCF_008692635.1 Crocuta crocuta | reverse complement strand
CTTGAAAATATCACTTTTCATTTCCTGAAAAGTTATAAAACACAATGATTTCATTTCCAGGTCTTTGTGGAAAAAAAATCTTACTTTATCTCTAGTTTGCCTGCAATTTCAAAATGTGTTACTCTAATTACTAACAGGATAAACAGTGAAAGTTTATATGCCATATGGTTTAAAATCACTAAAAGATTGTATGTCTAAAGGAAATGCCAGAGATGTTATTTATTTATATCAAAAGAAAGCCTAAGTAGCAAAACTTATATTAGACAAGCTAGGTGTTAAAACAAGTACTGTAACAAGAGATAAAAGAAGGGCACTATATAATCCTAAAGGGGACCATCCGACAAGAAGATACACCAATCGTAAATATTTATGCACCAAATATGATAGCACCTAAATATATAAATATTGACNACCTGAGTGGCTCAGTTCATTAAGTGTTCAAGTTTGGCTCAGGTCATGATCTCACGGTTCGTGGGTTTGAACCCTGCGTCAGGCTCTGTGGTGAAAACTCTGAGCCTTGAACCTGCTTCAGAATCTTGTGTCTCCTTCTCTCTGCCCCTCCCCTACTCACATTCTGTGCCTGTCTCTCAAAAATAAATAAACATTAAAAGCATTTTAAATAATTAACAACAAACATAAAGGAACTCACTG
>NW_027527508.1:260-539 GCF_008692635.1 Crocuta crocuta | reverse complement strand
CTCAAAACTAGAACAAACTATCCTAAAATTTGTATGAAACCACAAGAGACCCCGAATATCCAAAGTAATATAAAGAATATAACCAAAACGGGAGGTATCACCATCTCAGACTTTAGCCTCTACTACAAAGCTGTCATCATCAAGACAGTATGGTATTGGCACAAAAGCAGACACATTGACCAATGGAACAGAATTGATAACTCAGAAGCGGACCCAAAAGTGTACAGCCAACTAATCTTTGACAAAGCAGGAAAGAGTATCCAATGGAAAAAAGACAGC
>NW_027527508.1:0-219 GCF_008692635.1 Crocuta crocuta | reverse complement strand
GCAGAAGAATGAAAAGATCATTTTCTCACACCATACACAAAAATAAACTCAAAATGGATAAAGGACCTGAAAGTGAAACAGGAAACCATTAAAACCCTAAAGGAGAAAGCAGGAAACAACCTCCTTGACCTCCACCGCAGCAATTTCTTATTTGACACTTCCCCAAAAGCAAAAGAATCAAAAGCAAAAATAAACTGTTGGGACCTCATCAAGATTAAA
>NW_027527507.1:542-741 GCF_008692635.1 Crocuta crocuta | reverse complement strand
GGGGTGCTCTTGTTGCTCTCCTTCTAGTTCCTTTAGGTGAGCTGTCAGATTTTCTACTTGCGCTTTTTCTAGTTTCTTGAAATAGGCCTGGAGTGCAATGTACTTTCCTCTTAGGACTGCCTTTGCCGCATCCCATAGAGTTTGGATTGTTGTATTTTCATTTTCATTTGTTTCCATATATTTTTAAATTTCTTCTCTA
>NW_027527507.1:0-289 GCF_008692635.1 Crocuta crocuta | reverse complement strand
GTATATCTGTCAAATCCATCTGATCCAATGTGTCATTCAAGTCCATTGTTTCTTTAGTGGTTTTTCTGTCTGGTTGATCTAGCCATTGCTGTAAGTGGAGTATTAAAGTCCCCCACTATCAGCACATTCTTGTCCATAAGATTGTTTCTGTTTGTGATTAATTGTTTTATGTATTTGGGTGCCCCTGTATTCAGTGCATAGACATTTATAATTGTTAGCTCTTCCTGAGGTAATTAGTATATACTGCCTTTCTTCATCCCTTGTTACTGCCTTTACTTTAAAGTCCAGT
>NW_027527506.1:1320-2437 GCF_008692635.1 Crocuta crocuta | reverse complement strand
CCGCCCTCTCTCCCTGGCCCCTTCCTCCCCCTGCCCTGCACACTCAGCTCCCTCTCCCGGACACTCAGCTCCCCCTGCCCCGCACACTCAGCTCCCCCTGCCCCGCACACTCAGTTCCCCTTGCCCTGCACACTCAGCTCCCCCTGCCCCGCACACTCACCTACCCCTGCCCCGCACACTCAGCTCCCCTGCCGTGTACACTCAGCTCCCCCTGCCCTGCACACTCAGCTCCCCTGCCCTGTACACTCAGCTCCCCCTGCCCCGCACACTCAGCTCCCCCTGCCCTGCACACTCAGCTCCCCCTGCACCACCCGGCCAGAATGTGCTCCTCCGAGCTCCTGCAGGATTCCAGGCCTCACCAGAGCCCTGCCTCCCACACTGAAGCGCCTCAGCGGGGGCACCTGGGTCCTCCTGCCTACAGCCGTCTGGAGCCTCCCTGCCCCACAGCAGCCCTGAGGCTCCTGCCCTCCCCCTGCTCCCTGCCCTTGCTCACCTAGACCAGCTCTGCAGGCTCCAGGGCGACCCCCTGCTCCCCCTACTCTCCACCTGCTCTGCCCCTGCTCCCCCTCCACTCCTCCCTCTCCCTGCTCCCCTGTACCAGCTCTGCGGGCTCCAGGGAGACCCAATGACTCTCCTGCCCTGCTCTTGCCTCTCCTGCACTCGCCCCTGCCCCTCCTGCCTCCCCCTGCTCTTCCTACTCTCCCCCTCTCCCCCTGTCTTCCTCCCTGCCCCTGCTCCCCTGGACCAGCTCTGCGGGCTCCAGGGCAACACCCTGCCCCTCCTGCCCTCCCCCCTGCCCCTCCTGCCCCCGCAGCCCCTGCTCACCTACAGCCGCTCTGCCTCTGGCCCTTGGGGCTAATGCACCACAGCCGAGCACGCCCTTCCTGCCCTATGACCTCCCCCCACAATCCCTGAGCTCAGCCCGCAACTCCTGTGTCCCGAGGGCTGCGCCTGCCCCTGCTGTCCAGCGCAGACTCCTCAGCCCAGGTGTGGCTCCTGACCCTCCGCGCCCGTGCTGCAGTCAGGGCTCTGAGCAGCGGGAGCCTCTGTCAGCCCTTCCTGCTCTCCCCCTCCCCTCCTGCCCTCCCCCTGTCCCTCCTGGCCTCAACCCTGCCCC
>NW_027527506.1:0-591 GCF_008692635.1 Crocuta crocuta | reverse complement strand
CCTGCCCTCCCAGAGACCCTGCTCACCTGCACAAGCTCTGTGGGTCCTGTGAGCTCCTGGGAACACCCCCCTCCTGCCTTCCTAGCCCCCTGCTCACCTCACAAGCTTCCCTGACCCCTGAGCTCCTGGGGCAACCCCCTGCCCGTCCTGCCCTCCCCTGTCCCTCCTGCCCTCCCCCTGCTCCCCCTGCCCTCCTCCACTGCCCCTGCTCACCTGTACCAGCTCTGCGGGCTCAGGGAGACCCCCTGCCCTTCCTGCCCTCCGCCTGCCCGTCCTGCTCTCCCCCTGCCCCTCCTGGCCTCCTCCCTGCTCCTGCGTACCTTTACCAGACCTGCAAGCTCCAGGGCAACCTCCTGCCCTTCCTGCTTTCCCCCTGCTCCCCCTGCCCTCCTCCACTGCCCCTGCTCACCTGCACCAGCTCTACTGGCTCTCCTGAGCTCCTGAGGCAACACCCTGCCCGTCCTGCCCTCCCCTGTCCCTCCTGCCCTCCCCCTGCCCCTCCTGCTCTCCTCCTGCTCCCCCTGTCTACCTCCCTGCCCCTGCTCTCCTGGACCAGCTCTGCGGGCTCCAGGGCAACACCCTGCCCCTCCT
>NW_027527505.1:610-780 GCF_008692635.1 Crocuta crocuta | reverse complement strand
CTGGTATCTTCATTCCTTGCAACACTTTCCTCAGAGAGTCCCCCTCAGGATTGTAGAGCTGGTTTAGTGGTGACGAATTCTTTCAATTTTTGTTTATTTGGAAAGACTTTTATCTCTCCTTCTATTCTGAATGACAGGCTTGCTGGATAGAGGCTTCTTGGCTTCAGTTT
>NW_027527505.1:0-532 GCF_008692635.1 Crocuta crocuta | reverse complement strand
GTTTCAGTAGATAGGTCTGTCACCACTCTGATAGGTTTCCCTTTGTATGTTAGGGCCCTTTTCTCCCTGGCTGCTTTCAAAATTCTCTTTGTCCTTATATTTTGCCATTTTTACTATGATATGTCATGCAGAAGATCGATTCAAATTACGTCTGGGGGGAGTTCTCTGTGCCTCTTGGATTTCAACATCTACTTCCCTCCCCATGTTGGGGAAGTTCTCTGCTATAATTTGTTCCAGGACTCCTTCAGCACCTTTCCCTCTCTCTTCCTCTTCTGGGATTCCTATGATACGGATATTGTTATGTTTGACTGTATTGCTGAGCTCTCGAACTCTTCTTTCATGTTCCTGGATCAGTTTGTCTCTTTTCTTTTCAGTTTCTTCTTTTTCTATAATGGTGTCTTCTAAATCACTTATTCTCCTTTCTGCCTCTTCAATCCGTGCATTGGACGCCTCCCGTTTATTATGTATCTCATTTATCGCATTTTTGAATTCATCATACCTATTTTTAAGCTCCATGTTGTTTGTAGCCATA
>NW_027527504.1:0-510 GCF_008692635.1 Crocuta crocuta | reverse complement strand
CATTTCTTCTAAGTTGTCCAATTTGTTGACATATAATTTTTCATACTATTCCCTGATAATTGCTTGTTTTTCTGACGAGTTGGTTGTAATAAGTCCGTTTTCATTCATAATTTTGTCTATTTGGGTGCTCTCTCTTTTCTTTTTGATAAGTCTGGCTAGAGGTTTGTCAACTTTGTTTACTTTTTCAAAAAACCANAAAACCAACTCTTGGTTTCATTGATCTGTTCAATTGTTTCTTTGGGCTCTATGTTGTTTATTTCTGCTCTAATTTTTCCAATTTCTCTTCTTCTACTGGGTTTAGGTCATTCTTGTTGCTCTGCCTCTAGTTCCTTTAGGTGAGTTGTTAGATTTTGTGCTTGCGCTTTTTCTAATCTCTTGAAATAGGCCCGGAGAGCAATGTACTTTCCTCTTAGGACTGCCTTTGCCGCATCCCATAGATGTTGGGTTGTTCTGTTTTCATTTCAGTTTGTTTCCATATATGTTTTAATTTCATCTCTAATTGCCTGATTG
>NW_027527503.1:0-479 GCF_008692635.1 Crocuta crocuta | reverse complement strand
AGACCTATCTACTGAAACTTGGCAGGCTAGAAAGGAATGGCATGAGATCTTCAGTGTGACGAAGAGTAAAAATATGCAGCCAAGAATCCTCTATCCATCAAGCCTGTCATTCAAAATAGAAGGAGAGATAAAAGCATTTCCAAATAAACAGAAATGGAAAGAATTTGTCACCACGAAGCCAGCCCTACAAGAAATCCTGAGGGGGATGCTCTNGCTCTGAAGGAAAGGTTGCAAGGAACAAAGATACCAGAGACACCACCACAAACATGAACCCTACAAAAGATACAAAGACTCTAAACCCATGTATTTCAGTAATAACACTGATTGTAAATGGGCTGAATCCTCCAATCAAAAGACATACGGTAGCAGAGTGGATAAAAAAACAAAATCCATCTATATGCTGTCTACAATAAACTCACTTTAGACAGGAAGACACCTTCAGATTAAAAGTAAGGGGTTGGAGAAATATATATCATGCT
>NW_027527502.1:0-477 GCF_008692635.1 Crocuta crocuta | reverse complement strand
AAGCATTGTGATCTGAAAATGTGCATGGTATGATCTCAATTCTTTAATATTTACTGAGGGCTGATTTATGTCCCAGTATGAGATCTATCTTGGAGAATGTGCCATGTGCATTTGAGAAGAAAGTGAANGAATTCCATGGCCTCAATATGTAGAGTTCTAAATATATCTGTCAGATCCATCTGGTCCACTGTGTCTTTCAAGTCCATTGTTTCTTTAGTGATTTTCTGTCTGATTGACCAGACAGAAATTGCTGTAAGCGGAGTATTAAAGTCTCCTGCTATTAGCACATTCTTTCTATAAGATTGTTTCTGTTTGTGATTATTTTAAACATTTAGGTGCTTCCATATTCGGTGCAGACATTTATGATTGTTAGTTCTTCCTGATGGATGGACCCTGTAATTATTATATAATGCCCTTTTTCATCTCGTTATCATCTTTAATTTAAAGTCCAGTTTGTCTGATATAAGTATAGCTACT
>NW_027527501.1:0-528 GCF_008692635.1 Crocuta crocuta | reverse complement strand
GCAACTGCAGACAACAGATGCACAGTTACAATAAGGCATAGAAAGTCTAAGTGAGATTGGCTGAAACACAGACGCCTATACATGCAGGCATCTGTGTGGGGTGTGGGGTCAGAGGAGAGACTGGGGTGCAAAAAGAGAAATAATGGATTGAGAGAAGAAAAGGACCACACATAGAAATAAACAAAACAGCCTAACATGGCTATAAGATCGGGGTACATAAACTTGTCAGGCTCCCAATAAGTATCAGGTACATTGCCTGCACTACATGGTTCAAGACAAAGTCCCTAAGAAAAAAGAGACTCTGNTGAAGAGTTGGAGGAACCAGTTTCATGAGGTCAATACTCACTGGAGGAGGAAATGTCCATCTCATCGGGCAGCTCACTACCACTGACCTCAGTGTGACCCTGCACATCACTGAGCATCTTGGCATGGTTTTCACTTGACACAAATGTGATGGCCAAGCTCTGGAGCCAAACTGGCCTCCTCAGGCCTCCTGGAAGGAGACAGAGGGTGGCATTGGAAGACCCC
>NW_027527500.1:0-485 GCF_008692635.1 Crocuta crocuta | reverse complement strand
CCCTGAGACCATGACCTGAGCTGAAGTCAAGTGTCAGACGCTAAGTCAACTGAGCCACCCAGGTGCCCCTGTATTAGATTATTCTTATTCTGATTTCTGCTACTTCTAATTTGCAGCAACAATTGCAAATTTGTCATTTTCAGTAGTTATGTATTGCATGTNTGTAAGATTTTTTAGGAATAAGACTTTTTGAAAGCAAAAATAATTTCTCAAACTGGAATAAACAAAGTGAACCTTAGTACTGCAGCTTCCCAGCCGTGGGAATGTCACTTTCCAACGATAACAGATTTTCACCAGATTCAAAGGGTAAGTGGGGTTTGAGAGGCACATAATGCTTTTGAGAAAGGAAAGGTATTATGATAATTGAACATAAAATTACATTCCGAGAATCTTTACATGTTTCTCTGTCAAGTATGTATTTTACATTTTCATGGAGGAACATTACTGCTGACAGTTGCAGGTGATGAGGTGTGATAATTTTGTCC
>NW_027527499.1:0-236 GCF_008692635.1 Crocuta crocuta | reverse complement strand
AATTTTTGGCTCAGGCCATGATCCCACCATCATGGGATCGAGCCCAGAGTTGGACTCCATTCTGAACATGGAGCCTGCTTAAGACTCTCTCCCTCTGTCTCTCCCCTACTCACTCTCTCTCTCTCTCTCNCTCTCTCTCTCTCTCTCTCTCTCTCTATATATATATATATATAAAATAAAATTTAGGGGTGCCTGGGCAGCTCAGTTGGTTAAGCATCTGACTTCGGCTCAGGTCA
>NW_027527498.1:1047-1278 GCF_008692635.1 Crocuta crocuta | reverse complement strand
TGGGATGCGGCAAAGGCACTCCTAAGAGGAAAGTACATTGCACTCGAGGCCCATTTAAAGAAATTAGAAAAAGCCTAAGTCCAAAATCTAACAGCTCACCTAAAAGAACAAGAGGCAGGGCAACAAGAATGCCCTAAACCTAGTAGAAGAAATGAAGTAGTAAAAATCAGAGCAGAAATAAACAACATAGAGACAAAAGAAACAATTGAACAGACCAATGGTCAAGAGATG
>NW_027527498.1:0-981 GCF_008692635.1 Crocuta crocuta | reverse complement strand
AGCACCCAAATAGACAAAATTATGAATGAAAATGGACTTATTACAACCAACCCCTCAAAAATACAAGCAATTATCAGGGAATACTATGAAAAATTATATGCCAACAAATTGGACACCTTAGAAGAAATGGACAAATTCCTAAACATACACTCACTACCAAAATTCACATGGGAAGAGACAGAAAATCTCAACAGACCCCAAACGAGTGACGAAATCGAATCAGTTATCAAATTTCTCCCAAGAAATAAGAGCCCTGGACATGATGGCTTCCCTGGGGGAATTCTACCAGACGTTTAAAACAGAATTAATAACAATTCTTATCAAGCTATTCCAAAAAACAGAAATCGAAGGAAATCTCCCGGACTCATTTTATGAAGCCAGCATCACTGTGATTCCCAAACCAGACAGAGATCCAGCAAAAAGAGAACTACAGGCCAATATCCTTGATGAATACGTATGCAAAAATCCTCGCAAATCGAATCCAGCAGCACATAAAAAGAATCATCCACCAAGATCACGTGGGATTCATTCCTGGGTTACAGGGCTGGTTCAACATTCGCAGATCAATCAATGTGATACATCACATCAACGAAAGAAAAGATAAAAACCATATGATCCTGGGGATAGATGGAAAAAAAGCATTTGACAAAGTACAGCATCCCTTCTTAATAAAGGCTTTCGAGAAAGTCTGGATAGAAGTAACCTACTTAAGCATCATAAAAGACATCTATGAGAAGCCTTCACCTAACATCATCCTCAATGGGATAAAAAGGAGAGCTTTTCCCCTGAGATCAGTAATACGACAGGGATGTCCACTGTCACCACTGTTGTTTCACATAATGCTGGATTTTTAGCATCAGCCATCAGACAAGAAAAGGAAATCAAAGGCATCAGTATTGGCAAAGAAGAAGTCAAACTTTCTCTTTTTGCAGACGTCATGATACTCTACATACAAAACCTGATAGACTCCACCAGAAGCCT
>NW_027527497.1:0-468 GCF_008692635.1 Crocuta crocuta | reverse complement strand
GGATCCCATACTTTAAAAGTCTTTCCAGGTGCTTTTGGATCCTGAACTGTGCCTTGCGAGGGATGAAGTACTGTCTTGGCGGGTGGGCTCTGCCCCAGGCTTTAGTTCAACAACCACAGCGCATATGTTTTGCGCCAGTTCTGGTGGGTTGTCTTCAGCCCACACCCCTGGGACCTTAAAAGGAAGCTCAGGCACCAATTACGGTTTTTCCTTGAGGCTATAGAGACGCCATTCCTCTCCCTGGGGAATCGTAGAGTCATNTTGCCTCTGGTTTTCGGAGGGTCAGAGCAGCCCGTCCCTGGGAGTTGAAAGTGATCTGGGCCTGCAGTTTTCCCAGTAGGTCGCGGCCCATTAGAGCCACAGGGCAGTCAGGGAGGTACAGAAATTCATGGCTGACTTCGTGGCCACTAAACTGCATCGTCAGGGTAACAGGAAGGGACGACGTATCTGATCGCCTGTGGCCCCCAC
>NW_027527496.1:0-856 GCF_008692635.1 Crocuta crocuta | reverse complement strand
AGAAATGACTGGAAGCAGACAGACAGCAGGCCTGAAAAATTTAGATAGAATAAATTGGTCAAAGAAGCCCCAAACCTGGCCTGTAAAAGCTTTTAAGTGTTAGAATAATCTCGGCGCACTCAAACTGCCACCAAAATAAACAGGTTTCAAAAGATGGGCAAAGTCCTTGAAGCGCATCGATTATAATCCTCACCTCGGAGAGGAAAGATCCAGGTCCACAGAGGACAATGGACAAGGAAGTTTCTCCCATAAAGCAGACTTCGGAATTGCTAGATTGCCAAGCCAATAAGCTTACCTTTGTGCTAAGGCCCAGAGTCCTCACCATGTCCGCCAGGCAGATGATAACTATGGACCAGTGACCACCACATGTTTCCCATCCTCCCTTTTCCTGAATCGTAGTTGTTTTTATTTTGTTGTTGTTGTTTTTTTAAATTTTATTATGTTTACCTATTCCTTCTCCACTGTTGCTTATTGAATGGTTAGAGGCAGATGACATCTTTCTTCCTGCCTGGAATGTGGTCACTCTATTGGGAAGAAAAGAGCCACCATGGGTGACCACGAAGAGAAGCAGAAAGACAAAAGGAGTTTGAGCCCTGGGGTGGTCCTATAATGACCCATGCATTTACTCTGTGTTCTCAACTCCTGAACTTCTTATTAGGCAAGAAAAAATTACATTCCTTTTTTAGCTATCATTTTTAATCTCTGTTACTTGTAGTGTAATATAATTAATTCAATGCCGATTGGCACAATACTGTATTCTATGCTTGTAGCCAAGACCTATACTATTAAAATACTACATTTTATTGAAGACTCACCATGATTTTATGTACCAAAAAGAAAAAGAAAAAAAATTCTG
>NW_027527495.1:0-494 GCF_008692635.1 Crocuta crocuta | reverse complement strand
TCAAACTTTCACTTTTCGCAGAGGACATGATACTCTACATAGAAAGCCTGACAGACTCCACTAGAAGCCTACTATAAATGATCCATGAATTCAGCAAAGTTGTAGGGCACAAAATCAACGTACAGAAATCGCTTGCATGCTTATACACCAACAATGAAGCAACAGAAAGAGAAATCAAGAAACTGACCCCATTCACAATTGCACAAAAAACCATAAAGTACCTAGGAATAAACCTAACCAAGGATATAAGAGATCTGTATGATGAAAACTATNATGAAAACTATAGAAAATTTAAGAAGGAAATTAAAGAAGACACAAAGAAATGAAAAAAACTCATGGATTGGAAGAATAAATATACATAAAATGTCATTACTACCCAAAGCAATCTACACATTCAATGCAATCCCAATCAAAATTGCATCAGCATACTTCTCCAAACCAGAACAAAGTATCCTAAAATTTGTATGGAACCGTAAAAGACCCCGAATAGCCAA
>NW_027527494.1:4395-5805 GCF_008692635.1 Crocuta crocuta | reverse complement strand
ATTCTTTTTCAGGCTTATTTCAACCAACAAATCAAAGCACTCTTAATTAAGGATTCAAACACTTCCTACTGCAAGCAAGAAGTACACCTGCAGAGGAATGACCAGTAAGAAATACCAGACAAAACACAACAAAAGAGTGCACCAGAAACACTTCCTACACTGCCAGGTCCTGAACAGAATATATATAACCCTAACCTTAACCCTTTTTAATATAGCATTAGTCTCAGGTGAAGGAAAGATAACAGCCTTTAAAAACAAGCAAAAGATACATACCTAGCCAAAATGACAACATGGAAGAATTCTCCCTAAAATAAACGTCAAGAAGAAAACACAGCCACGGACTTGATCAAACAGATATGAGCAGAATATGTGAACAAAAATTTAGAACAGTAGTCATAAGATCACTAGCTAGGCTAGAGAAAAGCATAGAAGACCTCAGCGAAACCTTTTCTACACCAATAAAAGACCTAAAACCTATTCAGCCTGAAATAAAAAATGCTATAACTGAGATTCAAAACCAACTAGATATAATCACATTGAGAATTGAAGAAGCAGAGAGGACAATAGAAGACAAAATTATGGACAATAAAGAAGCTGAAAAGAAGAGGGAAAGGAAACTATTAGATCATGAAGGGAGACTTAGGGAATTGAGTGATTGCATCAAGTGAAAGAATATCTGTATTGAGAGAGAGGAGGGCAAGATGGTGAAGTAGGGAGCTGTGTACATTTCACTCGCCCCCATCTCTCACACAGAGAAGGCCTGAAGCCATAGGAGCCCTTACAGAATCCAGGAGTTTGGGAGGAAAAGGAGACAGAGTGTGCTGAGAAAACCTTATAGTGTGAGTGAGAACTGGGGAAGATAAAATCAGGCCGGGACTACAGACATGGAGAGAGGGGGGATCCCCTCTGCAGGGAGCCGCAGTGAGCCTAGGGGAGAAAAAGAGTGGCCTAAACTGCTCAAGACACTGAGCCTGTCTCTGGAAAAGAGAAAAACCTCCACTCGGGACACAGAGGGATCCAGTTTCCTGCTGTCCAGCTGACCCTAGGCGGGACACACTCGTCCCAGGCGACCCCTGGGTGAAACTGCTCCCTGCTCACCAGCCCGACCTGAAGGACACAGGAGCAGAGGCTTCTGGCTCGATCCCCAGAGGGAAGGCGAGAGTCTTGAAACAGCCCTGAGGGGCTCACCTGTGAGTTTATATTTCGGGCAATTTCAATGGGGCACACGGACTGAAATCTGGAAATGAGGCCAGGCTTGGGATATAGAGCAGAGGCCTCCTTGGTTACTCCCCAGGCACAGGGAGTTTACACAACCAAAAAAGTAAGTTGCAATGCTTGGTTCAAAAAGAGACTGGGGCGACGCCACGCTTCTCCTCACAACCATCAGGCAAGACTCCCACTGGATGCACT
>NW_027527494.1:1872-4278 GCF_008692635.1 Crocuta crocuta | reverse complement strand
AGGCCAGCCTCCCACTGGGTGAACTGGATCAAAACACGCCCATCCCTGCTAGAGAGCTGCCCTCTTCCTTTTTATAAAAAGTTATTTATTGGGACACCTGGGTGGCTTAGTCGGTTAAACGTCCGACTTTCGCTTAGGTCATGATCTCGTGGTTCGTGGGTTCGAGCCCCGCGTCGGGCTCTGTGCTGACTGCCAGCTCAGAGCCTGGAGGCTGTTTCAGTCTGTGACTCTCTTTCTCTCTGACCCTCCCCTGCTCACGCTGTCTCTCTCTCTCTCTCCTAGAAACAAAATTAAAAAAATTAAAAATTAAAAAAAGTTATTTTTTTAATTAATTAATTAATTTTTTTATTACCAGAGATGGGGCAAGACCAGCATGGATGCACTGCCCTGATTAATTTTGATCACTGGCTTGCTTAAACACTCACATTTAATCCATTCTCTAGATGTAAATTCTACACCTACCTACCTTTTCATCACTTTCTCTCTGCAGTAATCAGAGTATATAATTTCTCTGGATAGCATCATCGTCATTTCTTTCTCCTCTTCTCCAACCACATTCCACTCTTTGACTCTTTGAAAAAAGCCTCTTATCCCTTCTGCCTGCTCATTTCATTTCCAACTTCGCTTCATCCCTGCCCTGTCATTTCTCTCTTTCTCTATGCTCTTCCACCATCACTGCATACACCGGCTATTTATTTGTAGCTGGGAAATCTGGTTACATGCTTTAAACTGTTCTTTGTCTATTGGGTTTCTTCTTTTTTCCTTATGTTTTATTCTTTTTTTTCTTTTTTATGTACTCTTAATTTCTTATAATTCGCCTTCCCTCCTTCCTCTATTCTCTTTTCTTTTTCGTTTTCCCTTTCTGTTTCGGTATTTGTTAGAATTGTCTGTGCGTTTGTGTGCCTCTGTTTCCTGTGTGTTTGTCTGTCTGTTTTCTTTTCCAGGGCTACCTTAAGAAACAAGCCAAAGTATACATGGTGGAGAGTCCCAAATACCACTATAGGAACATAAAATAACCACGGTCTCAACAAGAGAGACCAAGAGATAGCATTCAAAGAACACTTTCTGAACGGAAAGGCCCTGGACAAAGAGCCGTCTTGGGTATAGCAGCGCTCACAGGTGCAGAGAGCATAACAAGTTTTTAAAACGAACAAGAGATAGAAAGCTAACCAAAATGATGAAACAAAAGCGTCTCCTCCAAAGAAGTTCCAGGAAGCATTGACAGCTAAAGAACTGCTCACGGCAGATATAAGCAAAATACCTGAACAAGAATTTAGACAATAATCATAAAATTAATCGCTGGGCTTGCAAAAAGCATGGAGGACATCAGAGAAACTGTGGCTACAAACACTATGGAGATTAAAAATAGTTATGATGAATTGAAACATGCGATAAATGAGATAAATAATAAACTGGAGTCGTCCAATGCACGGATTGAAGAGGCAAAAAGGAGAATAAGTGATTTAGATGACACAATTATAGGAAAAGAAGAAACAGAAAAAGAGAGATAAACTGATCCAGGAACATGAAAGGAGAGTTCCAGAGCTCAGTGATACAGTCAAATGGAACAATATCCGTATCATAGGAAGATCAGAAGAGGAAAAGAGAGGGAAAGGTGCTGACGGAGTCCTGGAACAAATTATAGCTGATAACTTCCCCAATCTGGGTAGGGAAGTAGATGTTGAAATACAAGGGGCACAGAGAACTCCCCTCAGATATAATTTGAATCGATCTTCTGCATGACATATCATAGGGAAACTAGCAAAATATAAGGACAAAGAGAGAACTTTGAAAGCAGCTAGGGGAGAAAAAGGCCCTAACATACAAAGGGAAACCTATCAGAGTGGTGACAGACCTATCTACTGAAACTTGGCAGACCAGAAAGGAATGGCATGAGATCTTCAATGTGATGAGCAGAAAAATATGCAGCCAAGAATCCTCTATCCAGCAATCCTGTCATTGAGAATATAAGAAGAGATAAAAGTTTCCAGAAATAAACAAAAATTGAAAGAATTCACCACAACTAAACTAGCCCTACAAGAAATCTTGAGGGGGACTCTGAGGGAAATGTTGTAAGGAACGCAAAATGCTAGAGACACCACCAGAAGCATGAATCCCACAAACGACACAATTATTCTAAACCCATATATTTCAATAATAACACTGAATGTAAATGGACTAAATGGCCCAATCAAAAGACATAGGGTAGCACAATGGATAAAAACAAACAAACAAAATCCATCTATTTGCTGTCCACAAGAAACTCATTTTAGACTGGAAGACACCTTCAGATTGAAATTAAGGGGATGGAGAAATATCTATCCTGCTACCGGAAGTCAATAGAAAGCTGGAGTAGCTATACTTACAGCAGACAAACTGGACTTTAAAGTAAAGACAGTAACAAGG
>NW_027527494.1:0-521 GCF_008692635.1 Crocuta crocuta | reverse complement strand
GTGAAACAGATGGCTTCCCTGGGGAATTCTACCAGACATTTAAAATAGAATTAATACCCATTCTTCTCAAACTATTCAAAAAAGTAGAAATCAAAGGAAAATTTCTGGACTCATATTCTGAAGCCAGCATCACTTTGATTCCCAAGCCAGACAGAGATCCAGCAAAAAAGGAGAACTGTAGGCCAATATCCTTGATGAATACAGATGCAAAAATCCTCAACAAGATACTTGCAAATCGAATCCAACAGCACCTAAAAAGAATTATCCACCAACATCATGTGGGATTCNATTCATTCCTGGGTTACAGGGCTGGTTCAATATTCACAAATCAATCAATGTGATACATCACATCAACAAAAGAAAAGATAAAAACCATATGATCCTGTCGATAGATGCAGAAAAAGCATTTGGCAAAATACAGCATCCTTCTTAATAAAGACCCTGGAGAAAGTCGGGATAGAAAGAACTTATTTAACCATCATAAAAGCCATTTATGAGAAGCCCTCAGCAAACATCATCCT
>NW_027527493.1:603-793 GCF_008692635.1 Crocuta crocuta | reverse complement strand
TTCGGCAGGGCCTCTGCTTCAATGACAGAGTTTAGAGTCACCACGTAATATCCTGCAAGACGTTCCCCCCTTTCTATAAAACTGCTGCCATCAGTGAAATATTCAGCATCGGGGTCTTTGAGAGGCTGGTCCCGCAAGTCTGGTCTGCTGGAGAACACCTCATCCATGACTTCAATGCAGTCATGGTCTG
>NW_027527493.1:0-529 GCF_008692635.1 Crocuta crocuta | reverse complement strand
CTGACCATCCTGGCGTTGGTGAGCCAGTATTGTCCTTTGTATTCCATTAATGTTAATACCGAGTGTGGCACTCGAACTGTTAATTCCTGTCCCATAGTTAACTCGTCAGCCTCAGACACTAAAAGGGCTGTGGCTGCCAGTGCCCGTAGGCAGGGGGGCCAGCCTTGGGCCACAGAGTCAAGTTGCTTGGAGAGATACGTCACCGGGCGATGCCATGATCCCAACATCTGAGTCAGTACTCCCACTGCAATGCCAGTGCGCTCATGGACATACAGAAAGAAGGGCTTGGTCATGTCCGGGAGCCCTAAACCAGGCGCATTAATAAGTGCGTGCTTTATTTCCTCGAAAGCCTTTTGCTGTACTGACTCCCATATCAGGGGTTCCCTTTCTCCCCCCTTTGTAGCCTCATAGAGGGGTTTTGCCAGGACTGAAAAGTTAGGTATCCAGATCCTACAGAAACCTGCAGCCCAGAGAAACTCTTGAACCTGGTGACGGGTTGTGGGAGTTGGGATAGAGCAAACGGCCTGCT
>NW_027527492.1:0-1048 GCF_008692635.1 Crocuta crocuta | reverse complement strand
AAATTGGACAACTTAGAGGAAATGGACAAATTCCTAAACACACACCCACTACTAAAATTCACACGCGAAGAGGTAGGAGATCTGAACAGACCCATNCCAGACTCATTTTATGAAGCCAGCATCACTCTGATTCCCAAGCCTGACAGAGACCCAGCAAAAAAAGAGAACTACAGGCCAATATCCTTGATGAATACGGATGCAAAATTTCTCAACCAAATACTTGTAAATCGAATTCAACAGCACATAAAAAGAATTATACACCAAGATCAAGTGGGATTCTTTCCAGGGTTACAGGGTTGGTTCAAGATTCGCAAATCAATCAGTGTAATACATCACATCAACAGAAGAAAATATAAAAACCATATGATCCTGTCGATAGATGCAGAAAAAGCATTTGACAAAATACAGTATCCCTTCTTAATAAAGACTCTAGAGAAAGTTGGGATAGAAAGAATTTACTTAAACATCCTAAAACCCATCTATGACAAACCTTCAGCTAACATCATCCTCAATGGGGAAAAACTGAGAGCTTTCCCCCTGAGATCAGGAACACGACAAGGATGTCCACTCTCACCACTGTTGTTTCAAATAGTGCTGGAAGTCCTAGCATCAGCCATCAGACAACAAAAGGAAATCAAAGGTATCAGAATTGGCAAAGAGGAAGTCAAACTTTCACTTTTTGCAGAAGACATGATACTCTATATAGAAAACCCAGCAGACTCCACCTGAAGCCTACTTGAACTGATCCAAGAATTCAGCCAAGTTGCAGGGTACAAAATCAATGTATAGAAATCGGTTGCATTTTTATACACCAACAATGAAGCAACAGAAAGAGAAATCAAGAAGCTGATCCTACTCAATTGCACAANACAAAAAAACAAAAAATACCTAGGAATAAACCTAACCAAGGATACAAAATTTCTGTATGATGAAACTTACAGAAAACTTATGAAGGAAATTGAAGACACAAATAAATGGAAAAACATCCGATGCTCATGGATACGAAGAATAAATACAGTTAAGATGTCATTACTACCCAAAGCTATCT
>NW_027527491.1:118-538 GCF_008692635.1 Crocuta crocuta | reverse complement strand
CCAGATTTCATCCTTTCTCATTGCCATATAGTATTCCATTGTATATATAAGCCACATCTTCTTGATTCATTCATCAGTTGATGGACACTTAGGCTCTTTCCACGACTTGGCTATTGTGGAGAGTGCTGCTATGAACATCGGGGTACATGTGCCCCTGTGCATCAGCACTCCTGTAGCCCTTGGGTGAATTCCTAGCAGTGCTATTGCTGGGCCATAGGGGAGTTCCATTTTTAATCGAAGAAAATATTTTTAACAAGTTCTCTCGACCCTTTTATGCTTAGGATGAAAGGATGTGGTGGCATGACCCATTCCCCCATTCCCCACACTGCCTTGTTGGCTCTGTCCCTAACACTTCTTTTTTAATTTTTTTTTAAAGTTTGAGAGAGAGTGCATGCGAGTGGGGGAGGGGCACAAAGAGAG
>NW_027527491.1:0-105 GCF_008692635.1 Crocuta crocuta | reverse complement strand
AGAGAGAGAGAGAGAGAGAGAGAGAGAATGAATCCCAAACAGGCTGCACGCTCTCAGCACGGAGCCCCATGTGGGGCTCAAACTCACAAACTGTGAGATCATGAC
>NW_027527490.1:587-672 GCF_008692635.1 Crocuta crocuta | reverse complement strand
ACCATTATAGAAAAACAAGAAGCTGACAAGAAAAGAGACAAACTGTTCCAGGAACAGGAAGGAAGAGTTCGAGAGCTCAGCGATA
>NW_027527490.1:0-220 GCF_008692635.1 Crocuta crocuta | reverse complement strand
TGAACAGTAAAAATATGCAGCCAAGAATCCTCTATCCAGCAAGCCTGTCATTCAAAATAGAAGGAGAGATAAAAACCTTTCCAAATAAACAGAAATTGAAAGAATTTGTCACCACGAAGCCAGCCCTACAAGAAATCCAGAGGGGGACGCTCTGAAGGAAGGTTGCAAGGAACAGAGATATCAGAGACACCACCACAAACATGAACCCTACAAAAGATAC
>NW_027527489.1:0-739 GCF_008692635.1 Crocuta crocuta | reverse complement strand
AGATGGTGCTGGGAGAACTGGACAGCAACGTGCAAAAGAATGAAAGTATATCAGTTTCTTACCCCATACACAAAAATAAACTCAAAATGGATAAAGGACCTGAACGTGAGACAGGAAACCATCAAAACCCTAGAGGAGAAAGCAGGAAACAACCTCCTTGACTTCAACCACAGAAATTTCTTACTTGACACATCCCATAAGGCAAGGGAATCGAGAGCAAAAATGAATGATTGGGACGTCATCAAGATAAAAAGCTTCTGCAGGGCAAAGGAAACAATCCATAAAACTAATAGGCAACCGACGTAATGGGAAAAGATAGTTGCAAATGACATATCAGATAAGGGCTAGTATCCAAACTCTATAAGGAACTCACCAAACTTCACACCCGAAAAACAAATAATCCAATGAAGAAATGGGCAGAAGACATGAACAGACACTTCTCCAAAAAGGACATCCAGATGGCCAACAGACAAATGAAATGATGCTCAGCNACAAATGAAATGATGCTCAGCATCCCTCCTCATCAGGGAAATGCAAATCAAAACCACACTGAGATACCACCTCATGCCGGTCAGAGTGGCTAAGACGAACAAAAAGGAGACTATAAATGCTGGCGTGGATGTGGAGATATTGGCACCCTCCTACACTGTTGGTGGGAATGTAAACTGGTGCAGCTCCTCCTGAAAACAGTGTAGAGGTTCCTCAAAAAAATTAACAATAGAACTCTCCTATGACCCAG
>NW_027527488.1:0-1048 GCF_008692635.1 Crocuta crocuta | reverse complement strand
AATAGGCCTGGAGTGCAATGTACTTTCATCTTAGGACTGCCTTTGACGCATTTCATAGAGTTTGGGTTGTTGTATTTTCATGTTCATGTGTTTCTACGTATTTCTTCTCTAATTGCCTGATTGGCCCATTCATTCTTTAGTAGGGTGTTCTTTAACCTCCATGTTTTTGGAGGTTTTCCAGACTTCTTCCTGTGATTGATTTCAAGTTTCATAGCATTNTCCTGTGATTGATTTCAAGTTTCATAGCATTGTGATCTGAAAGTGTGCATGGTATGATCTCAATTCTTTTATATTTATTGAGGGTTGCTTTATGTCCCAGTATGTGATCTATCTTGGAGAATGTGTCATGCGCACTTGAGAAGAAAGTGAATTCCATGGCCTCGGGATGTAGAGTTCTGAATATATCTGACAGATCTATCTGGTCCAATGTGTCATTCAAGTCTATTGTTTCCTTAGTGATTTTCTATCCGGTTGATCTATCCATTGCTGTAAGCGGAGTATTAAAGTCCCCTACTATTAGCACATTCTTACCTATAAGATTGTTTCTGTTTGTTATTGTTTTAAAAATTTAGGTACTCCCATATTCGGTGCGTAGACATTTATAATTGTTAGTTCTTCCTGATGGATAGACCCTGTAATTATTAGATAATGCCCTTCTTCATCCCTTGTTATTGTCTTTAATTTAAAGTCCAGTTTGTCTGATATAAGCACAGCTACTCCAGCTTTCTTTTGACTTTCCATAGCATGATATATATTTCTCCATCCCATTCCTTTTAATCTGAAGGTATCTTTCAGTCTATAATGCGTTTCTGGTAGACAGCAAATAGATGAATTTTGTTTTTTTATCCATTCTGCTACCCTTTGTCTTTTGATAGGAGTATTCAGCCCATTTACATTCAGTGTTATTTTTGAAATATATGAGTTTAGAGTCATTGTGTCCTTTGTGGGGTTCATGCTTGTGGTGGTGTCTCTGGTGTCTTCATTCCTTGTAATAATTCCCTTTGAGAATCCCCCTCAGGATTTCTTGTAGGGCTGGCTTAGTGGTGAC
>NW_027527487.1:0-477 GCF_008692635.1 Crocuta crocuta | reverse complement strand
GTATTTGGCAAGTATGGTCTTTCTATGCACCGAGTGGAGGTTCCCCCCCCCACCAAGCGGAGGTTTTTCTGTTTTGGACTCTCTCCTTTTCCCCTCTCACTCCCCATAGANTAGAGGGGGATCGCCTCCCACCCTGGAGTCTCCGATCCCCGCCCGATTTTAGCTTCCCCAGTTCGCACTCACGTTAGAAGGCTCTCTCAGTGGATTCTGCGTCCTTTTTCTCCCAGTCTCTCAGGTTTTGTAAGGTTTCCAATGGCTTCAGATCTTGTAAACCTGTGTGTTGTATGGGCGCAAGTGCAAGTACGGAGCTCCTTACTTCTCCACCATCTTGCCCCCTCATTATTGTTTTTCTTTTCATGAAGATCCTTTACATTTCTATTCTTTAGACTAGATGATTTATGGATTTCTAATTATTGTATATGAATCATATTATCTATTCTGTCTCTAATTGTTTATTAGTAGGAATGTTTTGCTATT
>NW_027527486.1:284559-358498 GCF_008692635.1 Crocuta crocuta | reverse complement strand
ATTTGACAATAAACTATTAAAAAAAATAAAATAAAATAAAAAAAAGAATTAAATATTATATGATATACTATATTATAAAATATTTTCCTACATGTGCACCATGGTCTAAATTATAAACAAAATAAAAAATAGTTACCAGAATCCATCATTTTGTTCTGAACTTTAGTTATAAAAATATAAAAAATCATTATGCATGTATCATGTTAAAGAACGTGCAAAAATATAAGCAGATAGCAGTTTCTATCTTATTTCAAACTGAACTTGAACTGCTTTTGGACCTAATCTAAGGAAATTACTTTAAAGGCAGTGAAGGATCTTATTTTTAAAGGGACTTGAATCCTTACTCCTTGGTTAAACTATTAAAAAAAAGATAGTAGAGATGTAATGTACAATATGATAACTATGGCAAACACTGCCGTACGTTATATAGGAGAGTTGTTGAGTAAATCCTTAAGAGTTCTCATCACAAGGAGAAAAACTTTCCCTTTCTTTTTTCTTTTATTTTTACTGTATCTATGAGAAGATGGATGTTATTGATGAATTTATTGTGGCATTTCACTATGTATGTGAATGAAACCATCATGCTGCACACCTTAAAATTATACTGTGATGTGTATCAAATATTTCTCAATAAAACGTCTTTATGTGTTTGAATTGGATCACCAATACATGAACTTATACACACATATAAAAAGATTAACAGAGACTGTCAAATACGTAGCTGCAAAGTGTCATATTAGATACTATTTGCTCAATAAGGATAGAACTTTTGATGTAATATGGCACCCAACATATTGCTAACATTCATTGTGAAAGTACTATCACTCAACTAACATGACAATATAAACATTTTCTATGATTGCAGTAGCCATTTTCTAATTAATAGATGTTATTAAATACTAATATTTTAAAATAATATTAGCATTATTAAATATCAACTAACTTATAATGTTTGAGATGACCTATTTCGGGGACATGGTGCATTAATCATTCATTCTTCTTGAGACTTTTATTTCTATTCTGTCCACAACTATTTTACTGCTTTCAAGAACTTCAATTCCTAATCCCAATTTTCAAGAACTTCAATTCCTAATCCCACTTTTAATATATTGAAAAGGCCAAATGTAACAATAAGAGCATTACACTGGAAAATAATTCTTCTGTTTTCTCAGAGAAATTTTGTATTTGCAGCAAATTGGGAAGTTCTTCTTATCTTTATCATGTAAGTATAGATTGTGTCCTTAGATTATAAACCATTAAGTAATTATAAAACATTACTGCCTAATTTTAGCACAAAAAAAGGTCAATTTAGAAGCAAAAAATCTAGGGGTACCTGGGTGGATCAAGTCGGTTAAGCATTTGACTTAAGCTCAGGTCATGATCTCATGGCTCATGAGTTTAAGCCCCACGTCAGGCTCTTTGCTGACAGCTCGGAGCCTGGAGCCTGTTTCAAATTCTGTCTATGTCACTCTCTGCCCCTCCTCCATTCATGCTCTGTCTGTCTCTCAAAATATAAATAATATTTCTTAAAAAAGAAGCAAAATAGCTAGCATTCTTTCTTAACAAATCATTCTCCATGTTTCTTTCTGTCCTTTTTTCAGATGCATAAATTCTACACATCTATAATCATTCCATAGGCACAACTGTGTCTTTAAAATTGTGTATTTAAAGGTATGCAATATGCAATTATCAATGTTGTATACCCTGTATAGTAAGTATTTTCAATGGATGTATTCCATTGAATTGGTGTACTATATTTGAACTATTGTCCTTAAAAAGAAAAATGCAAGGGTGTCCATATTTCAAATGCTTAGAAGAGTATCTGGTATATACAGTAAGTTCTGCATTAGTGTTGGCTTTCATTATTGTCATCATTATTATTGCTATTACTGCTATTAGTATTGTAGTTGTTCTTAGAGTATTGAAAAAATAAAGCTTAAGAAGAATAAATGAGATATAAAAATATTCTAATTAGTTGCTATGTATACAGTTGACCCTTGAACCATGAAGAGGGTGCTAACACCCCTGTGCAGTGAAAATCCGCATATAAATTTTTAGAAAATTTAGAAAAAATTAACCTTATGTCCAGAAAGTTTACAAAACAGTGTTAATTCTAAGAAGTTTGTAGATTTGTTTTACATTTCCTATTTAGACAGTTATAATCTTCAAATAATAAATTTTCTTTCTTTCTTTCCCTAACTGATACATTTATTTATTTTTCTTGTCTTCTCCACTAGTTAAACTGAAGGAACGATTTCAGGCATCTTTACCATGTCTTTAAACTTGAATGAAAAGATTTCATCAACTCACACTTAAAGTAGGATATTTGCTGCATCTTTTGCAATGGTCTTATGCTTTTGTCTTTGTTATTTTGTTAATATGGTAAATTCATGGACTGATTTCCAGTTGTTAAGTCAGCCTTGCATTCCTGGAATAACCTAACTTGGTTATGATGCAGTAGTAATTTTATACATCACAGGTGCAATTTGATAATATTTTTTAAAGGTTTCAGAAATCTATGTTAATGAGTGTGATTGCTTTACTATTTTTTAAATTTCTTAAGTCTCTTAATTATCAGATTTTATTATTTCCAAGTATACTGAAAAAAATTAGCATCATGCATCTAAGGCAAATATAGATTGAACATGTATCAAATATCAGTAAAGACTGATTTTACCCACTGAGTAAAGCTAGTCCAAGGGAATCTGAGAGAAGTTACACTAATAAAAGAACTCTAGAATAAGACAGGGATAAATTTACAAAAATGGTTAATGTCCAGGGCGCCTGAGTAGCTGGGTCGGTTGGGCGTACGACTTCGGCTCAGGTCACGATCTCACGGTTCATGAGTTCGAGCCCCACTTTGGGATCTGTGCTGACAGCTAGCTCGGAGCCTGTAGCCTGTTTCGGATTCTGTATCTCCCTCTCTCTCTGACACTCCCCTGCTCACGCTCTCTCTCTCTCTCAGAAAAAAAAAAAACATTAAAAAAAATTAAAAAATGGTTAATGTCCTACAGAGCAATAAAATTCTCTGTTCTACTTCACAGAAATCATTCACATCCCTGCTGGGCAAAAATCTATACATCAATTAGCAACTTCACAGAGTCTAAACCTTAATCAGTAAATTTTAAGTGAAATAAAAGTTCATCTCCTAGGCAATGGAATATTCCTTGAGTGGGCTTGTTTAACAATTCTTCAGAATAACACTAAAAGGACATGTAGTCATCCTTTCCAAAACACTGTAAACAGAAATGTCACTTATACTCAACAGAATCTACATTATACTAATTAAATAACATTATAGTAACTAAATAATGAGTCTCCTCTGCTGTTTTTTTTGAAAAGTTTCTGTAAAATTGGCAATTTTGCCCTTAAATGTTTGGTAAAATTTATAAGTGAAGCCATTTAGACCTGGAAGTGTGTGAAGATTTTTAGAATAAATTTAACTTATCTAATATAAAGAACTATTCAGATTTGTTGTATTTTTCTGGTGTCAGTTTTTTTTTTTTAAAGGAACTTTTCCAAGTCCTCTAGGCTTTCAAGTTTAATAGCATGAAGTGGTTGGCAATACCTTTTTTCCTTTTCACATCTGAAAGAACCATACGGATGTCTTCCTTTTAAGATTTCTGGTACTGTTCAAAGTTGACCCTTGAACAACATGGAAGCTTAGGTAGACCAACCCCTTGTGCAGTTGAAAATCCATTTATAACTTTTGACCCCTTAAAAATATAACTACTAAGAGCCTGCTGTTGACGTACAGAGGCCTTACAGATAATATCAACAGTCAATTAACACATATTTGGGACGTTATATGTATTATATGCTGTATTCTTACAATGAAGTAAAATATATTAAAGGAAAGGTTAAGAAAATCATAAGGAAAATACATTTACAGTAATGTGCTGTCTTTATGGAAAAAAATCCATGTTCAGGCAGACCAACACAGTTCAAACTTGTGTTGTTCAAGGATCAACTCTATTTGTGCCTTCACTTCTACCTCAGTGTTGCCAGGGATTAATTAAGTTTAGTCATTTCCAAGAATGAACTGTTGGCTGTGGGGATCTCTCTACTCTTTTGTTTATATTCTACTTCATTTCTTTTTAAACTTTATTATTTTTCTTTGGGTTAAATTGCTATTTTCTTAATCTAACTTCTTATGATGATTGCTTAGCTCATTGATTTTTTCCATCCTTCTTATCTAATATATATCTACATCTATATGGTTATCGATATATATATATAGATATATATATACATTTGAGGCTATAAATTACATTAGAAATAGTGCTTTAATGTTATTTCACAGTTTTGATATGTCAAATTTTTCATTAGCAATTTGTTCAAGAAATTACTCATTTCCCTTGGGATTTACTCTGGGTGTCATGGATTACTTAGAAATTTGTTTAATATCCACATACATGAAGATTTTCAAGCTATGTTTTTAAAATCATAATTAAAAACTTGCAACATAAGATTTACCATCTTAGCCATTTTCAAATATACAGTACAGCCATGTTAAATATATACATATGATGCGACAGATCTTTAAAACTTTTTCATCTTATAAGACTGATAATATATACTCACTGAGCAAATATTAAGTTCTCCCTCCCTCTAGCTCCTGGCAACCAATATTATACTCCATTTCTAAGAGTTTGAGTGCTTTAGATACCTCAGGTAAGTGGAATCATGAATGAATTATCTTTTTATGATGGGCTTATTTCACATAGCATAATAACATAAAAGTTCGGCCATGATGTTGCATTATGACAGGATTTCCTTCTTTTTTAAGGCTGTATAATGGTCCACTGTATGTGTATACAACTTTTCATTATCCGTTCATCTGTTAGTGAATATTTGGGTTGTTGCCATATATCAACTATTGTGAATAATGCAACAATGAATGTGATAGTACAAATTTCTCTTTAAGACCCTAATTTCAATTCTATTGAATAAACACCCAGAAGTAGGATTGTTGTGTCACGTTCTACTTTTAATTTTTTGAGGAACCTCTGTACTGTTTTTCTTTAATGGCAGCACCCTTATTACACTCTTTCCAAAAGTGCAGAAGTGTTTCAATTTCTCCACATCCTCACCACCATTTGGTATTTCTCCTCCTCCTCCTTTTTCTCCTCCTTTTTATTTTCCTTTTCCTTATTCTCCTTCTCCTTCTCTTCCATTTTTAAAAATTTTAAAAAATGTTTTATTTTTATTTTTGAGAGAGAGAGAGAGAGCAAGAGAGCAGGGGATGGTCAGAATGAGAGGGAGACACAGAATCCAAAGCAGGGCCCAGGATCTGAGCTGTCAGCACAGAGCCTGATGTGGGGCTGGACAACAAACCATGAGAAAATGACCTGAGCCGAAGTCTGACGCTTAACCAACTGAGATTGAGCCACCAAGGTGCCCCTCTTCCTTTTTTGATAATGCAATCTTATTGAATGAGGAGATATATCACTGTGGTTTTTATTTGCATTTCCCTAATGATTAGTGATGTTAAACATTTTTTTTTTTTTTTTTTTTTTTTTATTATATAGCTGTTGGCCGTTTGTCTGCCTTCTTTGGAGAGATGTATATTCAAGTCCTTTGCTACTTTTAATCGGATTATTTTTGTTACTGAGTTGTAGGAGTACTTTATATATCCTGGATATTTTTTAAATGTTTATGTATCCATTTTGAGAGCGAGCATGAGCTAGGGAGAGGCAGAGAGAGAGGGAAAGAGAGAATCCCAAGCAGGCTCCACACTGAGGTTGACCTGGGCTGAAATCAAGAGTTAGATGCTCAACCAATTGTGCCACCCAGGTGGCCCATTAACATGGTCTGAAATATTTTCTTCCATTCTATAAGTTGTCTTTTCACTCTGTTGTTGATTGGTCTCTTTTCTGTGCATAAGTTTTTAAGTTAGATGTAGTCCGTTTTTCTATTTTTGCTTTTGTTATCTGTGTTTTTGGTGTCATATCCAAGAAATAATGGTCAAATCCAATGTCATGAAGATTTTTCTCATTTTTTTTTTTCTTTAGGAGTTTTATAGTTTCAGGTCTTGTGTTTGGGTCATTATCCATTTTGAATGAATTTTTGTAAATGGTTATTGCTCTCTTGCAGCTGTCATTGGTGTGTTTTGCAGGTTTGTTTGTTTTGTAGTGGCATGCTTTGATTGCTTTCTTACTTTCTTTTGTGCATCTTCTATGGGTATTTTCTCTGTGGTTACTATTGGAATTACAGGAAACATCTTATAGTTATAATAATCTATTCAAACTAATAACATCAGTCATTTATAGAACTCTACTCCTTTACACTCTTCCTCTTCCATTGTATATTACCAATGTCACAAATTGTATCTTTGTATATTTTGTATTCTTTAACAGTTTTATATAGTTATTTTTTATTTGTAAATTTCCATACCAGAATTAAAAGCAGTTTACACAACACCATCATGGTATTACAGGTTTCTGTATGTATATTCACCTTTGTCAGAAACCTTTACATTTTCATGTACTTTAGTGTTACTGTTTAGTATCCCTTTGTTTCTTTTTCTTTTTTAAGTAAAGAACTCCCTTTAGTAATACTTTTAAGGAAGGCATGCTTAGCAGTGACGGACTCCCTCAGCTTTTTATCTGGGAGGGTCTTTATTACTCCTTCAACTTTTCTGTTATGTTTAAAATTTTCCTTGATAAAATGTTGGGATAAAACAAAAGTGAAGTTAAGAAAATTTCAAACAAAAACTAGGAAAATTCATTATTAGCAGATCCACACCAAAGGATGCTAAAAGATGTTAAACCTTAACATGAATGTTATTAGCTGGAATTATGTTTGTCTATACCTTGAGGAAACAAACTGCAGTGAAATGGACACACCATAAATGTACCATCAATGAATTCTGACAAATGCATTACTATCATCCTGGAAGTGCCCTTGCTTTTATATCTAAAGGATATTTTTGCTGGGTACAGAATTCTAGGATGACAGTTATTTTAATTTAGTATTAACAAAAGATATGATTTCCACTTTGGAAAGTTCTCAGCCATTATCTTTTGAAATATTGAGCCTTTACCACTAACCCTTTCCTTTCTTCCTGACACTAGCTACATGTATTCTACGCTACTTTGTTATTTCTACTGCTCATAACTTCTAATGCATGCTTTCTATCTTTGTTTTCCTACATGCTTCATTCTTAATATCTTCTTGTGACCTCTTTTCCAACTCACTGAATCACTCTTTGGATGCACCTATAGACATTTCACAAGACCCTTTCCCCTTTCCTACCTTAATCCAAACACTCAGAGCTCACCACCACTCTCTGCCATATGACAAAAAGGGTCTGGTCTTATTACTCTCAATCTGGGTTTAAATCTGTCACCATGGATGCCCAGGATTCTCAGACTATGCTTATTCCATAAAATTGAATCCCCATTTCTTTGCCAGTGAGGCAACTTTCCCACTATTTTTATTTTATATATTTATTTGTCTCACTCCATAGGATAAAAGCTTCAGGAAAGAAATGAGTTTTGGATGTTCAGTTCACTATTGCATCCCTACTATGTGACCAGTGCTAGGTGTATAGATGTAAGCACTCAATAAATATGTGTTAAACAAATGAACAGCATTCCGATTCTCTTTTATTTCTTTTAACATTTTCACTTCTTTTTTATAAGAAATAAACAAAGTGAAACTTTATAAAAAACATTAGAAACTTTATTTTTAAAACAACAACAACAATAACAAGCTTTACAGGAGAGCATAACAACTAAATAAATAGTAGGAAAAGATACATTGTCAATTAGAGTTGGAAAGCAGAGGAGAGAATCAATTGATTGGTTGTTTTTATTGTCTTCCCCCAAACTGATAGGTCCACTACAGATTTTGGATTAAAAGACATTCTTCCACTGTCCAGTTCGATTCTTGACTTGTTGACACAGTGGTATAATGTTCCTACTACTGAAATTCATGCATTAGGGACAGAAATGAGTCAAGTAGCTCTCTAAATCTGAGTGAATCTGATGCTTGAGTTATTACTCTGTTCCAATGATCTTTTGTAGCAATAGTGACTTACTGGTACCCAAAGCCGAAATCTCTCTGAATCTCAAGTTATGTCATTGAAGTTTATAGAATTAGGTTTTAAAGCTTGTGAAATGCCTTGTTCCCCCTTACCAAATCATTTTTCTGTTCTTTAGCTTGAGGACAAAGATGGGGAGAGGTGGGGTAGGAAAGCTGTACTGAACCAAATGCTGGTGAATCAAAATCATCATTTATCTTTCTTCTATCTTTGTCCTTTCTGTAAGGAAATATTTTTGAGGTGACATAGAACAGTTGCAGCATATCTCTATGGATAGGATCTTCTAGTTTATACGTGTTGCTATGAGTGGTGAGAGCAAATTCCCATGCATAACAAACTCAAGAGGCCTTTCATCTGAATGCTTTCAGTCCTCAAGCTGATAGTATTCCCCCATGTACTTTCCCCCAGCAATCTCTAAGTAGACTTAACTATAGGATCAACCAGATTTCAACCCACACTGTGGGTACCATTTTCATTTGAATTCTATGGCAAATTTTATTTTTTTAAAGTTTTTTTCTTAAGTAGTTTATTGTCAAGTTGATTTCCATATATTACACCCAGTGCTCATTCCAACAAGTGCCCTCCTGCATGCCCATCACCCCCCTTCTCTCTGCCCCAACCCCGCCAGTCCTCAGTTTATTCTCAGCATTCAAGAGTCTCTCATGGTTTGTCTATGGCAAGTTTTAAAGGGCCCTAATATGTCTCTTTCTACTTAGACTACTAAAATGTTGCAGAATCACATTTAAATATCTATTTAGCACTAAAACTCACTACACCATCTCCACCCACCCTCTGCAGTTAATTTCTTAATCAAATACTTAAAATTTACAAGTATATACTCATTATAAGGTGTCACAAATTACAGATATGTAAGTATTAAGCTTTTCTATTTTCCCACTGTATGCCCCTATCCCTCAAAGAAACCAGTACTATCACTCTGGTTATCACACATGCTCACCCTTATGTCCTCATTCAAATATCAATAAATATATAAGCTCCTTGCCTCCACCAATATTTTTCAGGAAAACAGGATCAAATCCTACATCACTCTAGATATCTGTCATGGTAATTATGAATAACTTCAGTTTGAATAACTTAAGTTTGAAGTTAGAATTAAAATTAAAATTACTCTGTAATTTGTCCTTATTTATAGTGAATTCCATGGGGGCCTAACAGATTTTTTTAAACAGAGTAGGTGCTCATAGCTATTTGTTAGATTGAAGCAAAAAGTAAAAGCACAGACATAGTTTAATGTTATAAAGTCTTTCAAGATATTGGATGACTTTTTGAAATAAAGCAAAATAAAGTGAAAGAGCCAAGAGTAGACTATGAGGCTATGGTGTCTTCTAAAATTACAACTTCTAGGAATGTGGGCTTTCACAATTATGTAAAATATATAATTATCCCATGAGACTATTTCAACAAAAATCAAAATTAAGTACTAAGCAATACTAGAGTCCATTAATAAAACTGGGCCTAAATTTCTGTGAACCTGTTTCTTTAAATATGCAGTGGCTTTGCCAACAATTAATTTGAAATATTATTTCCCATAAAGCTGTTTGGAAAATCTAAAACAACTATATAGGGAAGAAAAAGCTTGTAATGGTGAAAAGTAAAAGTCTTGATTCTTCTGTTAAAGGTTATGCATTTTAATATGATCTTTTGGCTGATTTATGTAAAGCTTTGTATTTTTCATTTTCTCAAGGCTGCCACTGTAGTGATGTATGGTACATTTTAGCATCAAGTTTGCCATAAGCAATAAAGTCTGGGCCCCAAAGAAATTTTAATATATTTCCCCATTTTTTAACCTGGAGCTTTCCATTATTCAGTTATTTTGTTTAGGATCCCCTGTTTAGTTGATGTAAGTTTTATACTCACATAAATAACTTTACAATTTTAACTTAAAGATAAAATCTAAATAGATTAATTATTTGATAGAGAAGTTTAAGGGTCACCATATGTAAAGTGAAAATCTTAGTGATAACTTAAATTTTACAGTAACAACCTGACTAAAGGTTATATTTTACATTTTAGTTTGTTTGGAGCATTTTTTTCACTGTAACAACAAGATAAAAGAAACATAAACAAGAAAGTGACTTTCATTAAATGGTATGCAACATGAAAAGGAAACACATGCCTATAAAATTCTGTAAGAAGAAAAAATGAAGAAAATATCAATTCTAAGTTCAAAAATCTTATTCCAGAACTAGTAGTTGTTACAGAGAGTATAAAGATAAAAAGGGAATAGTCCTCAAGAAACTTATGACCTAGTAGAAATAATAAGTCCTTAAATATTATAAGATAAAATGATTAAGTTATTTGTCACAAGAAAGGAAGAAACAAAGTGTCAGAGCAGTTCACCAGGTGGGGCTATGAATATTTGAGCTCAAGCTCAATCTGCCATGAATATCATGGGTAGGCTACAAACAGTTAATGGAAGTGAAGAAGAAAGGAAGACAGATAAGATAGAAAACGCAAAGGCAAGAGAGGAGACAAGCAGAAGGCACAGTAAGTGTATCCATCCAATGGTTCCACACTTCTGGAGTAAAGGAAACATGCAGAGGGGTCCTGAGAGCAAGACAGAGAAAGGGTGTTATGGTTAACATGTTAGACAGTCTTCAATTCATGGTTTAACATCTTTCTTATTTAGAAAAAAAATGTAGCTGTATTACACATTTTTGTGCAGGGAAATAAAATCTAGGAAGAAAAATCAAGATGGGGATAATGAAAGCAAGGAGTCCACCTAAAGAAGCTGTATGTTGTCCAAGAGTTTGGGCAAGATGCAACTTTCACTAGAGAGACGGGCATGGAGATGGGATGGTGTAAAAGATATATTAGACTAGCATATAAGGAATTAAATAACCAACTGAATGTCATGGTAAAAGAGAGAGAGCTGTAAGAAATGATGCCAGGATTCTTTTCCTGAGTCACTAGGGGGGAAACAGCTGTGTTAAATAAAAAAATAAAGAGAAAGTACAGTTGGAGGGAAAAATGAGTTCAAGTTTTGTACACAATGAACTTGACAATGAAGTCCAGTAGTTTATTTTTGCTTTTGTTTCCCTTGCCTCAGGAGATATATCTAAATAGAAGTTGCTAGAGATGATGTCAAAGAGGTTACTGCCTGTGCTCTCTTGTCTAGGATTTTTATGGTTTCAGGCCTCATATTTAGGTCTTTAATCTATTTTTTTTTAATATTTTTTATTTATTTCTAGGAGAGAGAGAGACAGTGTGAACGGGGGAGGGGCAGAGAGAGAGGGAGATACAGACTCCGAAACAGGCTCCAGGCTCTGAGCCGGCAGTCAGCACAGAGCCCGACGCGGGGCTCGAACCCACGAACCGCGAGATCATGACCTAAGCGAAAGTCAGTCGGACGCTAAACCGACTAAGCCACCCAGGCGCCCCATCTTTAATCTATTTTGAATTTATTTTTGTGTGTGGTGTAAGAAAGTGGTCCAGTTTAATTCCTTTGAAAGTTGCTGTCCAATTTCCCCAACAGCATTTGTTGAAGAGAATTTTTCCTTTTGGAAATAAATATTATGTTTTTTAATGTTACAGAAAAACCAGTAAGAGTTAATGATATTCTTCCTGACTGTCCAATAATGTTGATAAAATGAATACAGTATCAAAAGAAAAATGGTAAATCATGTTGGTAACACCCAATAGAAAAGACTTGATAGGCTAAATAAAGTGATTGCCTTTTCATCTGATTTTCAAATGCTCTTCATCATTATATAATTGGTGGAGATGAGAGCAGTGAAGAGAGAAAGGGGAAAATAAACCAGTGTGATGAAAGCAAAGAAAAGTTACAGAAATTAGAGTAAAAGATGAAATAAAAGGGGGAAAAGGGCAAATATCAGGCAGAGGTCATGGGTAGGACATGCTAACAAAAGTCAGAGAAAGTAAATCTTGAAGAAGTTGCCAATAATAATGAACAAGGTTTTCGCATTTCCCCAATTAATCAATGTTTCTATCAGAATAAAAAAAAAAACATAAAAACAGAGCTGGATATAGTAACCGAGAAGATACTATGTAATTTTCTTCATATAGAAATGGCAGATTAGTAAGCAATGTCCAAAAATGCTTTTTAAGAATTATGTATATAATTAGATGTCCTGTAGCTGTCAGGTACTGGGGACACCTAAAAAAAAAGAAGAAGGAAAACTCACCATGTTTATTCAGTGTCAGTGAATATTCCACCTTAAAGAAATCACATTCTTTTTTTTCAGGAGGACAAATGGACTGTGAAAACGAATGAAATACTAAAATAACAAGTGAGTAATGAGCTATGTAGGTATAGCTGAACACATAATGGCTGATGTGTGTAAACAAGAATTCAGTGGTTTTTATTTTCTGTGCATGCACATGGCAGCAATAGTTGCAGAGATCTAGAAGGCAGGAGGTTCCCTTCATTGGATATGAAGGAGGTCTGCATAGTACAACTTCATTTTCTTGAGGATTATCAGCTTTTTGGGAAAAGGTCACCAATAATCATCTTCTACCTTAATTCAGTGACTTGCTTTCAATCCCTGTCAATCCTAATTTTTCTGGACACTAATAATTATTTTCTAACTTTGGAAACCCATTCTAAGATTTCTGGAGTTAGCACTGTTTCCCCTCCTTTGCCAATCCTCATTAAGCTCTTTTGATTCTTCAGATTCCCCATCATATATATAACTTCGATGTGCCTCAAGACTTGGTGACAGAACATGAAAGATGCAGAAAACCTTTTCTGATCCTTTACATCTCAAGGAGCAGACCTTTTAATCCAAGGGACTAATCCAGATCTTTACCTATTCCATAATACATCTTTAAATTGACAGTCTACTGTATCTTGACCATCAAGGTATTTAAAATAAAACTCTTTATCACACTTCTGTCTCACTTTCCAACTTTCATTTGTACTTCTGTTCTTGAGGATATTTTTGGAAAATCTTTTGTTTCTTCCTTTCTTCCACTCTTTAAAAAATTTTTTTAATAGTTTACTGTCAAATATGGAAAATTTTTTTTCAAACGTTTTATTTGTTTTTGAGAAAGAGACAGAGAGAGACCCAGGGCGTGAGTGGGGAAAGGGCAGAGAGAGAGGGAGACACAGAATCCAAAGTAAGCTCCAGGGTCTTAGCTGTCAGCACAGAGCCTGACACAGCACTCGAACTCACAAATCATGAGATCATGATCTGAGCAGAAGTCAGATGCTTAACTGACCAAGCCACCCAAGCGCTATATTTCCCTCCACTCTTAAATTTCATATAAAGAAGGTCCAATTCATCCTGAAACCTTTTCTCTCAGGCTTATGTACAATAAACTAATTCTTATTTTACTAGAAGATTTAATGTTTGATTATATAATGTCCTGTCTTCTCACTACTTAATGTATATACGATTCCATTTTCAATTGAATTGCAAGCTCTTCAGAAATGTAATTTTTTTTGCATCATGTAGAGTTCTCAAAACTAGAAGCATTTGCAAACTTCTTCACTGAGGATCAGAAAAAAAATCACTAATGACAAATGCTTTTTTTTTTTTTTTTAACTTTTATAGCTGTTGTTACAGAACTATGTATAGAGCCAACGGATGTATCTCAACTTTCTCTTGAAATCACTGTAAGTCTGAATCTTAGATTTACTTGCCTTGTCCTCCAAGTGCAATTCCAAAAAGCGTAGATAAGCAACAGGTGCAAATGCATCAGCTGAATGTATGACCACTTCTGATGCATCCCTAAAACACAAAAATTTTATAATGCATTTAGTCACCACATAAATTGTGGCAAACTGTTCTCTGCTCATGTCTAACAGAGAGCAAAAATCCCCCTTTTGTATTTATTTCCACTGGCAAACAATATGTAGTGATTAACATCTATTTTTAATAATCCAATTTTTAATTGGGAAAAGGATCGAGGAAACTAAATTTCCAAGAAAAAGTAATGAAGCTTTTTGTCTTTATAGCGACACATACTTCAACTTTCAGGTTCACTCAAAGAAAGCTCTCTGAACACTTTTGAGACTTAAAATTCCTATTCAATTTCATTTTCACAAATTTGCTTCGTAGGGGCTAACCATTAAACAATAGTGCTTTATCTTCATTATTCCTTTCATTTTCAAGAGGTAATTCATTCAGTGTTTCACACAAAATCTCAATTATCCTTCACAAAAGCAGTGCTGGTGATGGTTTTAAGCTCTAGGTGAACTCTTCACACTGCAATATCATTGCTATTAAAATTGATTGTCTGACATAGTAATTACCACATTCAGGTAGAATGGTATGAACTGCTTGCTGGCACCATATGGATACATGTAAATTAACTCAACTTTTATCAAAGATACCCTGTAAAGCACATATGAATAACTAAGATGTGTGAAGTTCTAATAACTAATTATTTTTTATTGTTGTTTATTAAGAAAGCCATAGTGTTTTGCATTTCAACCGAAATTTTAAAAACAGAAATTCCCCATATCTCTTTAATGCCTTGGGAACTAGTTCCACTGTTTATATTACTACATTGTTAGCATTTTAACCTTTGTAGGATAGCAAAATAAATTGTTACTTTATTTGACTTTGCCACTAATGTAAGTTATTTTTGAGTCAACTTTTGTAATGTAAAGTTATTTAATGGCAATAAAAATAACCTCAAAATACTTGGCTCCAAAATATTAAATTTTCATGGACAAAATCTGTTTACTTTTCCCTTTGAAGGATCAGAGATAGAAAAAAAAAGGTCTGATGATTAAAAAAGTCAACTACCATTCATGAACTTTTAATATCAAATATGCCTCTTGTTAGTGCTTAGGAAAAAATAACATTAAAAAAGACTTCTGTGACATTACAAGGAAAGCAACTTATATTGTAAAAGAAACAGAATTATTAAAGAGTCAGGATCTTGACAGCAAGATATAACCTGCCTTCACAGGCTACATCAACCAAAGGATGTCTCGGGTATAATGAGGAGGAGGAGCAAGAGAAAGTAAAGAGGCCCTCACAGTTTCTCCCACATGCCCCTCTCACCTGTTACCCTAGTCTTATTTTTCCTACTTACTCCAGAATTGCTTGTTCTGATTCTATCTTGGCTCTGCAATCAGAATCAGATTCCAATCCCTATGTACAATCTCCTTCTCACATGAAATTTCAATCTCCCTGCTTCTGGTCTCAGCCTTGGATACTGACCCTGAGCCTTAATTATGCCTCATCTAGGCAGCTTGGTCTTGACAATGGAGTGCACCAAAACTATAATGAACCCAGATCCAATGCTATGGCACTAGAAAGGGTGTCAGCAACTCCCTTCCCATGCCAGTTATCTCCACCAGAAACAAAAGGTTGATAGCAATTAGCCCATTTAATAAATATAATTACTGCATTCTGAATAAAGATAGTTATCCAGAGAAAACATAGAATATTCTAAGTGCTAAAGAAAGAAGAATACGATTTTAATGGATCCTATTAAACCCATAATCTCTAATTGACTAACATCACTTCATTTACTTATACAAAGCCAGCCAGCTGGAAGAGACTAGATCTCAAATTAACACTTTTTAGTTTCAAACAGAATAATGCTACTATTGCTCTTCTTAACCTTTTTGGAATATACTCAGAGTTATCCAGAAAATTAAGACCAACTGCGTCACAGCAAAAATGTTTTCCAGTTGGCTACTCTTCCGTCCTTTCCCTATTAATACAAATAGTCAGTCTGGTCATTACCTCTTATACAACTGAGGTTTCTTTAAAGTCAAGGGCACAAGCCCATGTTCCCTTTCACTGCTGCATTAGGCTTACCCCTAGTTACAACTTCAAAAGGACAGGTGAGTCAGGCCAGGCTCTCAATGTGTAAAGTCAGGTCCTCTCCCCTCACTTCAAAACAAAAACACCTCTAACATTATCTCTTGAGACACAGCCATGGTCTTTCTTCCTACCCTTCTTCTAAAAAGACAACTGTAAACAGATATTCTCTGTGGACTCCCATTTTCCCCTCAAAGACATCTCCAGTGTCATTTCTGCCAAGCCTTCCTAGTTTTCTCCTTTATGTTCACTGATTTTTCATTGCACATCCGCTACATTATAATTACGTGTTTGTATGCTTGCCTTCCTTCTTAGAGAAAGATCAGGTTTTGATTACCTTTGTCTGACTTTCCCCCACCACACCTCTCTTGGCTCAGAACAGAGTACCGTGTCTGGTATTTATCAGACATTTGTTGAATATTTGACTGCATAATCAAACTTTGTTAAGTATCTACACACCCTATTGAACTCTCACAAACCCATATTAATTTTTCAATTACCTATCTTCACATGAATACACACTTTTTCATATGTGCATACTTTATGTATATATGTGTGTATACACCAATAATAGAATGTAGGATCTCTAGCATAAAAAAGATAATACTTAATAGGTCTAAGAATTTAAATACAAAGAAAATAGTCCATAACTTTAAATAAATTCTCAGATGATACAGGATAGACATCAGAAGGTAGATAAGGACTTGATTCATCCTTACTGCTAAATGTCACATTATGATCTCTTTGCTGAATTATGCCTTGAGTGGGTAGAAAATAAGGAGTAGGTGGGGAAAATGAGTACAAAGTATTTTAACCATAGAATTTAGTTCTTCCTTCCTTTCCTCCTTCCCTTCCTTCTTTCCTTCCTTCATATTCTCCCTTCTATCCATCCACCCATCCATCCATCCATCCACCCTGTGTGTAGAAATTTTACATTAGTAGTATAGCAATACTAATAATTCAAATGGAAAGATGAAGTTGTATCAAATACTGACCTTTTAAAAATATGTTCATTGATAGAAGAAAATCACTTCTATTAACGCAACATTACGAGTTCAGTTTTTACGTCTGCTACACACACATATATGTATTCTAAAGTAAGAAGCAATAAGAAAGTAGGCTCTTTATTTCAGAATCTACAATTGTCCTGCAATTATCCTCCTTTCTTAAAGCCTAGGCTGTAATTCTTTTCCTCAAAGCCTCTCTGGAAAAACAAACAAGCAAAAAAAAAAAAACCCAAAACCAAAGCAAACCAAAACCCACTTTTATTTTCTGAACTAAAAATCTATATCTAGAAGTGAATAATCACATTCTAATTGACATCAAGAGTGAATTGTAAACTGTTCTAATTAGAATGCTTTTTTTAAATTTTTAATGTTTTTCCATTTATTTCTGAGAGAGAGAGACAACGTGAGCAGGGGAGGGTCAGAGACAGAGACACAGAATCCAAAGCAGGCTCCAGGCTCTGAGCTGTCAACACAGTGCCTGTCGCGGGGCTCGAACCCACGAACCATGAGATCATGACCTGAGCCGAAGTCAGATGCTTAACTGACTGAGCCACCCAGGTGCCCCTAGAAAGTTTTAAAATTGTTTCCAAAGACTGCTATATGTCTTTCCTATAAGATTTCTAAAACGTTAATTGAGGCAAAATGTGTATTATAATAAACTTTCAGAACTACCCCTAATTTTTCTAAATTATTTCATTATACAAATAGGATTCGATCTGTGTTTTTGTAAAAGGCAAAAGATTTATACGATCTGAAGAGAAACCAGAGTATCGATCGATCTGTGTTTTTGAAAAAGAAACATAATAATAATCAAATGATTTTGTAAGGAAGAGTTTAATTTTTCTCTCCTTTTTGGTCTTCTACTTCTCATCAAAAAAAAAAAAAGATTTAGGCATTTGAAATGAGACTCCTAATAATCAATTAGTTTTACGCCAACTGTGGCAGACCACTATTAAATCAAATAGAACAGAAGAATTTGTTAAATCTGTCCAAGGAATGAATTCAACCTTCAAGATCCAGTATTATTAATGGTCAATTGTTAACAAACAGTTATAAGAACTAAACTTATCTTTTAATTGTATCATCTCTCAATCAAATATCTTTCATTTACAGTTTTTTAAAACTTTTTTTATTGAAAACATTTTTTAAACTATTTTTGAGAGAGAAAGAGACAGAGCGTATGTGGGAAAGGGGCAGAGAGAGAGGAGGGTACAGAGAATTCAAAGCAGGCTCCAGACTCTGAGCTGCCAGTACAGAGCCCGACAGAAGGCTCAAACCCATAATTTGTGAGATCAGGACCTGAGCCAAAGTTGAACACTTAACCGACTCAGCGACCCAGGTGCCCCTACATACAGTTTTAGCATGTGCCATGCATCTTCACTCACATATCATATTGAGTGCTTATTAGGTATGTATGATAAGGACATTTTCTATTTTAGAGAGAAAGAAAAAGTTTATATATAATAGGTGACATTCTTTTTCCACAACATAGGATACGTCCCAACCTATAACTTCCAGTTATAATCTAAACGGGAACACATAAAAGTAAGTGAAAATAGGATAAGTAACAAACAAATAATAAATGACAAATTAATTCAACAAACATTTATTGGTAACAACTCTGTGTTCTCAGAGCTCAGGTACGAGAACAGGCACTAGAGGAGATGGCAGCAAAAGCCTTTCAAAATGGAAGGATTTAAACAGCATAGGAAATACAGTCAGTGGTACTGTGATAGTACTCTTTGGTGACAGATGGCGGCTACACTCGTGGTGAGCAGAGCATACTGTATAGACTTGTTGAATCGCTATGTTGTATACCTGAAACTGATGTAACACTGTGTGTCAACTATACTTCAATTTAAAAAAAGAAAAAAGAAGGAAGGATTTAGCCAAGGGGTAAAAATGGGAAGGCAACCTAGAGAAAAGATACCAAGTAAGAAAGTTATGAAGAGAAGGTGAGGCTTGGCCTGTGAAGAGAAAAGCACAGCATATGTTTAAGCACTGGAATTAGATTAGTGATTAACTGATAAATGAGTAGAAGTGAAAAGACAGTGCTTCCTCTGTGTTCTCAGGATACACACCTGTTATGTGAGCATTTTGTATGGTTGATTCACTCACCTCTCCTGTTACAGGAAGAACTCCTACAGGGCTGGGCAGTAGCTTGCAGAGCTCCACCCACATCATTCATCTCAATAAATGATCATTCATTCAATTGAACTGACTAGCTCATTTCGGCACCAGAGGGTTCTCTTTTTTTAAAATTAGGGAATTCTATACCTCCCCTGACATCCCTCTCTATGATAGCATGACTAATTTCCCTCATGCTATTGTCTTGGTCAGGCTCAAGTTTTGTGCCTACAAATGATGTCTACAAAAGATTCAGTGTTCAGGGCTAAAGCACTATAATAAACAGACCTTCTGGTTATGTAGTGTAAAGCAGTGCATCTCTTAGAATTCTAAGTTGTTCTAAGACTTCTAAGACTTCAAGATGTCAAATAAATGGGAAAAATTTGCTGCTGTGGCATTTTTCTCTTACTGTGCTTTGTTTTGTTTTTACTAATTTAGTTAGTCCCATATTAATAAGGAAATATATTGCAAGTTTCCCATGATATTATAATTTCACCCTAGCATGTAAATACTCTTCTTGAATAACCAAATAGTATTATTTTATAGAGTAAGACCTAATGTACACTTCATTTGGGAATCATGATCAGAGTACCCAGAAGAAATATCTCCCATCTATGAACTTGTAAATTTTATCCTTTACCGTCTTGTATCTTAATTGTATACAGTTGTATCTTCCATTCAATCTTTGAAGGCAGGAGCTATCTATTATGTTAATGTTTATTTATTTCTTTTGGGAGAGAGAGAGAGAGAGAGAGAGAGTGAGCGAGCAAGTCTGAGCAGGGGAGGGGCAGAGAGAGGAGAGTGAATCCCAAGCAGGCAATCTATGCCCAGTGTGGAACCTGACATCAGACTTGATCCTGGGGCGGTGAGATCATGACCTGAGCTAAAGTCAAGAGTTAGACACTTAACCTGCTGAGACATCCAGGTGCCCCGCAATCTTTGCACAACAGTGATGCCCAGTAGGTTGCTTTAGACATAATAGGTACTTGATAAATATTTTCCAAATAAATTATTGTTGATGGTTATTAAAGGAAAATAAGTTAGAAGAACATGAAAGAAGTAAGAGTGGATGATTATTACATACATGATAATGAAAGTGTCCAGGCCATGTTTCACTAGATAGATGTATTTGTTTAGACAATTCACTTAGAGTTGTCTTAATTTTCCTAGCTCAATACTCCGCTCATCACTAATATGTACCAAAAAACCCACCCCTTAGTGGTGAACATGTTGAAGCTGTTCATCAATATGAGATGAGGCTTCTGAAATCAAGCATAATTATGCCAACCTTTTCCAAGAATGAGAGCTTAGGAAAAGCAGATAAAATGTTCTTTAGCATAAGAGAAGAGCGATATAATTTAGAGTCTGGAAAACGATGTAACAAACTGAAAAAAAAAAAAAAAGAAAGTTCTTGTTTTCACGCAACTAATTTTAACAATCTATGGCAAAGAAATCACAGTGCTCGCCGTAAACCGAATTCATTTAAAACCAAAGTTTATATGTAAAAATAACCCCAGATAATAAAAGAGAAATGTTTAGCATTATGATTCCAAGTTGCTAAAGCCAAGAAGAAGGAAAAAGAGGATGGAGTTAATGGAACCCACAGGCTACTGATGTGGCAGTTTATCAAATGTAGCTGTAATGAAAGATAAATAATACAGGCAATTCACACTTCATGGAAGGATAAAAGTGTCAGTGTGTAGGTACCAGTTTTACTGCAGGGCATAATCAGCAAGTAAACCAAAGTGCAATGTCTAAAAAGTTTATAGCCTTCGATGAAGGCCTCGTCTTGTCAGGTATTGATTTAGGTATTCAGACGACTTCACTGGTATTAAACAAATTGAGTGTTTGTGAACTTGGAGGACATGTTCTATTTCTCCCAACAAAAGTTGCCTCGAGCTTAATGTTATGTTGCTTCCATCACTTAAATTTAAGGAAAGGGAAGAAAATGCTGAAATGATATCTTACACAATTATTTTCTTCTTAAATAGAGGGCAATCCAAAGTGAACGTTTCATACTCTCCACCTTCTCCACAAACATGGACTCCATACTTCTTAGAAAGCTAAAAAAAGGAAAACAACAACAAAACAGGAAGCTTAAAATTAGACAGCAAAAATGGTCACTTAACTAATATCATTTTCCCCTAAAAAGATCCATGCCAGAAACTTTAATTCCAAAATACATCACAAGCTACAGGAAAATAACTTTATACTTCCACTTAGAACATGTGTTTAAAGCCATTTGAAAAATGTTATCATAAAGCATAGGAATTTTAGTAATCCACAAATCCTTACAAAAAGAGATAAAGGACCAACATTTTATGTATAATGAGAAAATTTAGAGATTACTATAATGTCAGGAATGACACTAGCTTTAGATTCAAAGGAGGTTAAGGAGGAAAGGTACTAAGTCGTTAGGGAGTAATTGAGAATAATGCAGCCAAACTGCTTCCCTCCTGCCCTCTGACCTACGTGTGAATGGGGAAAAAACAGGTCATGTTTAGGCTATATCTCAGCGACACAGCGAAAGCAATCTGAAGCCTTTCCTTTGGCCTGTGAACAGAAAGGAGTCACAGGCATGGTTATTATGCTTGAGGTTATTATTAGCGAAGTTCCAAGGGTACCAAGATCTAGTGATGTTCCAAAGCTGTAGACGAGCCTCAGGCAGGTCTAACTCCAAGAAACGTTGGGATGGCTTATCATGTTGTCTAATTAAGTCTGAAACTGAAAATCAAACAAGCAAGTAAAGACATAAACAACCTGTGATTTGCATTAAATATAAGCTGCATTATTTAAATAATCCTGATACTAACAGTAAATTAATCTCCCATTGGGCTGGTGTATGGCTGGAGTTGGTGCTGGGAAACTCTCACTGGCTGTGTCAGAGAATCTTCCTACTCCTGTGTAGATGCTTTATGGCTATGATTCCATCTCCCTCGTTTTGAATTTCAGGGCTTTCCCTGGTTATAGCTTCTCCTAGCCCAGAATCCTCACTGCCCAAAGGAAGAGTGACTCCATTGATGTTCACTATTACTGCCAGTGCTGGGACTATGGCCTAAGTCTTCAGTTTTAGCTGAATAGTTACATATTTTTTTCTTTGCTTATTTTGTAGTTGTGCTACAATTCTGAATCCATTACACTTCAAGTCTTGACTATGTGCCCTTAGGGATTTAAAGCATGAATTTGTGAGAATTCTACTGTCCTCTCCAAGGATTAGCAGTAATGTGGAAGACACTGTAAAGCCAAACAGTAAGGAAAGTGAGGGAAAGAAAACTGGGTGGCATTTGCTATGTGAGTTTACAAGAGCAAAGCTGGAATTTTCACCATGCTGAATCATGAGGTAGAGTATCAGCAAGGCAGAATTATGGCCATTGGTCCTTTTGGGAGCAGATAACAGGAACAGCTTACTTTACCATATTAAATCAAATTATATTAATACCTTCTTTGCAATAAAAATGTAGAAACAGTAATGGGATATGGGTTTCAGCAACGTCTCCTCGTTCTACCAGCTAGGGCCTGTTCTGTTTTTTTGCTAATCTCCCTTTCAATGGTCTTCTCATTCCGGCACCTTTCCACCAAGTGAACCTTCTAATCTCACCTTCATGGTCAGCGTTTTTATGTGGGAGTATATATTATCAATTATTAAGTTCCTTTAATTGGAAAATGCTTTATTTAAGGTTTACATACTTTCTATACCACCAAAGAACAGCTGGAGTTTTAAATTAAAGTTGGCATTGCTGTTATCCTGCTGAAGTAGTTCTATTAGTCTCTAGCAATAATAACGTAAGCTGCTATGTGAAACCAACGAACTATCATTACAGAAAGACTGCTAGCACAGGAAATCTAAAATTTGGATGTATCCAGTGACGTTTTCATTTCACACACAATATTTCCATAATATTCATGTAATCCCTTCTTCAACTAGTATCTATTGAAAAATGATTATTAAGCAGGTCATGCTAGGTAAGGAAGATCCAAAAGTAAAGAAGACAATATCCCTGGTCTCTTGAAGCTTATCAAGAGACCTATACCTTATATTTCAACACCGCAAGATAATGAAACAGTGATGATGCTTTTATGAATAATATACGCAGTCTCTTCCCCCTTTCTATTACTGATTCATCAGCATGAACACAGATTCTAAGTCAAGAAGTCTGAATAAAGATCTCAGTGGTCTTTACAGCTGATGAGCCAAGAAGTAGTCTTGAATATGAATGCTTACTATGTCTTTTGCAGCCATTCTAAACTCCACTAGCTTCAAGCTCTAATAGACATGAGTCCTCAGAGAAAAATCCAACATTACTGGCTTACTGTTAGCCAGCTCCCAGGCCCTTTGATGTTCTGAGAGAATGTCTTTCTTAAGAAGGGAAGCCTATGCTAGTCAGCCACTCTCTGTAATGAATCTTCTGCTAAGACATCGCATTCTATTAAAAATCGATATCCTTGCAGCACCAAAGCATGATGTATGCCCGTTACAGGTCAGTTTAGGGAAGTGGAGCCAGATGTGTCCATTCCAGAGACTTGTTTGTGGTACACAATATTCACTTTACTCTTCTAAAACCTGTTAAGTCTGTGTTACTAATTCTGTTCACTGTTCACAGAAAGTTGCAACTTAATGAAGTTGCAACACGTCTCTAACATGTCTGGTTTCAACTCAAAATTGCCCTAGCACTTAATCATTCCAAATACAGTCTGGCAATTCTCTTTCATAAGTTTCTCTATCAATCTTACAGTCACTGGAAATGCTAAATAGGTAACAAATTTTTTAAAGTGCAGTTTCTCACTAAATTATCATGATTCTTTCTGTACTTTAAGCACATAAAGTAGCAATCTATATTGAAAAATAAAAAAATAAATATTTTTCATATTTCTTCACTAAGGCCTGATATTCATTAAGGATTAAATGATATTTAACAGTTTCAGTTAGTATGTAAAATGTGGAAAAGAGAGTTATTTTCACCATAACAGCAAAAATATACCAGACAGGTCACAAAATCATGGTTTTTTGTTTTATATACAGAGAGCTAAGGAATCAAAGAAGTCTAGATGAACTAAATTCCAGATTAAGGTGAGCCTTTCCTAGGTGAGTGAAGATGCGTGGCCGCTTTCCTAATGGGCCAACAGCATACTTCCACAGAGAGACTTTGATCAGCGTGCACAGAAAACAGTCAAACACATGGCCATCTGTGGACTTCTGCACTGGCCCAGGGAGCCAGTATAACCTGTCAAGTCTTTCCCAAAGGCTTTAACCAACTGCACAGACAGGCTACATGCAGAAGGCTGAGGCCAGGGCCAAGAGGAGAGAGAGATCCCTTTGGGAACAACTGCTCATCGAGTCTTTTCTATTGAGTTCTCACTGTGCCAGAGGTTGGGGATGAGCAGGGAAACTAAGATTTTTTCCAAGGTTCAGAAGGCCAGGAAGAAGGCAAGGAGAGGCTCAGAGCAATAAGCCTGTGAAAAGGCACAAAACACTGGTTCCAGGACAGTAAAGCAGGGGGAGAGGACAGAATGGAGGAGGATAGGAAGGAGGGAGAACAGAACGGGGAGGGGAGTGGAGGGAAGGGGAGGGAGGGAGACAGACAGAAAGAGAGAGGGAGACAGAGAAATCTAGGCTCACTGGGAGCATAGACCACAAGCCCTGATAAATGAAGAGCCCTGATCCTACTCTTGAAGCACGTGAAAGAAGTAGTAAACTAAAGCAAAATGCAGCTCAGAACAGATCCAACTCAACTGGAGATTAAACAGAATAAACATCCCAGATTAGATGTTAGACAGAGGAGAGGGGTGTGGTTTGGGGGGGATATTATTTGCTTTAGTCTCTACTCCTCGTTTTTATTCAGTATCTGCGATAAAATATGTAAAAAAAATTGAGATGTTGAAAAATGAAAACTGACTTATAATCAGTACAAAAACAAAAGGAAAAAACAAAACCAGACCCAATATTAACCACATACTGGACTCAGTAGGCAAGGACTATAACAGAACTACTGTAAATATGTTAAAGAATCTAGTGGAGAAGATAGACAAAACTCATGACCGGAGAATAGTTTCACCAGAGATGGAAACCAGGGAGAGACAGATCTAGGTTCATATACTGGCTCCAACACTTATTAGGTAGAGAACCTAGGATGAATTGCTTACCTTCTTTGAATTTCCATTTTCCTAGGTAATACGTTATAAGTGTGTTATGACTGTTAAAACAGATAAATGATGCACACAAAAGCTCTTAAGTGCATAGGAAGCACTCAATATACCTTACTTTTTCTCTATTAGGTTAATTTGCTCTTCCCTTGGGCCTTTTGCTCTTTTATCTATACACTCTCTTCTTTGGGGATCATGACCACTACTATATCTATTACTTCTATGCAAATGGCTCTCAAACCAAAACCCTAGCCACTGATCTCTCTCCCATATATCAGTCTCATCTCAAATTTCTTTTTTTTTTTTAATGTTTACTTATTTTTCAAATGGGGAGACAGAGAGAAAGAGAGAGAGAGAGAGTGAGCGGGGGGGGGGTGGGGAGAGGGAGAGGGAGACAGAGGATCTGAGGTGGGCTAAGTGCGGACAGCAGAGAGCCCAATGTGGGGCTCAAACTCAAGAACCGTGAGATCATGACCTGAGCCAACTTTGAGTGCTTAACTGACTGAGCCACCTAAGCTACCCTTAAAATTCTCATTGAGTGTTTTACTTGGGTGTCTTGTTTTAAATTTAACATGACTAAAGCAATGGTCTTGATTTTAACTCAAAACCTTCTTTTTTTGCTCAATTCTCTATCTGTGTAATGGTTCAATCACACTGAAAACTTGAAATATTGAAGAACTTAATTCCTTTGTTTCCTTTTGCCAGAAAGCCTATATTTTAAAATTTTACATTCATTCAATTATTTAATCAGTGAAGATTCATTTAGTACTTACAAAGTGCCAGATCCTATTCTATATGCTAGGGGAATGGCCATGAATAAGACAAAGTGAACACGGTCTTCCAGTCTAACAACCTTCATGATCCCTTGTCACTTGAACTATTATAGTCATCTCTTGTCTTCTAGCTTAGTTTCCACACCTCCCAATCTACCCTACATATTGTCACCATACTAACTTTCCTTAAAAATATATCACCATGGAGAGGGGGCAAGGTTGCGGAGAAGTAAGGAGCTCCGTACTCGCACTCGCGCTCATACATCACACGGAAAAGATGTGAAGCCATTGGAAATCTTACAAAACCTGAGAGATTGGGAGAAAAAAGGACAAAGAATCCACTGAGAGAGACTTCTAACCTGAGTGCGAACTGAGGAAGATAAAATCAGGCCGGGATCGGAGACTCCAGGGTGGGAGGCGATCCCCCTCTACCCTCTACGGGGAGTGAGAGGGGAAAAATAGAGAGTCCGAAACAGAAAAACCTCCGCTTGGGGGGGAAAAACCTCCACTTGGGGCATAGAAAGACCGTACTTGCCAAATACGTGCACGCCAGGTCCCCTCGCACCAACTGGTCCCGGGAAGGGGGGTGGGGTGGGCGCTGAGCACACAGACTGCTGCTTTGTGCTGGCTCCGGGCGGCTGGACTTCAGAGTGGAGGCGCGCCGGCCGCCATTGTCCTCCCAGGCAGCTTGGACCCCTGAAAGAGCCGTGCGGACACCGGGCGTCCGCGCTCCTGGCTGGCTGGGGCTCTGGAGGGAAGGCAAAGAGCTAAAAACTGGGAAATCTGCCTGTGAGTTCATGTTTCCGGTGACGAGTTCATGTTACCCGGTTTTCCTCACTCCAGCGGGCTCTGCGCACCCGGCAGGCAAGCTCCCGCGCATGCTCCCAGCCCAACCCAGAGAAGGAAGCGGCTNACGCCCATCCCTGCCTGAGAGCTGCCCTCCTCCCTTTTTTTTCTTTACTTTTCTTCTTCTTCTTTCTCTTTTCTCCCTTTTTTCCCCAGAACACTGACCTGATTAACTCTGGTCGCCGTCTTGCTTAACCGAACACAACGAGTCCATTCTGTAAATGTAAATTCTACATCTACTNTTTTCCTTTCTCCTTTTTGACCCTTTTATGTATTTTATACTCCCTATTATTCGCCCTCCCTCCTCCGTCTTTTCTCCTAACTTTTCATATTCCCTCTCAGTTTGCATGTTAGTTGAATTAGCCTGTGCATTTGTGTGCTCCTGCTCCCTGTGTGTTTGTCTGTCTGTTTTCTTTTCCAGGGCTACCTCAAAACACAAGCCAGAGTACACAAGGTGGAANATAAATAAAACATAAAAAAAATTTAAAAAAAATAAAAAAAAGATACTAATTTGACAATAAACTATTTGTAAAATAAAAAAATAAAATAAAACTGGAAAAAAAAATATATCACCATGACCCTCATCTGCTTAACACTTTTTGAGGGTTGACTATATTATGTAATCAGTAAAAAGCAAACTCTGTAGGCTGATAATCAAATGCTTCATCCTTTTCATCTGATTGTTTGCATGGATATAAAGATTTAAAAAAATAAAAATTCAAAAAGGATCATGACTGGCTGAAGGAAAAAAACACTAAATCTTATAAAATGAAATATAACGTGATAAACCCCAACAACTAGTTTTCTTCTCTTCAACCTAAAAGGAATTGCCCTTTTACTGTCTGTGGGACTATCCTATCATATATTTCTCCCTTGTAATAGATTTCTGCACTGCATCACTATGTACCTCTTGAATTGAAAATTTTTCATGTGTGACTTTTTCTCATGAGACTATGGTTTCTAAATTCCTTGGACTAGTTCCTTCCTACTGTATAGCACCTAGTACTTAGTGACCCAATGGGTGCCCACCCTATGGTCCAGATACCCATGCATGCTCCCAGAAAAGGACCGAAAAGACATGAACTGATAGGTCTCATTTGAACCAGAAACAAAGCCACCCCTAATCAGAATTACCAACTAAAAGGGCAGAGAAAGTTACTGAATTCTTTTTCTCTACCCTTAGAAACAGGATTTTTATCCCCTAGTTTTAGAAATCTGAAACAGTAAATAAAATTCACACATGATACTCAATGTTTTCCTTATCTCATTAGCCACTGAATCAGTGATGTGACTTCCCCCCTGCTCCACTTTCAACCATTTGGGGAATGTTATGTAGAAAAAGATTTAGATCAGCTGGCTATTAGGTAAGATTAACACACATGCTATTTTTCAAGATATCTACCATTTGGTCCCAAGCTTTCTATGAGTACAAAGATATAAAGCTAATGCAACAGATAAAGTAAAAGTTCTGAAGAATCTTAACCAGTTGAAAATACATGTTGCTGTTTTCTAACCAGCTGAATTTTTCTAATAAAACAAGATCATTTCTTTACTTACTACACAATATAATTTTCATTGCATAAAAGCATATTCATTGCTTCATATGTATCTAAATTGTGCTATGTTCTCTTTAATTATTAAAGAGAAAAAAATTTAATTAATTTTTTTAGTTTTTTTTTGAGAGAGAGAGGGAGTGGGGAAGGGGCAGAGAGAGAGGCAGGGAGAGAGGATCCTAAGCAGCCTTTGCACTGACAGAGTGGCACCCATGAACCATGAGATCATGACCTGAGCCAAAATCAAGTTGGATGCTTAACGAACTGAGCCACACAGGTGCCCCTATGTTCTTTTTTAGATAAAACTTTTAGGGAAAGTGAACATTGGTTTGCCATCTAACTGTTGTTAAGATAAACTTTTAAAAAGCATTCTGAACAGATGTGCTTGACTTGTGTCATTTCATGGTTTATAAAAATGCCTCAGGGTCTGAACATTTTAAACTGAATTCCTAGTAGATAAAAAGGGAATTACTTATATGATTCTATTTTTTTCTGGTATACTTATATACAGATGAATATTCATATTCATAACAATTCCATTTGAATGCTACTGATTACTGAACTGAAAAAGTTAAGGGCATCTGGTTTCTCTGTTTAAGTTTTATTCCTTTAAAAGATCAAAACAAACATAATTGTGAGAATTTATCATTAAATCAAGATTCTTCTTTAAAATCAGCTTCATTTATCTGTTAGTCATCTTAAAATTGGAAGGAAAGAAAGTAAAATCAAATCACATTTCATCCCTCCTACCACCTACAGAAAACTATGAGGTTTATAAAAACCACTAAAATTCATTTTATATATGATATATTAAACATACAAAATAATTTCATGCTACCTATAATCAATCATAGAACTTGCTCAAGAATTATTTATTGAGTATCTACTATAGGTTTGGCATTGTTTTAAGGTGCTAGGGATAATGGTGAGAGCAGAGATATGAATCCTGCATAGAACAGTTTATTGTCTGGAGAGACAGAAAGTTAAACAAGCAATTACAATAAAAGGTAGTGATTGCTTTTGTGGATGCATGAGATGCTATGGGAGTATAAAGCACAGTACCTAACAAGAAGGAACCAAAACCTTCTCAAAATAAAACTTAAGGTGAATTCTCAAGGATGAGTCAACCAGGAAAGGCTAAAAGGAGAGGAGGAGAGGTGGAGGGAGAGAGAAGGAGAGACTGTTCCAAAGGGAACAGCATATATTAAGTCCCAGAGCACACGATGGGTCCTAGAAACCGAAGTAAGGCACAACTGGGTCATAACGAGAGGAGGATGATGAGACGAGGTGGACTAGAAACAGGACAGATCTTATGGGGTTTTCTAAGTTGTGCTAAGTCATCCAAAGGTCAGTGAGAACCCGTGATAGGTTTTAAGCAGAAAAAACTGATCACATTTATCTTTTAGAAACATTCTGGTCGCACAATGGAGAACGGGCTGGAGGGGAGTAAGTCAGGAAGCACAAAGAACTAAGAAGTTGCTGGAGGAATCTAGCCAGAGGGTGTAGATTTCATGAATTGGGGAACTAGCAGGGAGGACAGAAAGGACAGGGCAGGTATTTTGAGAGATAGTGTTAGGAGGCTGCATACGCGATTAATTGAATGGAGCAGTGAGGAATGTTAAAAAGAATTAAGGAAAATTGCCAGCTTTCTTCATTGGAAAAGGGGTGGATGGTGGTTGTGTTTATTGGTATCTCAGCATGAGTAACATTTGCTAGGAGACTCCAATGACCTTATCCTTTTCAAATTTTATGTGGCGTGATACTATGATGTCACATATCTTCGTGGTCATCTTCCTCAGTCAGGCTTTTATGTCACTATGTTTCCTAAGCTATTGTTAAGCTTCTCTGACTCCTCTCCTTCCTGCTCCTCCTATATTTTAAATATTCCCCATGATTCTCTGTAACATATTCTTCTCAATCAGTTTACTCCCTGGATAGCCCATATACTCCAAGGCTTCAACCATCACTGTTATGCTATTCTGCTGCTGCTAAAACCAACAATATCACCGTTAATTAAAGATGGTATGTTTTAGTCTTAAAGCTAAGAAAATTATATATTTAATCCTCAGAACGACTTTTAAGAATAAAAAAGAGCATGGGTTCTGAAATCACAGACATAAGTACATATTCAACATCTGGTACTTTCTCCAGCTGTGTGACTATGGGAAAAGCTACTCACCTTCTGAATGACCCCTCATCTGTAAAACGTAAATATCAATGGCAATCTCATAGATTAGTTGATCAAATATAATAATGTATAAAGAGCGCTTAACACAGAGTATGGTACTCAGTAAGCACTTAATAAATACACAGCTTCACTATAAAAGTAAACAAAGCATACATTTGCAGTGAGGCGCAGTGAGAGCAGGGCTACACATCTGGTTAAAAGCAGTAGTGTTGGAGACACGATCCTTGGTTTAAACCCTGGCTCGGTCACTTTCTATCTATGCAATCTTAGGTCATGCCTGCTCTCTGAGCTTCAGACTGCTAATCTGTAAAGTGGGGATGACAACGGTACCTATCTCATAGAAGAGCTGTCTTCAGAAATAAAACCAAATGAAAAGTAAAGCCTGATATACTGTCCAGCACATAATATATACTCCATACAATGGCTACAACTTTTATTTTTTCCCCTCTTCCAGTGGGAAGGAGCTAGCTTGATTTGCAAAGGTTATGGAACTTAGAACTAAATAAAACCAGAACTTGAAGCCGTATATGGACTCTAAAATATGCTGATAAATGAACTTTAAGTGTTTTGCCTGAACATCTCAATTGTGCTCCAATCTCAGTTAAAAAAAATATATGCCACTGGTTTATATGTTATAATTAGAAACTCAGCATGTTTATGACTAAGCTTATCATGTCCTTTCTTAACCCCATTCTCTGCAAAAATACGTGCTTCGAGTCTCTGCAGTCATTATGTGTGGACTAATCTTTAATTCTTTCCTTTTGGCTTATGGCAGTTTGATGCCCATTTCTTTTCCATTCTTCCATCAGAATCTTTCTTTCAATTTTGTCCTAGCTCTTGATCCTTATTGTCAGCAGGCATCATACTCCAACCCCTCACACTGTTACCTGTAACAGCGTCTTAGACCCTTTTTCATTTCTAATTTCCTCTAATCCCAAATCCATAAATACTTTTGCCAGACGAAATTTCCTATGATATCTTTTAATAACACAAATCCCTGCTGATGAACCTTCTACATCTTGTTATTTCTTACCCCAAATTGCCTGGCTCATCTCTCAAGGCCCTTTTTGATGGGGTCATCAATTCCTACCTCACTTGTTTCTTATGAACCTACCAACACCAGCTCTTAGTTCCATTTAAACCAAGTTCCTCATTGTTCCTGCATGTCTTCTTGCCAAGAAATCTTCATTCATATTGACTCAACTTGTTGCCACCACCCATGGAAATTTTATCCATCCTTCAAACCAGTTTAGGTGCTAGCCCTTCAATGATATCATTTTCAACTACTCCAGGTCATGCAGCCATCTTCCATTTTTTAGCTTCCAATTACATCTATAATAAACACCAAATTATCTGGCTTTATCTTATCCAGGTTTCTAGACTTTTTATACTGTATATTTCATGAAAAATACCAAATCATTGGGGCACCTGTGGCTCAGTCAGTTGAGCATCCAACTTTGGCTCAGGTCATGATCTCACAGTTTGTGAGTTCAAGCCGTATTGGGCTTGACAGTGTGTCGTGCTGACAGCTCAGAGCCTGGAGTCGACATGGGATTCAGTCTCCTTCTCTTTCTGCCCCTCCCTAGCTCACACACTGCCTCTCTCTCTCTCTCTCTCTCAAAAATAAATAAACATTAAAAAAGTTAAAAAAATACTAAGCCATTTACTTATCTTGTACCCCTAAAGCAATTAGCATAGACTGCTCATATAAAAAATCCTTATAAATACTTATTCAATCTATTGGTACAAGATGACACTGGCAATTAAGAGTTCACCTATTAAACACATTCAGAGAAATGTGAGGAATAAGTTCAAAGTCATATACTGAAACAGCCAGTAAATACAGAGGACGACCTTCACCTCTTCTCTTTAAATACAACAATCAATGGACACTACTGCCTGGTCAAATTCCCTAAAGTACACTTTTAAGAATTTTATTGCCTTTCTCTAAAACTTTCAGTTATTTCTCATTGTTTAGATAATTCTCATTTTAGTATTTAAAATCTCTTTCTGTCTGGTTTCAACCTCCTTTTTCAACTTCCTCTCCTACTACTCAAAATATACTCTAAATAATCTAGCCAGTCAAAAATGCTATCCATCTTGCAAGGCCAGTATGAGTGTCAGTTTATCTCTGAAATTACTCACAATACTCTCAACATTTAATTTTTTTCTTTGAAATTCTATGGCAAATATTTTTTACTTTCTTGGAGTAAATTTTAACACATCTTTAGGTTATATCTATCATAGTGGACATCTTGACCATAGAGTTTCACATATCCTTCCAACTGTTATGTTCAAAATTTAAAATCTCTTGTCAAAGATATTCTGCCTCCTTTTTACTTTCAAGGTCAGTCAACGATGTTCTTTTCCATAAAGTTGGCACTGCAAGGAACAAGGCTTAAAATTCTGTCTCTCCTAAATCAACTTTGGTGAAATTCTTTTTCTTTTTTTTTTTAAATGTTTTATTATTTATTTTTTAGAGAGAGAAAGAGACAGACAGACAGAGCATGAATAGGGGAAGGGCAGAGAGAGAGAGGGATACACAGAATCTGAAGCAGGCTCCAGGCTCTGAGCTGTCAGCACAGAGTCCAACATGAGGCTTGAACTCACGAAAAATTAGATCATGACCTGAGCTGAACTTGGATGCTTAACTGGCTGAGCCATCCAGGTGCCCTTCTTTTTCTTTTTGTTCAAGTGATAGGTAGCTTGGATTGCAAATTGTTCTTTTTTCAAATCCAGAAGGAAGACAAGTTAACTCCTGTAGAACAGAGCTTGAAGCACAGAGTTTTAACCTTGAAGCCTGCATTACACTTATCCTGGTCTAATTCAACACCTAGCAGAGTGGTATACTTCTTAAATAGTCAATACATACTGCTTACCTTTGACTCAAGGCAAGAATTCAGATTTCTCTATTCTTTGTAAACAGTCCTGGAAGAAGCAACCAAACCTATGAACTCACACTTTTTTTTTTTACATGGCTTCACATTTCCATGTAGCAGACAACTTCTATTTAGATGATCTTAAGAAATTTCTTGATTAAAGACTAGTTGCTGTTGGTAAAGATGGTAGACCGAATCCCTGTATCTACTCTCACGCCTTTCTAAAACCTTCTATTTTACAACAAGGAATCAACTGACAAAGATGGGGAACAGAAGAAAGGAAGAGACCAATTTAGCAGAAGGAAGAGCTCTGAGTCCTAGGTCACCAGTGGGGAGGGCAGAGGACCAACCCAATGTACACAGCAGAATAGCTCTTTCCTCTAAAACAGAGTAAGGAGTTGGCAGCACCGGGTACCTCTAGAAGTGAAGGAGAAATGAAAAGTGCCCCAAGATAAGGATTGATTGGCAGTCTGTTTAACAAGCAGTCAGATCCCTAAATTCCTTCCCTCTAGGCTGGCAACTGCCTCTCCTCCACCCTGGCAGAACCCTGGAAGTTTATTCTCCGCAGACGGTGATGAAAACGGAGGAACTGGCGTAAGAGAAATGAGACACAGCCGCGGGAAGAGGAACTATAATAAAATGGAATCAGTTAACGTATGCACATAAGATTCTGAGACTGCTAGTCATTTATTCCTGCTTAACTCCCAGGAAAACAAAACCAAACAAATCAAAACAAAATAAAACAAAACAAACTGCAGCATGCCTTTACTTTAAGACAGGAGATTGGAGAATCCTTTTTTTTTTTTGGAATCTAGACGGCTCAGATTAAATGACTTAGCCATGCTTTCCTACAGTAAAGTTCGAGGTCATAAAGCCCTATCCACACATTTAGTGCTTACAATAAAAAATGTAGGCCCTTACTCTCAAATATGAAGAGAACATCAAAGATTAGCAGAAACATCTCTAAAATTAAAGTTAGAGACCAACAGAAACAATCGAGAAAACAGACTATGTAGGGGAAAAGAAAACTAAAGGAAAAAAATGAGAAACCAAAAAAGAGCACAATACAAATAGGATAAGTTCTAATAAGGATAGAGTACTATAGACTTTAAAAAAGAAAACTCAGAGAACAAAAAATGAGCTTTTAGAAGTTAAAAATAGGACATGAAAAACTCAGTTGAAAGTGTAACCAAATCCAAGTCCATCTGCCTGACATGCAGCAAAGCCAATCACTGAGAGAGACATCAGGTATGCAGCAAGGAAAGGGATTATCTGAGAGGCAGCCAAACGAGGAGAAGAGACGGGAGGGCAAGCCTCAAACCTGCCTCCCTCCGGGGGGAGAGAATAAGTTTTTTATAATCCTAGCAGTTGGGATTACATACATATTGAGGAAAAGGGCAGGGAAAAATTATGAGTATTCATTAGGGAAGATGGAGTATGCACACAGAACAAACATGTATGTAACATATTGAACATTGTTCACTGTGGGGTGGAGACTGAACACCAGAATGAGGCAAAATTCAGCCCCTGAGACAGGAGGTTATTTGAGGCAAGGAGAAGGAGCTAGGCGCATGCTTTGAGGGCCAGTAGAAACTGGATGGGGTCTGGGGCTCCTTATCTCAGGGAAAGAATGCAGGGTAGGGTCTCCTTGTTCATAGGCTGGAAACATATCAATTGACCTTGAGTCGTGGCTTCCGCAGATACAGCTAGTGCATTAGTTAGCAGGTCTAAAAAGACACAATATCTGACTGGGGGGGAAATAGTTCTCTGAAAGAAAAGCTTTAAGCTTTCTACTAGTTTCAACCTCATTAACCCTACAGGGCACAGTTGCAAAGATTTGAATGTAAAACTGAGAAATTCTTCTAGAAAGGGCAAAAATGAATTCGATAAAACTGGGAAAGTTAAAAATTAAAGTATCATCTAAATAATAGGAATTCCAAAAGGCAAAAACAGAAGGAAGATAAACATCAATGAAATGCTTCAAGAAAATTTCTCCAAACAAATTTTCAAACTAAAAATTCTACCTATCCCAGCACAATGGATAAAAACATACTCACAATTTATGACATCGCAAATAAGAGTTTACAATTCTAGGAGCAAAAGAAATACATACTCTTGGAGAGGAGATGGAGAGAGAAATACATAAGATCACATATAAATAGTCAGGGATGAGAATGATTTGGGGCTTCTCAACAGCATACTGAGAGGCAAGGAAATAAGATCCAGAAGGAAAAAATATTCTGAAAATAGAATTCTGTGACCAGCTAAAGAACTAATCCAAAGAGAGGAAAGAAGGAAGACATTTATGGATATACACAATGTCTCAAAAATTTTTACCTCCTGTGGACCCTTTCCTAAAAATCTTCTAAAGAATATGCTTCACAAAAGGGAGAATAAACAAAGGAAATAAAAGGAAAGGAAATAAAAAAGGAAAATGTTGTGTCCAGGACACAAGGGCTCCAAGACAGGGGGCGGGTCAAGGGATCTCCAGGATTATGGGGAGATAATGGGTTGACAGCTTTACAACAGGCATACAAGGAAACTGGTCCAGCTTATACGTCAGAAGGCACTGGAGAAAACTTCTTCAGGGGAGGAAACTGACAAAATACTCAAAACCCCTTAACATCTAGATGAGAGATTAGAAAACTAGTAATGAGTACAGCATTGAATTAGTGGTGAATACAATACTCAATAAATGAAAGAACAAGCCAATTATTATTTCAAGGGAAAAAATAAAAAGTTGTACAGGAAAGGTATATGACCAGAGTTTATTACCTAACTCAGCTATGTATTGGGTTTTCACCCAATCTAGACGGCTCAGATTAAATGACTTAGCCATGCTTTCCTATAGTAAAGTTCGAGGTCATTATCATAATGTCAACTAGACTTGCAAAATAACCATATGGGAAGACCATAGAAGGGAAAAAGTTCATAGATGAGATAGAGGCAAAAGGAGACAGCTAACTGTGCATATGCTAGAGTGGTAAGTGAATAAATAATACTAAAATTAAAGAGAGTCAGGAAGTAGTAATACAAACATGTAATTTAGAGATGTGGAGGTAAATATCAAAGTAATCAAGAGATGTAAGCAAGATAGTGAAATTGGAGAAGGGAAAGACTCAGAAAGTTGTTTCTGCACCGAAAGTTGAAAACTCATTTGACAAACACTGTAATCTATCACAAAAATAAGAATACTCTTAAACACTTAAGGGATAGTTCTAAGCCTTTAAAATTTGATGCAACTTTTATATTAAAATTCATCTACTTTTTTGAACAGTGAGAAAATAGTCCTAGGGGGAAAATAACCCATGGAGGAGAAAGTAATTTTAGAATCCATTTGTTCACTTATCAGATGATAATTTTAGGAACCTGCAGAAGTTTAAGAAGCAAGCTAAAATTGTTCAGTAGTTAATTTAGAGTAACAAATGAACAATCCTTAAAGTTGTATTTTTTGATCCAGAAGTTACATTCCTAGGAATTTATCTAAAGAAAGTAATGATCAGAAATGTACATGAGGATTTAGTAGGAAAGATAATAATCATAATATTGTTAATAACTATTTTTAAATATGCAACATTATTTATAATAATTTAGAAATAACAAATATTTCCAACAAGAGGTAACTCCTTAAATTTGTCATAATACATTCATAGGTAGGATACAAATATGATGAAATCCACACAGCCATTAATTAATGTATTTTCAAATTAGATTTAATTCTGTGGGAAAATAAAGATGACATAATGCTAGGAGAAAAAAGGAGACGAACCATATGTATAGTTGAACCTAATTATGTAAATAAAACACATACAACTATTTAATTATGTGAATTTGTATGAAAACAAATTCTCAGGAAAAAAACGTTATTTCAGAATGCATCAACAATGATAGTAGTGTGCATCACAGGGCAGAAAAACTATGCTTTTTATTTACTTCTCTGTATCTTATTATATCTCAAATTTTCAGCAATAGGCAGGCATTTTACATTGTTTTATTAAATTGCCATTTATTTGTATAATTTATTCAAGATTTTCCTTATCAAAGGCAAACATTTAAAAGTATCTAACGTGTATCTTTTGTCTATATCCTTGCAAATGTATTATTATTTTGTATGCCTGTATTTTTAATTCTTTTCCATGCTACTTGTATGCCTTCAACACCTTGCTGCTATATGCACACTGGAGATATTTTTCTAACTGCAGACCTATATTTCATAATGTGTACTTACCACATTTTAACTAACGGCTTTCCTGGTAATGGACATTCATATTACCTCCAAGAACCCCAGCACCATCAAAAACTACCCTGCAAAGACTACTTTCACTAACATCTCCTTCTGGACTGATAGGATGGGGATATTTAATGTAGGAATTGCAATACCGTCTTCCAGAATGGTAGTACCAACCTACATTCCTAAGGTTCTGTAAAACCTTAACTGGCATTATCCAGCTTTCTTATTTTTGCAAAACTGGTACAAGGTAACATCTTACTATTGCTTTCATTTGTACTTCTCTGATTACTAAATCCATTTGATCATCTCTTCATATCTGTATTTGGTTTTGAGATCTTCTTTTCCTTTGCCAGTTTTCTGTTAGGATTGTTATCTACATGTTGCTATATGTCAGTTAATAATCTCTTGAGAGTTTTAAATGTTATTCCAACTATTATGTGTACCCAGTTTTTTGTGGGTTTTTTTATTGTAAAGCAGAAACATTTCAGAATTATTCTTCAGTAATAGCAAATTTTGCTCATAACAGTAAACATTGGTAACATTTATCAAGCATTTAGAATGTGCCAGGTACTGAGCTAAGCATATTATATATACTTCTATTGCTATTACTTCCATTTTATATGTGGGAAACTAAGTAGACCAATGTTTGAGGTAAGTAGTAGAGTCAGGATTCACACTTGGGATCTCGGGAACAGAGTTAGCTAGCTGACTGTCTCTTACCTCAGGCAATCTGAATGAACTATGAAAAGGACCCTTGCCCAAAGGTATCATCTTTGTCTCCACCACTTCTTGATGCCAACCTGTCTGTAATTCTCACGACTAAACAGTAATTTCTTCAAGGAAAATAATTATAATATACAAAAATTCCCTTAACTAAAAAATATTAACTCTTGGATACAATAATAGATTAAAGGATTAACATATTAGCTGAATTAACTTATTACATTTTACAAGACATGTCCACCCACGTTACGCAAAAGATACATAACAGATGTTTCAGGAGATCTGAGGCAGGTGAACAAAATGGGTTCCTCTATTTAATCTCTTTTTCTCCCATTCCTCCAAGGTCAAAGGCTTTTTGTTGTTTTTTTCTCTTCTTGAATTTCTTGACTATTCAGGAGAGTTGTGTCAACAATTGAAAAATGAATATGTGGTTGATTTTTATCACGGTATTCATAAAGATAGGGACTTATGGTGATTCCTTAAAATCTGATTTGTCTTAGGCAATGATGGAGAAGACAGAGTGCTAGAAAATGCGTCTTTAAAAAATTAAAAAAAAAACAAACAGCCATACTTTCTAAATGTAGAAAGAAGATGGAGTTTGACAAATGACTCATTCTGCTTTTATTTATTATTAGAATCATTGTGCTCTGGGTACATCAGGCAATTGATGGAGTCTCCTTTATGAGCATAAGTAAAAATGAAAGGAAAAATAAGAAAACCAAAAACATGGGTTAAGACCTGAGTTGTGTCAGATAACTGTTGTGCATGAGGCAAGGAACAAATTGATAACAAACTGGTGTAAAAATTTAGTAAGCACTTCCTGGGAAGCTCATGTATACACGGAGTAGACTATGCAGAAGCCAGAGAAAAAGACACTCTATTGCTTTGCATAACTTTCTATAACCATAGGAAAAACAATTCCTGCTAAAAATGTGTAATTAACTGTTAATATTCAACCCTTCACTTGTGAGCAATTTTTACCATTTTGAGAAGCTCCTTGTCAAAATCAGCAAAAATAACGACAGCTAAATCCTATAGTAAAATCCCTGCAAATATTGCTTCTGTTCCTTTTTCTCTCTCTTCCATTCCTGCAACTCCAGTTATAGGTTTGACAAACTTCTCTCCTTTGCATCTTTTGTATTCTTTTCTTTACTTTCCCTCCTGTTTTCTTTGTGCTTCAGCCTGGATGTTTCATATCACCCTATCTTCCAGGTCTTTAATGATCTATATAACTGTATCAAACCTACTGATAAACCCACGTATTGTGTTCTTAATTTCAGATATTGTATTTTGAAGTTCTAGAATTCTAGATTCTTTTACAGAGACTCCAAATTTCCCTTAAAATAGTTCATATTATTAGCCAAAGTCACAGTCATTTTGAAGTCTAGATCTGAGAATTTGATCATAGGAATTCTCTGAGACTGTTTCAAGTGTGTGGTTTTTTCTCGGTTTCTCTGGTTTCAGTTCTCTCATCAGATCTCCTGATATGCTTGGTAATTTGCTAGAAACTGTATATGAAATATTTGAGAGACAGTCTGAGGCTGTGAATCATGTTATGTTTCTTAAGAGGAAATAAGCAATACTAGTAGTAGCACGGGTTAATTTAATTCAGTTAGGGTTGGTATCATTAAAAGTGGGATGGTATTTGCAAGGGCTGTGCTATATCTGGTTTGCCTTTACCCCTAAGCTATAACCCATTCAGGAGAGCAACTGAACATCTGGTTAACCTGGAGTGGTTAACCAGGCCCACTCCACTTTGGTTTGCCATGAATTCCAACTGGTGTCTCTCCAGTGCTACTGAAAGCACTATTCAGCTTTTCAGCTAGAGTTTTCTCTTTCACTTCTTCCTAACCTTGCACCATTTTTTGAATTAGAGAACGTCTTGAGAGGAATAGAGGTTCTGTTCTCACTGGAATCATGGCCCCTCAAATTGTCTCTCTCTCTCTCTCTCTCTTTTTTTTTGTAAGTCTCTAACGCCTTCCAACATTATTTTTGTTTTAATTTCACGTAAGTATTCTAATTTTTTTTTAACCAGGAGAGTCGGTCTGATGTAAGTTATTCCACCATAGCTAAAAATGGATGTCTTCAATGTCTATTACAATTAAAATCACACATACATCCTGACCCAGTATTTCTATTCCAGGACTTTCTCCTACAGATAAACTCATACATGCCCCAAAATATATGTGCAATAATGTTTATTCTAGCATTGTTTAAAATAGCAAAAGACATGAAAGCAGTCAGTAAGAAATAAAGTTCATCAATAAATAATAGGCTCAATATATTATCCACATAATGATGTTGTGGAAACTAATGACATGTATCTTGAGGTACTAAAATGGAAGATGGAGAAAAATGTGCATAGTATGTTCCAATTTAGGTAAAAGTGAACAAACATATGCATATGTATTTACAAATGCAAAAAAAAAAGTTTGAAGAGATACATTAGAATAGAGAAGACTGGTTGCTCTGGAAAGGGCCAGAAAACCTGGGGGCTTGGAGTCAGAAGATTTTTCATTTTTTGATAGTGTTTCATTTATTTTTTATACATTATGTGGTTTAATGTTATAATAAACAATAGAAAAAATATTAGCATGAGAAGTCTACATACTGGGAGTCAAAGAAGAAAATGGCAGCTCACAGGAGGCTTATTTAAGCATGACTATAAAGTTTACACTTTAAGGACAGATTGGATTTAGTTGAGTGAAAGAGAAATATGGGGCACCTGGGTGGCTGAGTCAGTTGAGCACATGTCCCACTCTTGGTTTCGGCTCCGGTCATGATCTCACGGTTCATGGGCTCAAGCTCCATGTGGAGCCTGTGTAGGGCTCCATGCTAGAAGGGTGGAGCCTGCTTGCAATTCTCTCTTATTTTTCTCTCTGCACCTCCCCGGCTTGTGTGCACATGTGCACTCTCTTTCTCTCAAAATAAATAAACTTTGAAAAAAAAAAAGGAGAGAGAAAGCATGCAGAGAAGGGAAGCAGAACATGGGGGAACAAAGGAGTATTCTAGGGAAACCATCAATAGTTCCAAACTCGTGAATGTCTCTCATTCCTGAGTTCTCTTTCTTTCGCCCCCATCAATTTAATTTCATTATTTATCTACATTGCTTTCTTCAGAGGCAACATTTAGTCTGATGGTAGGAAAGAGACATAAACATAGATATCATGTTGTGAGAAGCTACAGCCGCTGTGAGAGGAGTCCCCTCAGGGAAGTACAAAAAGCAACCATGTCCGTTAGCTCGACTTAAATTAGTGACAACAAATTATCTAGAAACCAAATGTAAGTTGTTGCAAATATAGGCTCACTTCATTTTTATTTTGATCTTTACTATTTGTCTTGCACATATTAGATACTTATTAATGCTTAATGGAAAAAGGAATTCAGGGATTTCTAAGCGTTTGGTACATATTGATAAACCGTAAAATAATCAAATGCAAATAACTGAAAGAAAATGTGAAATCCACAAAGTTAGTAAAGAAGCTAACTGCCAACATAGCATGGCAATCGTATTAACAATGTTCAGAAATAATGGTGATAAATTAAGAGCAGCAGAGGAGAAAATGATAATTTATTAGAGGAGTTCCATTCTTTCATAGAAGTAGGGTAATTTTCTTTCTTTCCATCATAACTGTGAGATAAAATACTCTAACAATTATATCTTTTAGTTATCATTGCCATACTAATCACATTTGCCCCCAAACTCTCATAAAATATAATACACAGTTGATAGAAAAGAATGAAAATAACTAAATTTTTCTTTAATGTTTAGAATGCATTTAGGATTTGACAATGATATGGGTTTAACAGTTGTTACTTGAAACCTTAAAATATTTTTTTTTGCTACTCTGCAAGTTAATTTCCTAATTGGTAAAAGAGAAGAGGTTAGATGAGATAATATCTGAAGGAAGTTCCTACTCACATTTCTGATTGAAAAGCATATGATCACAGAGACCATCAGCTACCTTAGGAGTATAGTACTTTTTACATAGCATACAATGTCCATTTTAATAAAAGAAACCTTCTGACAGGGCAGTTTCCTTTTGGTATAGCTTACTTTTTTATTCAGACCAAAAAGTTGGTAATGATTGTCATAGTTAATCTTAGACATTTGTATATCCATTAGAAGTTTAATTTTTCACAAAACTATATCATGAATGTTATCTGACTTTTTCCAAAATAAAATTAATATCATAATCATCGTATGATGGCCTCAGGTTTTTTTCCTTCAGATGCTTGTATTTTGAGAAATAGTATAAATTCTTACCTCTAAGAGATAAGGTTCCATTTGATCCAGGGTTTTTCCAAGATGCTTATCTGGATCTAAACCTGCCAAGAAAAGTTACATTTTTTTTAAAGATAACTATTGGCTTGGAAGTTGAAAGACACATTCTCCTTCCCTTTGCCCCTCCTTGCCTAAGAAACCACTACATGTATATTTTAAATTGCTTTGATCCTAAAGCAGAATGTGTTTTGCTAGTATTTACGTTCCTATTCCCCTTGGATAACTGGTTTTCTTGCTCTTGAAAGGTAAGTTTTATACTAAATCATTCCATTGCACCATATTAACATCCCGATGCACTGCTTCAATTCATTTTTAGCAATTGTAATTAGGATGGAAAAACAGGTTTCATTTCAAAGATAGGACATTTGTGTCCTCTGTTTTTTAATTATTATCATTATTTTATGGATGGACAACAGTGAGAATTTTCTTATGTGTCCGTATTTTATCGAAACCTTAAAATTCTTACATAAAGAATAAGAGTGGAAAATAGAAGAGTGGTAAGCCATTATTATGTCTATATAATTAATTCACTTCAAAGGAGGACAGAGATACGAATGCAAACAGTTATATTACCAAATTAAATGACATTTCATTTCAATGACCACTTGTGGAATAATGTATTTTCTAAGCAAAGACATAGACAACTCTGAAAAATTGTTATTGTACCAACAGCATGTGCACCCTCTTAGAGATGTTCAGCTGATATAGTAGAGTTTATGTAGATGATGAGGTATAGGCAGATGAATATGGGAAATAAACTCATCCCACAAAAACTAACTTGCCAGTGAAGAAAAAGTCACATGCCACAAGTCTGCTATAAAATGAAATAATTCATTTTAGATATTACATTCATAATACAGCTAGATATTTACATCCATAATACATGCATTGGCCTAGCCTCATTTAAATAAGTTATTTTTATTTCTTAGGGGATTAAACTAGTTAGCTTATTAATTACACAAACTGATTAATAATTTTCTGCTTCTACTTGAATGCCTTTTTTGGTAATATGCTATTTCTTATTATCACATATTAGAAGAAGGGAAGTCAGGTAAAGATTGAGGATTCTTCTGCCACTGAGTAGTTTTAGGTGAAACTTGAGGCAAAAAAACTCAGACCAGTAGCAATACGCAGACTTTCTGAGTTAACTCCCTTCACAGCAATCTTATTCTCATGGTGTATTCAGTAAAATTAAAATTTCAAGGAGATGTGTGAACACACAGATACACCAATCACTGATTTTGTCTGGTTCCTCCACTTGTACCACCTCTTAGCAAATCAGTATTTAGAAAGAACAGGTAAAGGAAATGCTTTGAAAGAAACACCCCTAAAATTGCCACCCACATTTAACAAGCATTAACATCACGTCATATTTCCTCCACAACATTTTTTTTAAAGAAATAAACACCACCAAAACAATAGAATGGCACAGTATATCTACTCTTAATCTATATCCCCTATTCCTTCTATATAATAACTACTCTTCTGAAGTTGGTGAGTTACTAATTACTCTTTTACAATTTTACTATAAATGCATATATCCAAACAATATTTATTATTGTTCATGTATATTAAATTTTTACATAAATGATGTAATCTCTAACTTGATTTTTTTCATTTCATACTGTTAAAGAGATATATGGATTACCATGGCTCTGGTCCATTCATTATCACTACTTCTATTAAAATGGTATTCTATTCCATTATGGTATGGATATACCAGAATTTAATTATACACCTCTGATAGATGAGTACTTGGGCACAAGGTTATTTCTAATTTGTTTTGCCATAAGTACTTTTTATGCTGCAATGAATATGCTTTTATGTGAAATTACTATGATAGAGGAGAATATACATATAATTGTATATATTATTGTATATGCGTGTGTGTGTGTGTGTGTGTGTGTGTAATCTTCAAGTCTATTAGATATTGCCAAATTACTCTTTAAAAAGTATTACCAATTTGTACTTCCACTTTTAGGTACATAGAATTCATATTTCATATAATATGAAAATAATTTAGTGGTGTCAGAATTTTAAATTTTTGCTAATCTGATATATATACATATATATAATATACATTTACTATACATACATATACTTTATATATATAAAATATACATATAATTGTTTTAGATACTTGTTTTAGTTTTAATTTTCTGATTACTATTAAAAGTAAGCACCATATCAGGACCAGATGGCTTCTCAGGCAAATTCTACGAAATATGTAAGAAAGAGTTAACACCACTCTTCTCAAACTACTCCAAAAAATAAAAGAGGAAGGAACACTTCCAAATTCATTCTATAAGGCTCACATTGCCCTAATATAAAAACCAAATAAAGACACTACAAAAAAGAAAACTATAGGCCAATATCTCTGATGAACACAGACAAAAATTCACAGCAAAATATTAGCAAACTGAATCCAACAATACATTAAAAAAACATTCACCATGATCAAGTGGGATTTATTCCAGGGATACAAGGGTGGTTCAATATTTGCAAATCAATCAACAAGATACATGAAATTAATAAGAGAAACAGTAACAGCTATATGATCATCTCAAAAGATGAAGAAAAAGTATTTGACAAAGTACAAGAATCATTTTTGGTAAAAACTCTCAACAAAGTAGGTTTAGAGGACACATAACATAACAAAGGCCATATATGAAAAGCCTGCAGCTAACATTATTCTCAATGGTAAAAAACAGAGCTTTTCCTCTAATGTTAGGACTAAGACAACAATATTCACTATCCTCCCTTTTATTCAGCATAGTACTAGAAGTCCTAGACACAGCAATCAGGCAAGAAAAAGAAATAAAAGACATCCAGATTGGTAAAGAAGAAGTAAAATTTTCACTATTTGCAGATGACATGATATTTTATATAGAAAATTCTACAGACTTCACCAAGAACCTGATAAAACTGATAAATGGATTTAGTAAAGGATACACAATTCATGTACAAATAATCTGCTGCACTCCTATGTACTAATAATAATGTAGGAGAAAAATTAAGAAAATAATCCCATTTACAATAGCACCAAAAAGAATAAAATACCTAGGAATAAGCTTAACAAAGAAAGTGAAAGACCTAATTCCAAAAAAATATAAATCAATGATAAAAGAAATTGAACATGACCAAAAAAAAAAAAAAAAAGGAAAGATATTCCATTTTGGAATTGGAATCCAATTCCAATTGGAATTGGAAGAAATAATACTGTTAAAACATAGACACTTGCTGAAGCAATTTACAGATTTAATACAATCCCTATCAAAATACCAATAACATTCTTCACAAAACAAGAACAGATAATCCTAAAATTTGTATGGAACCACAAAAGTCTCCTAATAGCCAAAGTAATCTCAAGAAAGAAGAACACAGCTGGAGGTATTACAATCCCAGATTTCAAGATATACTGCAAAGCTCTAATGATCAAAACAGTTTGGTACTCGTATAAAAACAGACACACAGATCAATGGAGCAAAATGGAGAGCCTGGAAATAAACCCACGCATTCATGGTCAATTAATCTATGACAAAGGGGGCAAGCATACACCTTAGGGGAAAAGACAGTCTCCAACAAATGGTGGTGGGAAAACTGGTCAGCTACATGCAAAATAATGAAACTGGACCATTTCTTAAAAATAAAATGGATTAAAGACCTATATGTGAGACCCAAAATCATAAAATTCCTAGAAGAAAACAGGTAGTAATTTTTTTGACATCACCAATAGAAACACTTTTCTAGATATGTCTCCTCTGGTGAAGAAAACAAGAGCAAAATCAAACTATTGAGACAACACCAAAATAAAAAGCTTTTTGCACAGTGAAGGAAACCATCAACAAAACAAAAACAAAAAGGCAACCTACTGAATGGGAAAAGATACTTGCAAATAATATAACCAGTAAGGGGTTAATATATAAAATACATAAACAACTTATACAACACCAAAACCACCCACAAATAATCTGATTTAAAAATGGGTGACAACCTGGGACACCTGGGTGGCTTAGTTGGTTCAATATCTGACTCTTGATTTCAGCTCAGGTCATCATCTCACAATTCATGAGATCAAGCCCCGTGTCAGGCTCTGCAATTCGCAAAGCCTGCTTGGGATTCTCTCTCTCTCTCTCACTCTCTCACTGCCCCTCCCCTGCTCACGTGCCTGCACACGTGCTCTCTCTCTCTCAAATTAAACAAACATTTTTAAAAACTGGGCAAATACCTGATTAGACGATTTTTTTTTTTTCAAAGAAGACATACAGATGGCCAACAGTCACATTAAAAGATGCTCAATATCACTGGTCATCAGGGAAATGCAAATCAAAACCACAAGAAGGTATCAATTTATACCTGTTGGAATGGCTAAAATAAAAAACATAAGAAATAAACGTTTGTGGGCATGTGGAGAAAAAGAAACATGTGCACTGTTGGTGGGAATGCAAATTGGTACAGATACTATGGAACAAAAGAAAGGTTTTTCAAAAAATTATGCTTTATGTATTTGAGCGTTGTGTTGTTATGTGCATACACATTCATAATCTCTAAAATTTCTTTTTTTAAATGTTTCTTAAAAATTTATTTCTGAGAGAGAGAGACAGTGTGAGCCGGGGAGGGTCTGAGAGAGAGGGAGACACAGAATCAGAAGACAGGCTCCAGGCTCTAAGCTAGCTGTCATCACAGAGCCTGATGAGGGGCTCGAACCCACAAACTGTGAGATCATGACCTGAGCTGAAGTCGGACGCTTAATTGACTGAGCCACCCGGGTGCCCCTAAAACTTCTTGATAAGGTTATTTCTTTATCTACAAGTAACAACCTATTCATCTCCATATGTGGCTTTTATCTTATATTCTATTTACCAACATCACAACACAAGCTTTATTTTATTAATATTTTATTGGCATATGTTTTTCTATCATTTATTCTCAAATTTTCTATGTGCTTTTGTTTTACATGCCACTTATAAACTACATATAATTGGATTTTTAAATTTTATCTTATCTTATAAATACAACTCCAAAGAGTGCAGTTTAAATATCTTAAATCCTTAACATTTTATGTTATATGTCTGGGTTGGTTTCTATCATCTTATTTTAGATTTCCTATTATATTAAGCTTTATACAAATTTGTTGCTTTGCTCTTTTCTGCTTCATGCTATAATAAAAGGACTTTTGTCTGTTTCCTCTACTGATTAGGAAGCTATAGAATGAATTTCTATTCTTCCAGTAGTCACTTGTAATTTTTAATATACATTCAAACCATATTTTTAAAGTCTGAATGTATTATGTAAGATGGGGCACCTGAGTGGCTCAGTTGGTTAAGCGTCCAACTTTGGCTAAGGTGATGAACTTGTAGTTTGTGAGTTTGGGCCCAGCATGGGACCTTGTGCTAGCAGCTGAGTCTAGAGCCTGCCTCAGATTCTGTCTCTCCCCCTCTCTGTCCCTCCCCTGCTCATGCTCTCTCTCTCTCTCTCTCTCAAAAATGAATAAAAATTAAAAAAAAATTAAATGTATTATATAAGAACTATGAATCTTAGAATATAAAAATATAAACCTAACTATCTGTTTAGCATCCTTTTGACTAAGAGAAATAAGCATGTTTTCACTGGTACTAAATACGTCCTACCATTTTAGTTGTTATTATTGCATTAATTCTTATTTCCACCAGTTTTGGCAAGAAAAATTAAGCCCGCTAGCATATTCTACTATGTCTATGTTCACAATTATTTCTCATTAGTTTCTCCTGGAATTCAATGTACTTCTAACTAAAATCCATTCTTTATATTTTTTACTGAAGATCTGTGATTGGCAAAATCTCTTAGGTTTTAGATGTCTGATAATGTCCTATTTACCTCTCATCATTACACAATAGTTTAGTTATAATATATTACTTCTTCAGAAATTAGGTGTTCCTAATAAGATTTAGGTTGTTACCTTAATAGTGGCTCCCATATAAGGAATATTTATTTTTTCTGTGCTAAATTATCCAGTTTTCAATGTACTTGTGACATTCTACAATTTTAATATAATGTGTGCAAATGTATGTTTTTTTAAATGTTTATTTATTTTGAGAGAGAGAAGGTGTAAGGCGTGGGGGAGAGCTAGAATTCCAAGCAAGCTCTGGGCTGTCAAAATGGATCCCAACACAGGGCTTGAGCTCGGGAGCCCTGAGTTCATGACCTTAGCCAAAGTTAGACGCTTAACTGACTGAGCCACCCAGGTGCCCCAGTTTATTTTTATTTACACTATATACTACCTAATGTACACTTTCAATTCTAAAACTTACATTTTTCTTCCAGTCTAGAAAATTTTCAGTCATTGTATCTGTAAATACTGTTTTTCTGCTATTTTTTTGTAACATCTATTACACAAATCTTGCAATTTCCCAATATATCCTCCATATTTTTAAATTGCTCTTTCAATTTGTTTTTCTCTTTATGTTGTCTTTTGGGTCAATTATTTTTCCTGCTTCATTCATTCTCTCCTTGACTTGACTCACCTACAGTTTATTTAATCCACTGAGATTTTTTTTTTAAGTGACTTTTTAAAAAATGTTTATTTATTTTGTGTGTGTGTGTGTGTGTGAGAGAGAGAGAGAGAGAGAGAGAGAGAGAGAGAATCCCAAGCAGGCTCTGTGCTGTCTGAGCAGAGCCCAATACAGGGTTGGACCTCATGAACTGTGAGATCATGACCTGGGCCAAAATCAAGAATAGGACACCCAAATGACTGAGCCACCCAAGTGCCCCTCCAGTTACTTTTCACAACAGTCTGTTGCTGTTCCAATGTGATTTTTCTAATTGATTGATTTTCTTTAATGGATGTTTTATTTTTCTTCATCTCTTTGAGATTCTTCATATAGGACACTTTCAGTCTGTTTTCCCCCAGGATGATGATCTCCTAAGTGCTTTTGCCTGCTTCCTAGCCTTTTGCACTACAGCCCCACAGTTCAGTCCTGTTTATTATTTTGTATGTGTACTCATTTCTACTTCACAGAGATGTTGTTTATAATGTTTTCCAGACCAGCTATGTCTTTCATACTTTTCCTTCATATCTTTATCTATTACTGTGGTCTTGAGATGGGAATATGGAACATTTAAAGCATGAATGTACAAGGCCAGCATGACTGGAAGTCTCTTTTTAGCTTTCCTTCCAATTCTTTGGTTCTTACATATTGGTCATACATCATAACCTATCTCACTCAGTACTCGGCCACTATGCTACACATCATTAAAATCATTTTAAAAGTCTCTCATGATTGAATCTAATAATTTATGTTTTGCTTCTCTGTAAGGATCTGGGAATAAATAAATGCCTGTCTAAAAGTCATGAAGGGAATTTAAGAGCATATGGTTTTACATAGGTAGACACTGGAAGATCAAACTGATAATCTTCCCATTTCTCTTGCAGTCTTTTAATTCATTATAGAATCACCAGGCCTCAGCTCTGAACTGTTAACATATAGAAATAGCTGTTATGTCTCATTTCAGAGACTGCTGCATTCCATGACGGATAAAGTAATTTGGCTTGCCTTTAGATAAGAGTCAGTAAAATCTGTAAACATAAGCCACATTGGGGATAATTTTTCCACATGAATCTGTGATCATCACACAGATACTTTGTTAAAAATTAGTTATTTCAAGTTTTTCCTTATCCATTGAAGTATTTTCAATTTATTTATTCCTGGAGCAAGCACTGAACATTCTATGGCACTAAAAATACCAAATCAAAGTTTAAAACTTTAAAGATTTTCAAATATTTTCCTGAAGCACATTATAGACCATTTCACTACAGTAGAAAATTATGGTAAAGCTATAAAATAGCTAAAATAAAAGAGCCACATTCCTCTTTTCTCAGAGTTAATAATGAAATAAGCTGCATGTGTAAGTCTTTATAGTATGATAATGGGGTTTGTGTCATGTGTAGTGAGCATGATAAGTTCTATGATTCATGGCCTGATGCTTTAGACATTTCACACAGGGAAGACGACCAATCAGTAACATTTCACATACACAAAGCAATAGATGATTCCAGTGGACATTATAAGACCAAAAGAATGGCAAGACCTGAGAAATAAACAACTTTGACACATTGTAAATTTATAGGAGGTTTTGTATGGTGATTTTGGTAGGCTTCTTTGGCATGAAAAATGATTTAAAAGTTCTTATCTCATGATCTGATGTTATTTAAACAGACTATAATTCTTTTCCAAAAAATGGCTGAATTCTATAATGAAACTATTTGTCTAGGTTGACTAAAATAGTCTACATATTCTCTTGAAAGGATCTTTCTACTTTAAAACAACACTGTATATGATGCACACGTGTCAGGCTAACATATTCCACTGTACTTGCTTATGACTACTTGAGTCCTTTTCTCCTGATGCTTTGCTGGGTACTCTTTCCAAATGCAATCTGTCTTTGCTTCCATTTTTCTGTTCATTAGAAAGTGACAAATCATTGGGGACCTCATGATCACTGCCCATATGACATGCCCATATGAAATTTCAGATTGTTTTTATAAAATGTTTTCTTGGATAAGATCCAGAAATTACTAGCAATTCAAGCTACTCTCTTTAAGAAATTAATAGCCTGACTGTTTCAGATTCTGTGTCTCCCTCTCTTTCTGCCCCTCCCCTGCTCATGCTCTGTCTCTCTCTGTCTCAAAAATAAACTATAAAAAAAAGAAAGAAAGAAAGAAATGGTCTGAAACCACCATGGTCTCAGAGATCTTTTCTAAATCAGTTGAGCCTATCGCATGTGGGATGATATTAGTCAGGGATGTGGTAGGAAGATTATTCATCCTATCCCAGAATATATTCAGATATAGAACTTTTCTCAAGACATCTTTACTTCCCAGAACACTGATGATTCCATAAATATTAAACTACATGCAAATGAAAACTCTTTCTAACTTATTTTTATAAATATAATGAAAGTTTGAATATTTAATTTTCTTACACTTCCACATATTTTTTCACAAGTTTCCTCATTTAGAAACATTCTAGCATTGTATGTACAGTCGTTATGATATTTAATTTCTCTAAATGCAACAAGATTATTATTAAAATGATTTTAAAACAAGAATTTGGAGAAACAAATCATTAACATGAAAAAACTGTTAGCTTATCTATAATTATAAAGCTCATGGATGTCAGTCTTTTATCTTGTATATTTTTGGTTTGGATATTTTCTAACCAGTTGATATGCATGAAGAATTCTGACATTCTTGAACATTTTTCATAATTGAGTCCTTCATTATTGAGAATGGAAGGTCAGGGTCAGATTAGCATCAAAAAATATATTAATCATTGGACTTACTTTTTAACTTTAAAGCTTTAAATGTTTTAGAGAGAAACAGTTTAAATAATGAAGTCAATATTTGAGCTAAAATTTAACACAAAGGTTAGACAACATTAATACCTTCTCATTTTACCAATAAGAATCCACACATATTTCTAAGTACAACTAAAGATGCTAATGTACCAATATATTTGTATTATATTATATTACATATTCTATTACACAGTTATTTTTTCTATTCCTGTCTTCTTTCCTTCCTTCCTTCCTTCCTTCCTCTCTATCTCTTGTATTCTCCACATCCAACATGGGCCTTGAATTCATGACCCTGAGATCAAGTGTCACATTTTTTACTGATTGTGCTAGCCAGCTGTCCCATACATAAAGTCATTTTAAGGTATAAAACTAGATAACAATCCTTCAGTAATTATTCTAAAAATTTTTTTAATCTTTATTTTTGAGACAGAGAGACAGAGTGCAAACGAGGGAGGAACAGAGAGAGAGAGAGGGAGACACAGAATCTAAAGTAGGCTCCAGGCTCAGCTGTCAGCACAGAGCCCAACGCGGGGCTCAAACTCACACACTGCGAGATCATGACCTGAGTCGAAGTCGAACGCTCAACCGACTGAGCCACCCAGGAGCCCCCTCAGTAATTTTCACAGCCATCTTACGCATTCATTTATTCTATTTTCAATTTTTAAGCAATAGCCATTTAACTGGTATATCCAGCCAGTTCAAAAGGCATAATCTTCTTTCTTTAAATAAGCCCAAGTATCTAGAGCCAATACAATTTCAGTATAATTTGAAAATCTCTCTCCTAATCTTTGTAATGTCATCATTCCCATTTTATTTTACATAAAACTGTCTTATGTTAAAACTCTTTGAGGGAAAAGCCTATGAAAAAAGCCACAATGGTTCACGGGCTTTTTTCAATGAAATTCAACTTTATCTAAAAGCTTCAATTTATCCCAGTCCTTGAAAAGATGTTTCCTTTTTAGCTTCATTCAATTTAGGAGTCTCTTTACTAGTGAAACCTGGGTCATGAATGGACATAAACTATGCTTCCCTAAAACTCTTAACAGTCTGTTCAATTTACCTCCTGAATCAGTGAGTGGTATTATGAAAGTCTCAATGTATCTATCTCCCCTATGAAAACCTTTTGATTCAATGAGATGTTTAAATTTATTAATGTTAATATCAATATCAAGAAATATCAATATTAATAAAGAAGACAATTATAATCCATAGAACCCAGGATGCTGTTCTATTTAGAATAATTTTGAACTCAAATACATAAGTTACTTATAGTTACTAATACATTTTTCTCCAAAGTGTAGACAAAATTTACTGTAAATCCTGATACCTAACCATTTAATCATGTCTTTATAGACATTCCTTGATGGAAGCTGGGTGGATGAATAAACCCACAACAAGACCTAGGCACTGGATAGCTCCATGCAGAATTAAGAAATTAATTAGGAGGAAGAACCATAATTTGCAAAGCTGACATCTATTTTACTTTACTTTCATGTATCAATGGGAAGCAATTACAATTCAATTAAAATATTCAATTTTATTACTTTACTGACTGACCTTGAAGTTAATGCCTGTTTTATTTAATTGCATCATCTATGAATAAATGTTAACCCTACAATGTTATGCCCCATTATTTTCAATGCATTTTTCAACTTCTCAACTGAATTATATCAGTCAATTTATTATCTGCTGTCATGAAAGCAAGTGGAGGTTTATTTCTTCACGACAGCCCAATATATGATATGAAAGAAACATCACAAACTGTTTGATAACGCTATTTTTAAGAGTCAAGTAAAATGAATTGTGTTCTCATTTCAACTTTTGTAGCCTAGACTTTTACTGTAAAATCAGTAGGTGATATTAGAAGAGGTATAATCACTCTGAGAAGCAATTTCTAGTCGCCTATAATTTTTGATACATTCAGTGCAGACAGGAATGGAGTATCCCATGTATCTTCAAAAGCTAAACACACACACACACACACACACACACACACACACTCTTAATAATCTCTTCCTACTTCTACCAGATTCACCAGCCACCAGAACACGTAGATCTCATTTAAAAAGCTCTAATGGTTTGGCTGGTAAATACAACTTCTTTTGTCTTTTTTTTGTTCCTAGACTCCACTTGAGCACCCCATTATTCTATAATTGAGCATTTTAGAAATAAACTGTGAAAATAAACAGGTAAGAAAGACTGATTATGTGATCTTCAAAGTAAAGATAAACTCACATATTCTTAAAGTTGAGTATTTGGAGAAGGACCTTATTTCACTTTTTAGATTTTCCATTTCTACTATTAGACCACTAAATCGTTACCCTAGAGGTTGTATTAGAACTCATCTCAACATAACTTCTTTCTGAAATCTATTAATTGGTATTTCACTTCAGTGTAAGTAGCATAAAGGAAACTCAAATACTTTATGGATTCACTTTTAAGATCCATGACATCCATAAAATGAATGACTAATAAATCATATTAAGTATAATTATGCAGTTAATGATAATCAATACTTGCTGGTGATAGCTGAAATGGTCCTTTTTTCTACCTTTAAAAAGATGATGCAGTTTTAACATGTAAAAAACAAAAGTAAAAGATAAGAGTTTCAAACAGAGGGATGATTTTAAGAGAGCAATTTGAAGTATTTCGTTTAGAGGCATCTTCCTAAATTTTCACAGTAGTATTTCGCATAGTTAGGATTGGAACCAGAAAGAAGCTCAACCTGATTAGGGAGTGCTGGAAAGAGTAAAAGCTGAGGTAAAAAAGGAAACAAGAGCCAGATCCTATTGGCCTCGAGTCGTAAAGAATTTACACTTGAATGTAAGGTCACAGAGAAGACAGAGAAATGGTAAAGAGAGGAATGACAGAATCTAATTTGACTTTCAAAAAGATCACTCTAGCTTCAGTGTAATTCCATGGCAGGAAATAAGACTGAAGGTAAGAAGGGACATAAAGGGGTTGCTGCAATAGTGAGAGTATGTAACTGACAAGGCAAAGGTACAATAGGAGAAGAACAGATTTGAGAGCACCATATAATAGGTAGGATATAGTATTTACTAATGAACTAGGTATAAGAAATACAGGAAAGAGAAAAGGCAAGGATGATTCTCATGTTCTGACTGTACAATTTTAAAAACGGTGGCAACATTTACTTCAGATACAGGACAATAACAAGAAGTTTGGGGAAGGGAAATAAAGGTAGAATCAATTTAGACATGTATCTGAGGTTCCAGTGAATCACCCAAGAAGGGATATGTAATTGGCAAATTACATATAAGGGGTTAAAGTTCAGCAGAGAGGTCTGGGCTAGGGATACTAATATAGAAACAGATGCTTAGAGATAAAATGACTCAAGGAGAATATGCAAAGGGAGAAGAGAAAATACAGGGAAGAGCTTTGAGGAGTATCAAACTTTAATTGACACTGTCATCAGAGAGCTGTCCAAATGCAAATCTGATCTGGTCATTTTCACTTAAAAATCTTTCAAACATATTCTGGGCAAGATGGTTATAGGAGTACTAGTTCCTCCCTTTTCTTCCTGCAATTTTTAAATTTTTAAATTAATTCCTGGTTAATTTTGTGTGTCAGCTTCACTAGGTCATGAGGTCTCCAGATTAAACATTGTTCCTGGGTGTATCTGTGAGGGTGTTTCTGGATGAGACTGGTGCTTGAATCGGTGGCCTCAGTGAGGCAGATTACCCTCCCCAATGTGGGTGAGCATCAACCAATCCAGAAGGGCCTTGGCAGAACAAGGCACAAAGGAAGGAGGACTCTACTGCTCCCTTTTCCCGGCTTCAGTGCTTGAACTGGGACATCTCACATCTTCTCCTGCTTTGGACTTAGATTTACATCACTGGCTCCTTTGGTCTCAGGCCTTCCAACTTGGACTAAATTGTAACTCTTGTTTTCATGGGTCTTCAACTTGGAGGCAGCCGACTGTGGGGCTTCTCAGCCTCCATGATCGCGTAGGTCGATTCTTCATAATACGTCACCATTTACATCCTACTGGCTCTGTTCTCCGAGGAACCCTGACCACTACATTTCCTAATACATTTCTCCATTCCAAACTCCATTACAAAAAAAATTTTTTTTTTCTGAATAAAGGAAGAAAACATTAGGACTGAAACTACCCAGAACTTGAACTAAATTCTGCTTGAGTGAAGATGGAATCAAATTCAGAAGTCTGACCCAAGACTTTTCTAGAGAAAGACTAACTGGTTAGAAAAATAAGTACAGGGGACTCTGGAGATTTAGGATAATAGCCGTACCTCAGATCCCATATCTTGAGATGCAATACCTCAAGGGGTTCTTATGTAAGTTCATACTGACTGGGACCTATATACATTTGTACAAGTTTGAGACATCAACCAATACGATACTATCTATCTGAAAGAGAAGTCATTGGAGGACAAGCCCTACATCCTTTATAACACATCTTTCCTCCAAGCAATTTTAATGGATAAATGTTGGGTGCTTGGCTAAAATAGGATAATTTCACTTTCCAACCATGGCAAATACAGAATAATATTGATATTAAGGCACTAAACACAAATACCTGCTTGGACAGTATAGTTATTAAATGGTCTATGGCTAAATAGACAAATAGATAAATATTTGTGGACTTACTTTCGAGGAGTTTTTAGTTAACTGTTATGTATCATCATGTAAGTTGTTTTAGTGTAAGCTGTCTGACACAAACATAAATGTTACTTCAGAGGGCTAACTTTTATAATAGCTGCAGTAAATAAGATCTTATTTATTTGTAAATATTGCATTCTGCATTTTTTTTATAATTATAGAATAGAGGGAATTGGAACTACTTGTTGAGATAAAGGTAGAAAGATAGATTTTGGAATTATAACATAGTATGTATTCCTTGTAAGGTAATATATTACCTATATTAACATACACACAATAGCTTTGGGATGGACAGGATCTCAATGTATTAAAAAATTCAAAGAACAACTGCAAACCAGCACCAAAGAGTTATGGATGTAACTTAGTGTTAGAACAGCCTGCCCTACCTAGAGAAGAAAAAATGTGTTGGCAATAAAATGAACAAAATCAGCATTTATTTCCTCTGCTGTTATAATCTGTTTCTCCCCTTCAGAGACTGACCAAAAGACACTCTATTCAGAGATGGATGACCTTGGGAATGACAGTATTTGTAGTTGAATCTTAAGGAAAGATTTTATCACACAGCTTCATAATTTGATATTTAAACCTTCGTTTATTTCCCCCTCAATTTAAAATAGTAGGTAATTTACAATACATTTGGGAAATGTCAAAGTCTCAACTTTTGGTGTTTCAGTACTTAAGTTATAAATTTAAAAATTCTGTGCTAAATTATTTTGTATAAAGATAGAAATATATTTCTAATAGCAATTAAACTACACTTGAATGCACATTAAGTAACCTTTTTTAACAAATAATTATTTGAACAAAGTTCAGGTAAAAAAAATGGTATGTTAACCATAGAATATGAAAGAATAATGCAAATTGCTTCTAACCTTTACTGTTCAGCATTATTTCCTAGGAAGACTATTGCAATGAATGGTTTTAATTATGTCCATTATTATCTTTTTGAATGACAGAAGAGCACAATGTGTAGAAGCAATAATTAATATGCCTTATCTTGGCCTATTTGGGCAGTTATAAAAGAGGAAATAGATTAATATGACATACAGGAATTACCACAGGTGAGTATGTGTAGGAGTGGAACTCAGCAATTGGGAAGGTTGCACAATTAAAGCTCATGTTCTAATTAGTATGGGCATCTCTGAATGTTAACCCAAAGGGATAGACTTTAAGAACTATATGTTAAAAATCTAAGAGAAAAAAATGGTGAGTAGCCCTCTAAGATAGAGGCAAGTAAAGAGTTTAAAAACTATCCAGGCTGCTTAGAAAACAGATAAGGATGCTGGCTATGAGAGAGAGTACGCACAGTGTCATTATCTGAAAGGTCAAAAGAGAAATCTGTGGGTAGGTAAAAACAAACAAACAAAAACCCAGAAATAAATCCATACATTTACGAACACACTGAAAGTACTTAGAACATTTTTAATCCAACTTTTTTTCTGAAGGAAATACCAAAAATGTATTGTCAAACTAAGGGAGAATCTGAAAAATAAAAATACAAAAGGTAACATGAGGGCTAGACAGCCAACATGAGTGGCTGGACTAAGTGCTGACTTCCTCCCCATTAATGAGGACTTGCCACTAAGACAGCAAGTAAGGGGATGAGAAGCAGCAGAGAAGTTTAATTCAGTTTTATTTGGCATTGACCTTGTCTGTACAGGATACGAGGGAAACGACTATTCCAAGGGCACTTTCTGAGAAAATCAGTGGGGCAGTAACAGAGAGCAATCTCCTAGGAGAAAATAATAGAGCAACTTGAGAAATTCCACAGCAATAAATCACCATGACCAGATGGTATTCAACTGAGAGTTTCTGAAGTAAATAAAGTGTGAAATGGCTGAGCTACAGATGAGGATATGCAATGTATCTGGAAAACCAGCAACTGTTTTCAAATATTGCAACTTTGCTAATATGGTTGCTTTTTTGTAGGAAAGAAAAAAACAATCAAATTAAGATTTATAGAATTACAGACCAGTGGCTCTCTTGGTGATAATGGAGAAACTGATAGAGTCTAATTAAGAATAGCTTCCTTCAACATCAGGATAAGGTTAACCTGCTAAGGTCAAATCACCCACTGAGTCTATAAAGAGAACACTGTTTCTCTCCATCCTATTAAACTTATCTGGAAATGTCAATAAAATACTAGATAGAAGCAAACCAGTAAATGTAATTTATTTGGGAATTACATGAAGCTTTTAACAAGGTCACATGAGACTATTGGGGGAAATAAATAAGCACGGTCTTTGGGAGGAGAGGCCACCAGAGAAACTTCTGTCATTAATTGTAAAACTTGCTAAGTATCGAAAACAAAGTTTCAGGGACAATTCATCTTTTCTTCTCTAACACCAAGTTACCTCTTCCAAAATGATAGATCACCTTCAAATTAAAAAAGGAAAAACAAGAATTTCGTTATGGACAAGACACAGAGAAACAAAGTAGGAAGGAAAGATGTGCTCCCAAATCAAGAAGGAAACAGGAGACCAAGGACACCGGCAAGATAAGCAAGTAACCAAATGTTTACCTATCCAATGGACTCTGAAAGCCATAAGTGAGTTTAAGTTTCTCATTACTGAGTTCTGTGCCAGAATCAGATTTTAATTAAAAACTAACAAGTAGTAATGAGAATGACTTTTATGTATTCAAATGAAGGCTGTCACCTTCACAGTGGTCATCTTTGCACACTATATGCTTATTCTGACAGGACTGTATATTTGTCCTCAAACCATTTCTAGAATTTCCTCTATAGATAAGCTGCCTTCAGGGGCAGTGGCATACTGTTCCGATATTATCTAATGGTGGCAAAGCTTCATCCTTCAACAGGGCAGCGAGAAGCCTTTAGGGAGGGGGAGCATTGCCTCCCAAAAGCAACCTTTGCTAGTCCAATTCTACAACCTCTGATTACCACTTTGTTACACACGGTACAAAGAAGCCGTGTTATATGGGAAAAGGTGAGGGCCATGCAATAGAGTCTTGAAGAAATTACGCAAGGGCCCGGGGTAACCTCCTATGCCATTATTTGAGAGGTCTCCAAATGTTAGAAAGTTCTCATACCAAACCACGACCTGTTTCACCGTGTAACTTCCACTGCTTTTAGAATTATCCCCTGAAGCCACAAAAAGTACCAGCAGCCTTTCAAATATTGTGGGTTGCTACAAAAATCCCCATTCTCCTTGGCCCAGTCACCTGCTGCCTTCACTTTGGGCTAAATACATGGCTCCTTTAAATAGTCCTCCTGCGGCACCTGTGTGTCCTTTCATTGCTCTGGTCACTCTGAACCCACTGAACTATAGCTCTTTCTGTGTCCCACTTTAGGGCAATCTTTCCCCCTGCTTAAATAAGCAATTTCTGCTCTTTGTAGGCAATAAAGAAACTAGCAAAAAAGAAAAATTTTTCGTGTTAACACCTTCCAGTGATTTCTTCTGCTAATCCACTGTCATTTTTATTTCAGGGTTGTTGTTTTTTTCTATAAATACCTTTTGCATAGATTTGGGATGCAATTACTTATCCTGCCTTTGTAAAAAATTACTACAGATGTAGCCTTTGTGAATGGAAGTGCATAATGAGACAAAATATCCCACCTTAACTCTGTTAATACAACCCCTCAGATCTGTTTAGCTGCCTTGGCAGCTACAATGTACCACTGACACATATGATGTCATACAACCTCAAAGATTTTTCTCTCAAGTGCTGGTGTTAAGCGGTATCTTACCCATCCTGTATTGCAGAGTTGGTTTTAGCGATCAACATTCAAAACTCTTTACGTTTACTCTTAATACATATGACCTGGTCAGATTTAGTCCCTACTCCCAGACAGCTAACATGAATCAGTATTCTGAATGTTTCATTCAAAGTATTAATGATCCCAAGAACCTCTGTGTCATCTATATATTTAATCAGCATGTCAGTCAAGGGTTCATTCAAATAACTGTTTAAAGGAATAAAAGGGTAGGATAAAAAAGAGTGATACAGGCCTTCCAACATGTGATACTGACTTATGATCGATTTTGTACTAGTTTTATTTAACTAAATATGAATTAACTATTAAGTCATTTGTTTTATCTTATATAACTTATATATACATATTCTATATATAAAATCTGGTGTCTTTGAAAAACTCTAAGTAAATTAAATCAAGTTTTTAGTATCAACAGAGTTCAATATTGAAAGGATCTGTGTAATGAAAAAAGCCTATCCCTAATATGAGTAATACTTTGGTAATGCTGTTTTATTTTAACTGTATATTGGCATGTGGTTTTTATGAGTTAGGAGTGGTAAAAATCAAAAAGCAGTGATTGAACAGGAGCTAGATCCTAGGAGACTGTGAACATAAGAGCTAAAACTAGTCTGTGATGGAAAAGGGGGGATTAATTTGTTAATATGGATCTGTGTCTCGGAAGAAAGTTAACTATGTTAATATGTAAAGACTGAATTAAAAAATAATTCATCAAAAAATATCTACTTGTTCAAATACATGTTTAAGTAAACCCTGAACTGTTTAAGTGAAAGTACATAGAAAAAGGGGAACAAAGATGAAAGTAGTCTGAAGTCATGCTAATGCTAATGAATTAGGGACTTACATATATAATAATTGCATACTATCAGCTGCATTTGCTTCTCCTGACTAGAATCTTTTATTTGGTGATGCATTCATTACTGCTTGGTTTATACAGTACTACAGTTATTTACCTAAAAGATAAATAGATAACTTGTACTTTAACTTTTTTGCTACTTGATATGTTAAACAACCTTCATACTTAAAAAAATGCAATTATCGAAGCACAGCTGAATGGCCCCAGAGCACACAGGCTCCATTAAATTTGCTTACATCTAATTACTCCTGCCTGAGGCAGGTGAGAAATTTACTCTTAAAAGATCTTTCTTTATCTGGTAGCCAAAAAATAAGAAAATGAAATAAAATCAGGGATTTTCAATCTAATTATTACCTACAACTATTTGTAGCACTTGCTCTTTTAGACCCTATAAAGCTGGGCTTTGTGCAATAACCATTATAATTATGTTTTTAACTGCTTAATACAAACATTTCCTCCTAGAAAAAATAGTGTAAATCATTATCAATGTCAACTATGAATTCATTTCCTGTATCTTTCAAATTAAACATTTTAGGGTCATTCAAAAACATTGTTATTTATAAATTGTGATACTGTTCTATTTTCCCAAAACATATAACTTTTATCTGATCTTAAATATCTTTTAAAAAGCAAAGAAAAATGTGAGATTAACAAGTACAGCGTAAGAAGCCAAAAAGCTCCAAAATTAAATCTTAGTTCAAACACTGACTTTTCTGAACCTATTAAAAAAAAAAGAAAGAAAAATACATCTCGTAGTTCCATTTCCATCGAAAACCACTGGCTTTAATTGTGTTGTCTATATTCCATCTTTTGCATGGGAAACTTCCAAAGAGTTTTATAGGAGCAAACAAAGAGAGAGAGGTGTACTGGATTTATGTTGCAGTATAGTTATACAACACTCAAGCTTCTGTTTTTGCCAGATAGGAAAATGAAAGAGCAAATGAAATATATGAGAAAAGCTTACCCACTATATACTTGTTAACACGTATCACTGCATATCAAAAATCACTCATGATTATCCCTATACCAGTCTAGCAGCAATACTAATGTGTGTAACATGTTAAACTGTTCAAAACTTTCATAGATAGAGTCCCATTTTAGTAGAAAATCTTTAGTAGGACAGATGCTAAAACATTTGTTTTACTGATAAGGAAATAGGAGCTGTGAAAATGAAGGTTCTGGGGCTAAGTGAATTCTCTAGATTGCAAGGCTAACACATGATAAAATCAGGCACTGAAATGACATATTTTGATTCTGAGTCCAGTACCCTTTCCTAAAGATCAAGTTAAACCATAGTAAAATTAAAAAGGTGCTCTTTAAACTATAGTACATGGAGAGCAATGTATCACAGGCTATATTGGCCCATATTAACATGGCGCACCTTCTTGGAACAATTTGGTTACAAGAATTAGAGACATAAATATCCCAAACAATGAAATATAATGAGGATGATCATTCTGATGCTGAAAAGCCTAAGAGTGAGCACAACAGATTATTATCACAGGCAGAGAATAATCCTCAATCTTGGCTGCCCCTTACTATCAAGCACTTGGCAAACTTTTAACAAATACCAATACCTATGCCTCATGCCAGAACTACCAAATTAGACTGGGGCCTACATAGAAGTACTTTTTCAACGTCTCCCCAGAGGATTTTAATGTGTAGCCATGGTTGAGGACCACTGATAATATTACACATGTGGGTGAATAAAATACAAGGGAAAGCAGTACATGAAAGTTGGAAGAATATAAGAGAAGAAAAAACAAACTACATGTTTGAAATGGGTAAGAATGGGAAAAATCTTATAGAAGAGTATATTGCTGATTTATACCCCTGAAAGAGGTACAATCTTCCAGGCATAATGTTTGCTACAGTTGAGTTTCCTCTCATCATTTACTATTCTCTTCGGTGGTTTCAGATTCACATTTATAACAGCTCTCAGACTATGCACAAGTCCTACCAGAAATTAGTCCAACTAGAAAGACAGAAAAAGGGCCTGATCATAGGGGAGGAGTGAGAGGAGTTGTTTAATCTATTTAAAGCATTCATTCCTGCATTCCAGGGAAGGAGGGGATCAATACATCAATAAAAAGTGTTGAATCACTGTCAAAGCGTTCTTGAAAAAGAAGTACAAAGCTGGAGGTATCAAAATTCTAGATTTCCAGATATACTACAAAGCTGTAGTAATCAAAACAATATATATATTATATATAAAAAATTGTATATATATAGTACAAAAATAGATACATAGACCAGTGGAACAGAATAGAGTCCAGAGATAAGCCCACATTTTTATGGTCAATTAATGTATGACAAAGGAGGCGAGAATATACAATGGGGAAAAGATAATCTCTTCAACAAATGGTACTGGGAAAACTGGACGGCTACATGCAAAAGAATGAAACCGGACCACTTGTTTATACCATATACAAAAATAAACTCAAAATATACAAAAATAAACTCAAAATGGATTAAGAGACCTAAATGCGAGACCTGCAATCATAAAATCTCTAGAAGAAAACAGTAATTTCTTTGACATAAGCTATAGAAACCTTTTTCTAGATATGTCTCCTCTGGCAAGGGAAACAAAAACAAAATCAAACTACTGGGACTACACCAAAATAAAAAGCTTTTGCACCGTGAAGGAAACCATCAACAAAACAAAAAGGCAACTTACTGAATGGGAAAAGATATTTTCAAATGATATACCCAATAAGGGGTTGATATCCAAAATATATAAAAAACTAACACAGCTCGACACCAAAAAAACAAATAGTCTGATTGACAAATGGGCAGAGGACCTGAATCGACATACAGATAGCTAACAGACACATGAAAAGATGTTCAACATCACTCATCACCAGGGAAATGCAAATCAAAAGCACAATGACATATCACCTCAGACCTGTCAGAATGGCTAAAATAAAAATCACGAGAAATAACAAGTGTTGGTGAGGATGTAAAAACAAAAACAAAAAAACCCTTTGTGTTGGGGGGAATGCAAATTGGTGCAGTCACTGTGGAAAACAGTATAGAGGTTCTTCAAAAATTTAAAAACAGAATTACCATATGATCCCATAATTCCACTGCTGGGTACTTATCCAAAGAAAATGAAAGCACTAATTCAAAAAGATATATACACCTCTCTGTTTACTGCAGCATAATTCATAATAGCCAAGATATGAAAGCAATCCAAGACCATCAACAGACAAATGGATAAAGAAGTGGTATACACATATACACACATACATATACTTACGCTTATTATATATAATAATATACTTCATTATATATATTATACTCATTATATATAATAACATATTTTACTATCATACATATATATAATGAAATATTACTCAGCCATAAAAAAGAATGAAATCTTACCATTTGCAATAACATGGATTAGAACTGCAAAGTTTAAAACTAAGCAAAATAAGCCAGTCAGAGAAAGACATGATTTTACTCACATGCAGAATTTAAGAAATAAAACAAATGAACAAAGAAAAAGACAAATGAAAAAAAGACACTTAAGTACAGAGAACAAACTGGTGGTTGCCAGAGGGAAGGTGAAATGAGGAGATGAGTGAAAACAAAAGTGCTGAATTATTATAAAAAAATATATGTACAAATAAACAGGTAGGTTACTTACAAAAGTACAAAACTCAAATTATAAGCTTTCATTTGTTAAAGGAAAAGAAAGAAAATCTGAAAAGAAAAAAAAATTGTTTTTGAAATGTAGACACTTCCTGAGACAGGTATCAAAGACATAGTCCACTTGAATGAATTAAGGTGAAAATAAAAAGATCAAGAATAAGAAGTTGTAACATAAAATAATTAGTGGCGAGGACCAAAACCTGGCTAATTGTGTCAAAAAGAAGTTTTACAAATCAGACAGTTAAATGTAAATGTCAAATTCATTTTTGAAAGAGAGACAATATATATAACTAACAATAGTTAACAATAATAACAACAATATGGGTTCAAACTGCAGGGACTAGAAAATGGTGGGGGGAATGGACTAGAAAAAGTTATGTTTCTGGCCTTTCTATGGGCCTAGCCCCTTAAATTCTTTATATTTATTATGAAAGACTGAAAAGATGTTATTGAATTTTTTATATTGATATCTAAAGACCAAGTTAAATAATGCTTTTGAAAAGATTAAGGTAATCCCTACCAGAACAACAGAAAACATTAAAATATTACATATACCAAAAGTAGAAAAAAGAAAAAAAATCAATAAATCATTAAAAATTGATGACAAAAGGGGCGCCTGGGTGGCTTAGTCGGTTAAGCGTCCGACTTTCGCTTAGGTCATGATCTCGCGGTTCGTGGGTTCGAGCCCCGCGTCGGGCTCTGTGCTGACTGCCAGCTCAGAGCCTGGAGCCTGTTTCGGTCTGTGACTCCCTCTCTCTCTGACCCTCCCCTGCTCACGCTGTCTCTCTCTCTCCTAGAAATAAATTAAAAAAAAAAAATTGATGACAAAATAGATAAAAAGAAAAACTGAAAAATAATTTATTATACCATAAACTAGTTTATAAAATATCCCCTCAAAATTGCAAAGAACTGCAATACTCTTGAATGTGTTATCGGACCAAAATGTGATTGAGCTAGAACTCAATTACATAAAGATAAATACAAAACCCTCATATTTGGAAATTAAGCAGTGCATGAAACTAAGCAATGCATTTCTAAATAACCTATGGATTAGAGAAGAGATTTCAATAAAAAGTAGAAAATATTTTGAACTAACTGGTAATGAAAATACTACAACTATAGCTGTAATTAAAGGAAAAATTATAGCTTAACAATATATATTAGAAAACAAGGGCAAAATTTAGTTTATATGCATGCATCAAGTAATTAGAAAATATTTCAAACATATACAAATTTGAATCATTATGTTGTACACCTGAAACTAATATAATGTTGTATACATCGCTATACCTCAATTAAAAAAAAGAAGAAGTTAAAACTGATGAACAGCAAATTAAACCCAAAAAGGGAGTAAGGGAAGAAATAATAAAAATAGCAGAAATGAAAAAAATAGAAAACCAATATATAATACAGAAAACCAACAAAATGAAAAGACTAATAGCATTGTTGAATCCCTGTAAGACTGATATAGGCGAGGAAGGGGAAAAGAACAAATTGCCAATTGAAATGTAAAAGATGACATCACTACTGATCCTACAGATGACAGGACAATGAGAAGTCATTAGGAATTACTTTATGCCCATAATTTTTGCAACATAGAAGAAATAGAAAAAATCTGGGAAAAACACAATTTATCAAGCTGAAGTAAAAAGTAGAAAATTTAAACAGTCACTCTAACACAGAAATTGAATTTTGAATTAAAAACTTTCCCCCAAAATACTCCATGGCCAGAAGGCTTAAACAGTAAGTACTTCAAGATACTGAAGAAAATGTTAATACCAATCTTACAAAAAACTCTTAGATAACAGAAAAAGAAGAAATACGACAAAGCTTTATGAGGCCAGGGTAACCTGATTACCCATACCTGTAATTACTAGGAAAAATAATTATAGGTCAGTCCCTCTTATGAACAAATATGCAAAACTTATAGACAGAGTTTTTGCAAACTGAATGAAGTGATACATATAAAAGAAAATTCATCACAAAATATCATATGGCAGTAAATAGTAAATTATTATATAATATAGATGAATCTTGAAAACATTACTTCAAGTGAAAGAAGCCAGTCAAAAGATCACATATTGCAAAATTCCATTCATATGAAATAGGCAAATGTATAAAGACATAGCACAGGCAAATCTATAAAGTGGCTTCATGGGGCTTAGCAGTGGAGATGTACGGGGAAGGTTGGGGGAAAACAGGGAATGATTGCTAATGCATACAAGTTTCTGTTAGGGACTACAAAAATATTCTAAAATTTGATTATGGTGATGACTGCACAGCCACGTGAATATACTAGAAAACCTTGAATTATACAATTTAAATTTTTTAATTAGAATGTTAATTATGTCTCTAATAACTGTTAAAAAGTAGTGTACAGCATATAATAGCTTTATGTTCAGATCAAATAGAGAACTCAGAACACTGGTAGGAAAAATTCAGAAAAACATGTAAAAAATTCTTTTTTGCTATTCTCAATGATCATATTGGTGGTAGTATTAGCAGCAGCATTCTTATTCTGAGACTGTTTCATATATTGTTGAATTTTTAATATCTATATTTACTAAGAAGCTGGACGCTCTATGAGTTTCCTGAAGCAGTAACGGATGATTACTACTACTTACATATAATTAGTAGATAATACCATTCTGGCTCTTCTCTGCCCCAGCTCTTATCACAGGAGCAAAGTGATGAGAATGAGCTGTAATCTTTCAAGCAACTGAAACTTGAAGGTAAAGAATCCCCCCATAACAAACCTGCATGTTTACTTAGGAAAAAGAAGACAGTTGTTACCCTCCCCTTCTGAAAGTCTCTCCTTGAAAAAAATGAAGGGAATGACTTGTGTCTTCACACTTTAGAATGTGAAAAAAAAAAAAAATTTCTGGGAGGAATAAACTAGTGTCTTCAGTTTTACAACCCAGATGTCTCCAAGATCCTGGTCTCATCCCCCCACCCTTGAAATATAAACATATACTTCCAGAGAGGTAAATCTCTCTGGATTTCTCACTGTTCACTCATAAATTAAATTTTAATGCTTGTCTTTTAGCCTAGGTCCCAAGTTTCTATAAAATTTGCTCAGAAAGCTCTAACCATGCGGATACAGTTAAAGAATAGAGGTAATGAAAAAGTACAGCAAACCAGGAGGCAGTCCAAGACCCTGAGAACAGCTTTCCAGGTCTTTCCTTATTACAGTGGATATACTATGACCCAGGTTAGCATATGAGATCAATTAGAATTATAGTAACATTCTCCATTTCTTCCCCAACAAAAACAACTCTTTTCATGCACATTTACAGAGACTGGGGTAGTGATCAAAGATTATCATTCAATAAATTCTGGATTCTATCTGGTTTGCGAACATAACTATATCCCAGATATCACAGTATGGGCTTTTAACAGTCACTAGATTCCAGATGTCATTGTGCAAGATGCTGTTTTCAGGACAACACAGTGTCGTTCCTTTATCTGTCCAATCCCAACCGATGTATCATGAGAAAGATAAATCCCCTTTAAATCAGTGGTACCTGGCCATTAGAAAACATATATAAAGGTCACACTGCCAGTGTTGTCCTACTATAATCTAGACTAATGACAGTATTCCTAGAGTTGGCCTCCTTTGATTGGTTTCTGTTACTCCTGGTCATTGATCTTCAAAAAGATCAACTTCCATAATGATTAGAATATTAAATAGTCTTTTCTGAGTAAGAATACAAGCCCTCTTCCTGCACTGTTAACTGATAACGATGTTGCATTAAAGTAAATACTCTATTAGTCCAGTCATTTAAAGCTTTGTTGTCCCTCCACGGCCATTTCTAGATGGAGCCAGTCTCCTGGAAGAGAGCTCCCTCTAGTGTCTCTATTTGGACTAGCAAGTCTTTTTCATCATGATGAGCTTTCAGGAACGTTATTTTGGTCTGATGTAGTACCTTAAGACCAGTACCCCAAGTCCAAACAGAACATCTGGCCCAGAGGAGACAACAGCAGTCAAACTACAAAATGAATTATTGCTAGAGTATATTTGTATATTGGTGCAATTTAGGAAAATGGTTTGTACAAAAGAATTACAAGTCCAATGAGGTTATAAACTGGTATATTATATCAAATACGGCTCTGCATGGATGTCACAGGTATTCCATAAATCTATTTTACATAACTTCACAAAGGAATTATCAGTAATATTGATTAATTATATCTCCTCCAAATCTATCTCCCTCAAGGGTGGTGTTTCCTTAAATAAATTCCATTTTCATTGACATATTCTGTATTCAAAGGACTAGACCAAGCTATGGCAGGAAGTAGCAATCTGTTTTCCATTATACCTAGGTAAATGTCTTAGAAACCTATTGTTTTGATTTATGCCCATAAAGAGAGCAAAAGCTCTACTGTTCAGAATCTTCCACCTACATAATTCATTAGTAATTATCAAGTCATCAGAAATATGATCATAATGGTGACTATTGCCTTCACACTAATACCTGAGTGGTAACTGTAAGAAACTAGCCCGATATTGAGTCATCAAACAGCACCGTGTCATTTAGTTGCTCCAAATTATGCAGGTGGAATCTTTAGGTAGAGCTCATATATCAGCAACTTCCCTTCTCTGCAAAAACAGGTTTGGACTTTTTCTCTTGACAACAGTTAAGTAGTCAGCATCAGATCTGAAAGGGATGCCTAAGAATCTCTACCTCGGAGGCCCTGGCACAAAGGTCACATAATTGCACTCCTCCATGGAACTGTAAGCTACTTATAGGTACCTTTCTATTTCCTATGATTCCTTTCATTTCCATTTATTACCTGTTTGCCCCATATCCTATCCCCTGTGATTGGCCTTTCTGGCTCAATAGATGTATTATAAATCTATAAGGCCTGTAAAAACAACAGCTTTGTTAACACATCTCCTTGGACTCATCCCCAGGCCGATACAGAATTTGTATGATAAAGAATCATAGGACACGTAGTGCTTAGAGACAGGCCTTAATTTGCCTACGTGGGTGAAGCTATGACATACCCCTAGGAGTTTTTGAGAATGGTCTAAATGGGTAATGGGCATTAAGGAGAGTTCTTGTTGGGATAAGCACTGGGTGTAAGTGACGAATCACTAGGTTCTACTCCTGAAACCAATACTACACTGTATGTTAATTAAGCTTGAATTTAAATAAATAAAAAAAAATAATATGCACGTCAAACTTAGTGGTATCAACACTTGTTTAATGCATTGATAATATACTTTACTATGGTAAATTCAAACCTAGACCTGGGACCACCAGATCAACTAAGACAAAAGAAAAATTTTGTAAAGTAGGAAAAATATATAGTTGTATACCTACACTGTGTCCCATCATTTCATTCCTACCTCCCAATCCTAGAAATCTTCCCAGAGAGTTTTGGCATTACTTTTTTTTTATCTGGTTGAGCTACAAAATCACTTAACTGGTTAAGCTATCCTGAAATCTCTTCCTCCCTCCCTCCCTCCCTCTCTTCCTTCAGAGCAAGACCATAGGGACAGGTAGAGGGAGAGGGAGAATCTTAAACTCCACTCAGCGTGGAGCCTGACACAGGGCTCAGTCCCATGACTGTGAGATCATCACGTGAGCAGAAGTCAAGAGCTGGATGCTCAACTCACTGATCCACCCAGGTGTCAGCTTTTTTCTTTTTTTAAGCAGCCATTTAAATTAACTAGTGCATCAACTGCCCATTCCAATTTTCAGTGACACTACTGCTTTAAGACTGTTAATAAATATAGTATGTCCATAAAATATTTTTGTCCATTTCTGTGTATTTGTAGCAGTAAAATGTTTCTCTAATTTAATTCCTCTACAGTCAGAGAACATACTTTGCCTGATTTCAGGACATTACACATACTGAGATTTGTTTTATGATCGACAACATAGTCTATATTGGTGAATGGCCCAAGTGCATTTGGAAAAAATATGTAATTTGCTGCTAATGGATAGAATATTTTATAAGTGCCAAGTAGGTCAAACTAGTTGGTAGTGTTGTTCAAACTTCCTATATCCCTAAAGATTTTCTGTCTACTTGTTTTAGCTATTACTGAAAAGAGACATTGAAAGCTCCATGTACAATTGTGGATTTGTCCATTTCTTCTTGTAGCAGTTCCATGTTGTAATATCTTAAAGTCCTGTTATTGTTATATAAACCTTTAAACTGTTGCGTTCTCTTGAAAAATTGATCCCATTATCATGATGAAAAGTCCTTCTTTATCCCTAATAATATTCATTGTTATAAGGACTGCTTTAATGTAAATATAACCATGTCAGCTTTCTTTTATTAGTGTTAAAATATCTCTTTCCATCCTTTCAGTTTGGGCCTATCTATGTTTCTATAATTAAAGTACATTTTTTATAGACAGAATAAAGTTGGGCCTTAGTTATTTTTTCCCCCCAAATCTGAAAATCCCTCCCTTTTGCTTGGAGTTATTAAGATACCTTATATTTAATGTAATTATTAAAATGATATGGTCTAAATCTACCATCTTTTGTTTTCTATTTGTCTCATCTGTTCTATGTTCTTTCTTTTTTGTTTTTTTACACTTTCTTGCTTTCTTTTGGATTATCTTATAATTTTTTACTTACTTTCCATTATTGGCCAACTACCCATACTGCTTTATTTTTTAATAGTTGCGTTATTGTTTATATTTTATATCTTTAAGCTATCACAGTCTACATTCAAATAATATTATACATCATGAATAATTTAAAAATTTTACAGACTATATTTTCATTTCACTATATTCCCCCCCTCTGTTATTTGTGGCACTGCAATTACATACTTTACTTCTCCTTTGCGGTCAATCCCACAACATACTATTATTTTTGCTTTAAATAATCTAATACATCTTTTAAAAAGATTCAAAAAGTAAAACAGATTTAGAATTTATCTACTCTAAAATAATTATTTACACTGCTCTTCATCCTTTTGCAATACTGATTTTCATCAATTATTTTCCTTTTCTCCAAAGGACTTTTTAAAATATTACTTGTGATGCAGATCTGCAGGTAATGAATTCTCTCAACTTTTGTGCATCTGAAAACATCCTTATCTGAACTTCATTTTGAAATTTATTTTACTTAGTATAAAATTCTTGGTGACTTTTATTGATTTTCATTACTTTAAAGATGTCTTTTCATCATCTTCTAGTTTGCATAGTTTCTGAAGCAAAATCTGTTAACATTTTTATCTTTCCTTTCTGTATAAAATTAATCTTTTCACACTGGCTGCATTTAAGATTCTCTCTTTACCACTGGTTTTCAGCAATGTGATTATAATGTGTTTTGTGGTTTTCCTCTTTGGATCTGTAATTTTATAGTTTTTATCAAGTTAGGAAAATCTTTTGGCCATATTTCTTCAAATATTCTCCCCATTCCCTTCTCTGGGACTCTACACTTAAGTTAGGCTGCTTGATAGAGTCTCATAGCTCACCAATATTGTGTTAATTATTTTCAGTCCCTTTCTTGCCTTCATTTTTTTTTTTCTGAAAGAAAATATGTTTTTATTTTTATTTTTATTTTTTTTTACAAATAGTTTATTGTCAAATTAGTTTCCACATAACACTCAGTGCTCATCCCCAAAGTGCCCTCCTCCATGCCCATCCCATCCTCCCCCCACATCCATCAGTCCTCAGTTTTTGTCAGCATTCAAGAGTCTCTCATGGTTTGCCTCTCTCCCTTTCCCCCACCATTTCCGCCCTTCTTCTCCCCCTTGTTCCTCCGTCAAGTTCCTCCTAATCCTCCTATACGTGCAAACATATGATATTTGTCCTTCTCTGCCTGACTTATTTCGCTCAGCATAACACCCTCAAGGTCCATCCATGTTGCTACACATGGCCAGATTTCATTGTTTCTCATTGCCATGTAGTATTCCATGGTATAGATAAACCACATCTTCTTGATCCATTCATCTGTTGATGGACACTTAGGCTCTTTCCATGTTTTAGCTATTGTGGAGAGTGCTGCTATGAACATTGGGGTACATGTGCTCCTATGCATCAGCATTTCTGTATCCCTTGGGTAAATTCCTAGCAGTGCTATTGCTGGGTCCTAGGGGAGTTCTATTGTTAGTTTCCTGAGGAACCTCCACACTGTTTTCCAGAGGGGCTGTACCAGTTTACATTCCCACCAACAGTGTAGGAGGGTGCCCGTTTCTCCACATCCTCGCCAGCATCTAGAGTTCTCTGATTTGCTCATTTTAGCCACTCTGACTGGTGTGAGGTGGTATCTCAGTGTGGTTTTGATTTGTATTTCCCTGATGAGGAGGGATGCTGAGCATCGTTTCATGTGTCTGTTTCTTGCCTTCATTTTTGACAGTTCCTTTTTGTCTTCAAATTTATTCATCTCTTCTGCAATGTCTAATATCTGTGCATTGTTCATTTCAGAAAATGCATTTTTGAAATTGTATTTGAGCCTTTTTATATCTTTTATTTTCTTTGTCATAATCCCGTATTCTTCTACTTTTTTTTTTTTTTAAAATACTGAGCATATTTATAAGGGCCATTTTAACTTCCTTGCCTGCTAATTCCAACTCTGGGTCTATTTGGATTGATTGCTCAGTATCAATGAAACGTTCTTGCTTCTTTGCATGCTTGGTAATTTAGATGCAAGGCATTGTGAATTTTAATTAGTGTGTATTGGATTTTACAGTATTCCTTTAAATAGTTTAGGATTTTGTAGAATTACCATCTGATCCAGTAATTGGACTACTGGGTATTTACCCAAAGACTATGAAAACATTAATTTGAAAAGATATAAGCACCCCTATGCTTATTGCAGCCTTATTTATAATAGCCAATGATGGAAGCATACCAAGTGTCCATCCATAGCGCGCACGCACACACACACACACACACACACACAGAGGACTATAACTCAACCGGAAGAAAGGGATAGAATCTTGCCATTTGCAACATGGATGGACCTAAAGGGTATAATTCTAAGCAAACCAAGTCAGAGAAAGGCAAATACCATATGATCTCACTCATATGTAGAATTCAAGAGATAAAACAAATAACAAAAAGAGACAAACAAGCAAAAGACTCTTAACTATAGAGCACAAATTGATGGTTACCAGAGAGGAGACTGGGAGGGATGGGTGAAATAGGTGATGGGGATTAAGGAGTGCATTTGCTGTGATGAGCAC
>NW_027527486.1:277198-284541 GCF_008692635.1 Crocuta crocuta | reverse complement strand
GGGGGGGGGGGGGGGGGGGGAGTGGTGACATAGGTGAAGGGAATTAAGAATACACTTATCTTGATCAACACTAAGTAATGTATAGAATAACTGACTATATTGTACACCTGAGACTAACATTTTATTTTAGTTAAACTAACTAAAATATGTTAACTATACTGGAATTTTTAAAAAAAGGAAAAGAAAAAAATAGAAAAAAGTAGTTTAGGATTTTGTTCTGGCATGAGTTATTTGTTAGATCATGTTCATAGCAGTCTTTAGTCTAGGGCTCATGACTACTAAGGCGATACCTGTTTACCTCAAGTAGTTGAGGTAAATTTACATTTACTAACATGAAAATAATTTCCAGGACACATTGTTGAGTAAAAAAGTCAAGTTGTCAACACAATGCAGAGTATAATACCATTCATGTAATATATTAAAAAGCCCATAAAACAATCCTAGTATTTCTACTCATACATAATACATATACAAAAAAAGTGACATAGAAAAATGATTAATTATTACTCTGGTACATATCTCTGGGAAAGGGAGTGGCTGGAGGGAGAAGAGATAACAGAAAACACATGGAACCTTTAAATACAAGAATTTAATATTATGTGGCTAGAATGTTTTCATGTTAAAATACTTAAAAAGGAAATAATTTTAAAATTAAAAATAAGTATTATAAATAAGTATTTCTAAAAGGCAAGATTCTTCTTAAACACAATGTACACACAGCTCTTTAAGTAAGTCTAAAACTCAGAAACTTCTTTGTTGTTTCTGAGTTGTTCATGTGCAGATTTCACAAATTCACTGATGGCTACAAGACACCAACGTTATGTGACACAGTTATCAGAAATACATTTTTATTCATCTATGTAGAACCAACCCTTTCCTAAGACCACTCTATAATCTAATGGGTCACAAAACTTTGCTGGACCCTTTTCCCTATAAAGATCCTCTTGTCTCACTTTTTGATTAAAACCCTTTCTGAAAACTTTCAATGGGCAGGGTGGTGGGGAGAAAGTCTGGAAACCTATATTGCATCTTTTACACATTTCTGTGTCCTTAGAAAAAATGTTCCACTCAATAAGCCTTTCTTAATACTGTTCTCAAGAGTAACTTTTATCTTTGCACATCTTTAGGTAATCAATAGAAGCTATGTGCTATAAATGTTAAAATAAGATTTATTCTTTTATCATTGGAATGATGAAGACAAATTAGCTCAGCATTACACTTTACCCAAAAGTTTAATACAGTTAAACACTATCTTTAACCCTTACTTAGAGGCACATCCACATCCACACAGACAAATGAAGAGACACACAATATCAGGTAAACTATAATAAAGGTGTGAGTAAAGCTTTTTCCTATGGCTCTGTCTTATTAATGAGGTAGGTACTCTCTGGGTTCTAATCTATCCCATTGTCCAGTGAAGTGTCACATGAACTTAATTACGGAACCGGGCAATCTTAGAAAATCCAAAAGAGAAAGTGAGAGACAAAGAGAAAACAAGAGAGCATACTCTGTGTAGATTTATATAGAAACTCAAAGGACAAATATATCTATAGTGAGAATTTCAATCATGGGTTGCTGGGCAGCCTTTTCTCAAAAGGCTCACCCCACCTTGATCTTTCTCTTATTAAAAGCTGAGGAGACCAACTCCGGGTTCTCTCTGTAAGACTTCCCATGAAAGACAACATTTCAACTCCAACAAGGAGAGAGCAAGCTGGTGTTTGCCAAGGAGAAACATTATGGGATCTTTCTCTTAATGTTGTTTAAAATGTGAATTTGTCTTTAAAATCCTCCACAGCTTGAGACCCGTTATTTCAGAGATCAGCAATGTAAACTCGCAAATGAGGTACATGATTTAGTCTTTGAGACACCTGAGGCTCCAGGGCATTTACTGTAATAGGTTTGTGAAATAAATGCATTGAGCTAAACCCTATGGTTTCTTGAAAATGAATATTATTATAAAATTTCAAACCAACAAATTAAGTGTGTTCGTATGTAATATCCATATTTGAATCACATTACCACCTGCCTGTTGTGTCTATGCTAACTGATCAAAAGACATTCTCTCAATTATAATCTTCTTACCGTCCCCAACAGAAACCTGCTACTTTGTTTATTTTGGACACTACAAAGTCAATCATTCTATTTTAGCATTATTCAAACTATGTTTAAAAAAATAAGAAAAATATCACATGTGCCAAGTGCAGATTTTAAGAAGCCTAGGAAAAAAAAAAGGAAGAAGAAACTGACCTACTTTTCCTATGAACCTGGGATCCCGATAGTATAAAAAGAACTTAAAGGACCATAATACAATAACAATTTTAGAGGCACTTACACATTTAAAAAAGAGAATGATGAGGTTCATCTGTGATCCTTCGGTAAATGGTCAAAACCCCATTTTAGACTTCCTCTACTCAGTTTGTTCAGTTGTAACTCCATACTTTTACATTCTAAATTATTCCTTCTTTTCTGTTGTAACTGCTTATTAGTGAATACAGATTATCTGTGTGGTAACAGACAGCTCCCTTGAGTCTGGCTACATACCCAAAGCTGCTACTTTGATGATGATTGCTTGAATGTTAGATGATATCATCTCTCGGAGCAAATCTTCCTGGTTTCTCTGCCAAAGGTAAGCTAAAGGCTGGAGATTAAGCCTTTGACACCTATAAAAGAAAAAGAAAAAAATAGGATGATATCTTAATGTTCTATACTTGGATCCATAGCAATTACTTTGATTTTAAACATAATGCTTCTCTCAAGGATTTTAGCATTTAAAATGCTTTAAAAAACATGTTTTGCATAATGAAGTTTATATATACAACATAAACATATTTAATTTCCACAGGCTATGCATAAACAGATAAAAATGAAATCTTCAGGCAGATTAGAAATATTAATTTTAGTAAGGCTCTAAGTTTAGAAATCTATGCTAAAAAGCTTCCTATGCCAATGGATGATTATTCTTGTTTTGAGAACTTCTTTGGGTATCAAAACTGTGAAGCATATGCAAAATAGGCAAATCAACTTATCCTAATAAAAGAGTCACATATTGATTAAAGTTACAATACCTATGGTTACATGAACTATTGTTATCTACTAATTTAGATATTTTTAAAAAGAATTTGATTCTAGGTGAAAAAAAAGAACAAAAAGTACTATATACTGAGTACCAAATATGTTGTAGCCATTATGTTACATATTTTACATTACGGTGCAGTAGAAAGAATGAAAATTCGAGTCAAGACAAATGTGGATTTGAAACCTATTCCTACACTAACTGGCTACATGACTTTGACAAGGCAATGAAACTCTAGGTCTTTGGTTTCCTAGTTCATAAACAGGAACAAAAATATTTCCTTTCAAAGTTCTTGAGAAGATTAAGAGTTTAAAAATTGAAGTCATCCTTTATTCCTTTTGTTTTGTTTGTTTTGTTTTTTCATATTTCTCATCCGATCTACTGCAATACAGGGTAGAATCATTCCTCACCAATACCACTGCGAACACCCTGGGCTGAGTCACCATTATCTTTTGTGTCAATATCCCCCTAACTTCTTTCCCTGCCTCTATCCTTACCCTTTTAAAATCAGTTTTCAATGCAGCAGCCAGTGTGATCCTTTTAAAATATAAAATAGATCATGGGATTGCTCTGGTCAAATCTTGACATCATTCCTTGTAAAAGTCCTCCAAGAGACCTGCATGGATCTCATTCTGGTTGGTTCTCACGCCTCATCTCCTACTAATTTCCCTTCACTCCAACCCATGACCCAGGACTTCCCACTCTTGTCTAATATACTAGACATGCTTCCTACCTTCTTCACTTGTTTCAAGCCTTTGCTTAAATGTCACTTCCTCGAGAAGGACTATAATTGATTAAAAGTAATACAAATAAAGAAAATAGTACAAATGCCTGGATAAAATAAATATTCAATAAGAGGTAGTCAAAGCCAAGCGACTTGCCCAAGACACAGCATAAGTGGCTAGAATCAGATTTCAAATTAAAAACATAGCTCTAAAACCCAGTATCTGTAAGTTTGTTTGGCTGAGTTTTCTAGCCCACAATGATCTCCTTTTCTCTCAGAAAATCCCAATACTTAGTAAATACATGTGCCACATGTTTGGTCATTTACTCATACACGGCCTTAAAAATATCACTATTTTTAGGGATGCCTGGGTAGCTCAGTCAGTTGAGTGTCCAACTCTTGATTTGGCTCAGGTCATGGTCTCGCAGTTTGTGGGTTCAAGCCCCATGTCAGTCTCCATGCTGACAGTGTGGAGCTTGCTTGGGATTCTCTCTCTCTCTGTCCTTCCTTCCCTCTCTATCAAAATAAATAAACTTAAAAAAACATATGTATCACAATTGCAGTTAATAAACACAAAAATAATAAAATTGAAACTACCCATATAACAAAAGTATTATAATTCTAGCTGTCCTCTTACCAGTGTTTAATGCCTACCATTCAAACTGGGCTCTCTACCTCTTCTAAGATTTTTTTTAATTGAAAAAACTTTATTCCTCTTTATTGTATCTTTATTGTAAAATTCTTTGTTGTTGCTTTGGTAACCAAAAACTTTTGACTATTTCTAGACTTAAGTCAAACTTTTTTTTTTTTTACCTATTTAAATTCTTTTTTTTTTTTTTTTATTTCTAGGAGACAGAGAGAGAGACAGCATGAGCAGGGGAGGGTCAGAGAGAGAGGGGGTCATAGACTGAAACAGACTCCAGGCTCTGAGCTGGCAGTCAGCACAGAGCCCGACGCGGGGCTCGAACCCACGAACCGTGAGATCACGACCTAAGCGAAAGTCGGACGCTTAACCAACTAAGCCACCCAGGCGCCCCTACCTATTTAAATTCTTTAACAGCTCAAAATATCAAGATTCAATTATACTTCCTCTATAAGTCACTATTGCATTTGAGCTGTGACATTTATGAAATATTTTATATCTTGAAAGTACACTGATGCAATACCAACTACAAATGGAAGACAGCCTAATTGAAAACTGAGTTTATTATAAACCAATGGACTCCCAGTAACATTGCTTTAACATTTCTAAGGATAAAATTATTGGAGAGATGTCTAATGGTATAAAATCTGGGTATTTTAACCATGTGTTGAAGTGTACCTGAGACTGTTTTAAGAAAAATCTTGCTCTATCTATGGGTATGCTACGGAACTTTCTCCCATATAGATGTAAAGCAGCCTCTTAATCAAGAGCACATTTTCATTTGGCTTTTAACTTTCATAAATAAATGTCAGCCCCATCTACAATTTGGCTACCCATTAAACTATGTGGGCTTGAACTTATTAAAAAACACAGATTTGTACACTAAATAATTCTCAGAGAATATGACCTAAAACTTGATGAAAATAGTATTTCTAACATATGGTTTAAGGGATATGCAATCCATATCCATCTGTAGGTCAGTTGTTCTCAAATGTAGGCAAGCAGAATGTAAGGAAATCTTTTTCAAGACCTCTCCCACTTCCACCTCCACTCTCCCTTCTCCAGAGATACATACCCCAAAATATGAAATCATCATAGTCCTCTTCTCTTAATTATGCTTTGTCTTATATTTCCTCCATTTACTTTAAAAATTTTGGATTTTTAAAAATGTTTTACATTTAATTAATGAATTAATTAATTATGTAAGTAACCTCTACATCCAACACCCTGAGATCAAGAGTCACATGCTCTTCCAACTGAGCCAGCCAGGCATCCCTAAAAAGTTTGGATTTTTGACTGCCTTAAGTTCACTGTAGAACTAGAAACAAAATAAATGCAATAAAAAAATAAAACAAATTTTCAAGTCAATTAATATGCAAGTTTTTGATGTGATACTCAATATGAAGTTTCTATGCCAAGAATGTGAAACAATTATACAAATACAGTCCTTATCTGATTTCCATTTATCCTTTTTAATAGCAAATTTACTTATTTTTAGGTCAAGTAGTATGCAACATTAATACTGGAATCCACATTTTCTTTTTGCTGATATAATTATGTGTAAAGTCTCTATACAGTATTTTATTTATCCAAATAAACTAAAAATGAAAAATTCAGGTGATATGCCAAGTGAACATTAAATAATCAATATTATCATTTGACTTTATGATTTTTGAATAGATCAATTGGTATTTGGAGATACAATATTTTAATACCCTTAGAGGGTGAGGAAGATGGAGAGAGCAATAATCTAAATGTCTTTGAAAGTTGAATGACTTTATATATAAAGTATTTTAATCACATGAATATTTTTGGCCAAGGACTGAATTCTAAGGACTAAAGAAGGAAAGATTCCCTAATAAGCTTTTTCTTTCTTTAAAATAACACTGCTCCTGTTAGTTAGCTCCTGTTATTAGCTCCTGAGTTTTATTACAAATGGTGATGAGTTAAAAGGTATTAAAAATGTATGCTGATTCAGATAAGGTATCACTGAAAATAAAACTTTTGATTTTAAAAGTCTCTGTCTTGATTTTCTATTATAAAGAGTTTATTTTTCCTTATAGTAAGTAAGCTGGAATTTTCTCCATATGTGATATCAGGATTGAAAAAACATAAACTTTTATTACTTTGGTAATATAGTTAGTTCCATGAAGTATGTAGAATACCAAATTCTATTTATTATTTGGATACAATTGTGTTTTCATTTATTCACATACTTAAAATACATGTAATTTTTTTAAAAAAGGAGAAATGAATGCTCTCTTACACATTTTCTACTCGAACACGCTGGTAGTCAGAAAGTATAGCACCTACGGATATCCCCTCTACTTGTTCTTTTTCCTGAAAATAAAAGAAAAAATAGAACTTTAAAAATAAATAAACATGTGGCTATGCACCATGCTCTGAAAATTATAAAAGAACTATGTCTCATCTAGAAAAACATTTTGAAGCAGAATAATTTATGAAAATGCAATCCACATGAAAAATAAATACATATATTTAAGTCATACTCTCAACTGTGTGGAAAATAATTTAAAATCCAAATAACTAGAGACCATTTTCCATGAAGAAGGCAAAGGTTTAGACAGTACTTTCAAAATGTTTTCTCACTAAACATATTTTCAAAGATTCAATGATGTTCAGGTAAAATTTTTGAGAAATTTCTATTTTTTTCAGACTGGATAACTTAATTAATTAATAAGTTTTATTTATTTTTGAGAATGAGAGACAGAACACAAGCAGGGGAGGAGCAGAGAGAGACAGAATTTGAAGCAGCCTCCAGGCTCTGCACCATCAGCGCAAGGCTCAACGTGGGGCTTGACCTCACGAACTGAGAGATTATGACGTGAGCCGAAGTTGGAAGCTTAACCGACTGAGAAACCCAGGCACCCCAGACTGAATAA
>NW_027527486.1:0-276312 GCF_008692635.1 Crocuta crocuta | reverse complement strand
CAAAAAAAAAAAAAAAAAAAAAAAAGCAATGGTATAAGTAAAAAGAGACACAATAATTTTTATCTGTATCTTAGAAAAGGTGCTTCACATAAAAGCATCCAGGAAGCAGAGATAATAGAGCCATTACCTGGATAACAGTTTAGCACAGTGAATAAAAAATTCTATGGTGAGAAGGAAGCAATGGACTGCCATCAGCAGAGTTACAACTGAGAATATCCAGCACTACATCTAGCAGAATCTCATAGGGAGGAGGACTAGTCTATCCAGTGTGCTCATTAAAGAAGTGGAGGAAATGTAAAGTCAAATATGATCAAGTTTGCAAATGATACAAAGCGAGGATGGATAAGAAAAAAGAAAGGAGAAAAGAAGATTAAACATGTACATGAATGGATATGGAGAATTTGGGGATTTGGAAGGACAGGTTTAAGATGAGACTTAATGTAAAGAAGTGTTAACATAGTACACTTAAGGAAGAATAATGTATAATACAGGTATACACTAGGGATCTGTTATCTAGAAAACAAATATGAAGAAAGTGAGTAGGGAGTAATTACTAACAACAAACTGAATAGAAATTCCCTGAATAGGCATAAAAGAAAATCCATCCTGGTATATGGTGTACAGAAGAAACTACTTAAGAAAGACGACTTCATTATTAATACTTTTTCCATACTTGGAAATCTACAAAGAAAAGCAATAGTGTTTCACATAAAAACATATGTAATACTTTGAGGCATATTGAAATAACTAGAGGGTCCTAATAGGATGCCATCATAAATAAACAAAATGTGCACCAGGAATCTCTCATGTCTTTTGAGATAAAGACAATTTAAAGTTTCTCCTCCAAAATGAGAAAGAAATACCTGCCCAAACAGCCCCAAAATAAAATGATTCTATTAGATAAGGTTTACAGGAAAAAAAGCTATTCCTGTACTTTCCTAGTTTAGCAATTTCATGAGAGAATTTACTTATAACTTTTCCCTTCACTTCCTAGCCATTTTCTATTCATAAAAGTCACTGTATTCATTAGAAAAAGTCAAGGCATAGTGTTCCTAAATAAATACAAATATGGCAGATGCCTGTGCGGCTCACTCAGTTAAGGGTCTGTCATCCAACTGTCCTCTTAGGTCATGATCTCCAGGTTCATGGGATCGAGCCCTGCATTGGGCTCTGTACTGAAAGTGAAGAGCCAGCTTGGGATTCTGTCTCCCTCTCTCTGTCCCTCCCTGTCTCTCTCTTAAACTTAAAAAAAAAATGCAAATATGGCATAGATCACAGAGTAGTGAATAGTGATATCAAAAGATCAAAATCATTTCTATTCCTATACCATATAGTTGTTTGTATGAAGTTCTGCCCTAAGAAAATATAAAATACTGAATTTATATATGTACATGGGTATATTTCTCTATACATCAAAGAAACAAAGATAAGAACCACTGGTATTCTTTTTTAACTAAGTCATGCCATTGTTAAAATAAAAATTGGCATTTACAATCCATTTAAAATGTGCTATCATTCTACAATTCTCATTTAATGCTCACCACAACCCTAAAATGGTTATTATGTAATTATTTTTAGTCTACATACTTTCTCTGGAATTCTCTTCTATTTCCATCTCTTTTATCTTCTTTTTGATAATGCCTAACTAATCAGCTCTAGAATCATATACCTAACTGAATTTGGACTATTCTTCCAAACTAGGCCTAAATAGAGATTATTCATTTTTTAATGTGAGAATCTTTTTCTATTAATTAAAAAAAAATTAATTCCAGCATAGTTAACATACAGTGTTACATTAGTTTCAGTGGTGCGATATAGTGATTCAACAGTTTCATATATTACTCAGTGCCCATTGAGGTAAGTGTATTCTTTAATCCCCTTCACCTATTTCACCCCACCCCCTGTAGCCATCTGGTTGTTCTCTATAGTTGAGTCCACCAGGGGATTTGTCTTGTTTTTTTTCTTTTTCCCATTGGTTCATTTGTTTTCTTTCTTAAATTCTACATATGAGTGAAATCATATGGTATTTATGTCTTTCTCTGACTAGCTCATTTCCCTTAGCATTATACTCTCTAGCTCCATCCATGTTGTTGCAAATGGCAAGATTTCATTCTCCTTTATGGCCAAATACACACACACACACACACACACACACACACACACACAAACACACACATATACAAATACATTATACACACACACACACATCTTTTTCCATTTATTTATTGATGGACAGTTGGGTAGCTTCCATAGTTTGGTTACTGTAAATAATGCTGCAATAAATACAGGGGTGCATATATCCCTTCAAATTAATGTTTTCATATTCTTTGGGTAAATACCCCCTAGTACAAATACTGGATCATAGAGTAGTTCAATTTTTAATTTTTTGAGGAACCTCCATACTGTCTTCCATAGTGGCTGCACTGGTTTGCATTCTTACCAATAATGCAAGAGGGGAAAAAGAGCCCTTTTCCTCTACAGACTTACCAACACTTATTTCTTGAGGTTTTGATTTTAGCCATTCTGATAGGTGTGAGGTGACATCTCATTATAGTTTTGATGTACATTTCCCTGATGATGAGTGATGTTGAGCATCTTTTCATGTGTCTGGCCATTGGCCATATGGATATCTTCTCTGGAGAAACATCTGTTCATGTCTTCTGCCCATTTTTTAAAATGTTTATTTGAGAGAGAGAGAGAGAGTAAGCACGAGCAGGGAAGGGACAGAGAGAGGGAGACAAAAATCCAAGCAGGCTTTGTGCTGTTAGCACAAAGCACAATGTAGAGTTTGAACTCACGAACCATGAGTTCATGGCCGGAGCCAAAGTTGGAGGTCCAATCGACTGAGCCACCCAGGCGTCCCTTCTGTCCACTTTTTAATTTGATTGTTGTTATTTTTCTTTTGCGTGTTGTATTTTATAAGTTCTTTATGTAATTTGGATACTAATGCGCTTTATCAGATATGTCATTTGCAAATATCTTCTCCCATTCAGTAGGTTGCCTTTTAGTTTTATTGGTGATCTTCTTTGCCACGCAGAAGCTTTTTATTACTTTTTAAGATTTTATTTTTAAGTAATCTCTATACCCAACGTGGGGCTTGAACTCACAACCCTGAGATCAAGAATCACATGCTCTACTGATTCAATCAGCCAGGCACCCCAGAAGTGTTTTATTTTGATGTAGTCCCAATTGCTTCTTTCTGCTTTTGTTTCCCTTGCCTCAGGAGACATATCTAGAAAGATGTTGCTGTGACCAATGTCAGAGAAATTACTGCCTGTGCTCTCATGTAGTATTTTTATGGTTTCAGGTCTTGCATTAGGTCCTTCATTCATTTTGAGTTTATTTTTGCGCATGGTATAAAAAGTGGTCCAGTTTGTTCTTTTGCATGTATATATCCAGTTTTCCAACACCATTTGTTGAAGAGATTGTCTTTTAATGTGAGAATTTTTATTTTGACAAATAAATACTGTGTAAAAAATTTTAACTTAAAAAAGAAGCAAGTAAAAATTAATGTTTACAAATTATTGTACAAATAATACAACAGTACAAGGGTTAAAATTTTCAAAGAGGAAAAATTTTTAAAAAATGTCCAATTGTATAAAGGCTCTTCCCTTGCAGGAAACAGGGATAAAGCTGAAGACTCAGTTTCACTTTGCTCCTGAAAAATGTAGAAAATAACTTAGAATAAAGAGTTGAGGTCTAATGCTAGGAACCCACGATGTGTACCTGCCTACTCTTAATCTGACGAAAGTTCACAACCAGAGTGCCAGGCAGAGCTGGTGGTAGGATAGGCAAGTTCTCTATCTGGGAGTTCATAATCTAAATATAGATCTACCTAATGACCTGTTCAACAATCAGGATTACTGCTACCCATTAAAAATCCAGCCCTTCCACCTACTAGCTCGGTGATTTTGAACAAGTTACATAATTTCTCTGTGTTTCAGTTTCCTTATTCATAGAGAGGATAATAATAGTTCCTGTTTTCTAGGGTTACTGTGAAAACTGAGTAAAATAATCCAGATCAGTAACAGTAAGCACTCAGTAAATATGTTGTGTCATTATCATAATCTTCTTCCTTATGACTACTACTTCTATACTTTGGTTACTATTTCTAGTATTACTGCTACTGACCACCACCAGCACCATCCACTCTGAGTACTACTACGGAATGAAGGCCTAACTTGACAGACAAAACCCTTCATTCCTAGACATTAACTTCTTGCTCATTATCACTCCTCAACTCTAGCCTACTAACTGTGATGGTTAATTTTATTTGTTAACTTGACTGGGCTGGTAAAATGTTATTTCTGTGAGGATATTTCAGGAAGAGGTTATAATTTGAATTGTTAGAGCTGAGTAAAGAAGATAGCCTTAGTCAAAGAGGTGGGCATCATCCAATCCACTGAGGGCCTGAACAGAACTAAATGGCAGAGGAAGGGTGAATTTACTTTGTTTGAGCAGGGACTTCCATCTTCTCGTGTCCTTAGACATCATCCATCACTCCTGGTTCTCGGGCCATAGAACTTGCACTGAAATTTACATCATTGGCTGCCTTGGTTCTGAGGCCTTTGGGTTTGGACTGGAACCATATCACCAGTGCTCTGGGGTCTCCAGTTTGTAGATGACACATCCTCCATAATCCTCCATAATCAGATGATAGTCTCTCATAATAAATCTCTTTCTAACATCTTTATGTATCCCTAGTTCTCTGTTTCTCTAGAGTGCCATGACTAATATATAACTCTTAACACTCAACTCTGCAGTCCAGATACAAGAAACTTTTCCAACATAGTGGGTCCTGAATAATCCAAGGGTAAGTTAAGACTTCTGTTTAATCCTTAAACATTCAGAACATACCACTAACTTCGACGAAGCCAAAACAGATCTTTAAAGATAGAGATCTAAGAGAGTCCATTTACTCTGTAAAAAAATTTAAAGCTAATAAGCTCAGGCCTTGACCCATGACCTATATCAATTGGGGGGAAAAGTCACTAAATTAATAATAGTAGCAAAATAGCAGCAGTGGAAGTGTCAACAGAGAGACAAAAAGAAAATGACTCCTAGAATCAAAGATGAACTGAGGCTGCATGAAGATATAGCCAAATAAATCACCTGGTGCCATAATAGAAATAAAAAATGGCTGTGCTGCAGAAAATAATTAACATAGAATATGGGGCCCTGAAGTCTGGCCACATTCAAACCAACTTCCTATGATCTGATTCTATGCCCACTAAGCAAACTTTAGACTCTAATTTAGGTTTCTCTTGTTACTTTCAAACCCAGAAAGATTATGCTAATCCATCAAAACAATCATTCTCATCCTTTTAACACAAATGGTCTACATTATAAATGAGTGAATTGACATTCTGGCTTACACATTAGTCTTAAAGGAATTTGGTTTATATTAATCTATACGAGAGAGACTGAGAACATCTTGGTACATTGTCAAAATCAAATCTCCAGCCTGGAGAGCTATACCACATTGCTCACCAAGTACTATTATAAAGCTAAACCAGTCATTTAACCCTCTCCAGCAATAATGGTAACTGTCATTGTTCTTTAATTGTTCATGTAAGCAACAAAATAAGGGGCTGATATACAAGGGATGGACAGCAGTATAGAGTAGTTGCAGTTGAAAGCACATATCAAGAAGTGGAAGGAAAAAAGGCTGCAAAATGCAGCCTGGGAACAGACTGTTGAGCAATGTGGCCTGCATCCAGAAGGCAAGGGAGAACTCTTCCCTGTAGGAGTTGTTGTTTTTTTAAATTATCTCTATTGAGGTGCAATTTACATATAATAAACTATCCATTTAAAGTACACAATTCAATGAGTTTTAACAAATGTGTGTTTATCAGTAAAACTGCCACCGCAATCAAGATACAAATCATTCTGGTTTTACCAGAAAGATACCTTGTGCCTCTTTGGAGCCCAACCATTCCTTCAATCCTGGCTTCAGGCAACTACTAACGTGCTTTAGGTCATCACACATTAGTATCACAAAATACATATCCTTTTGTTTCTGGCTTCTTTCACTCAGTTTAACTTTGAGATTAATCCATGTTGTGTGTATCCATAGCTCATTCCTTTGTGTTCCATTTTAATCCATTGTACAGACCATACCACATTTGTTTACCCATTCTTTTGTTTATGGATATTTGCGTTGCTTCTATTTATTCTTGTGAATAAAGCTGCTACAAATTTTCCTAAATGTCTTTGTGTGAATATATACTTTGTTTCTCTTGGATCATGCTAAGGATTTAAGAAGTAAGATATGATCATATCCACAAGCAGAAAGATGAGACTGGTTGACAGTGTTAAGGGTACACAAGAGAGTAGAGAAAAGAGAAGGAGCTCAGTCTGAAAGAACTGAAGAATGGAGATAAGAAGCTCAATTCCAAAAACAATTCAGAGACAAAATTAATAACATTTGGCAACCATCAGCACAAAGACAAGAAGCACATACAAAAGGTGGAACTAATGATTCCACTTTAAGTGACTATTAGCTAATAAAGGAACTACATGTCTTAAAACAAGATACTGAGTTTATTTAGCTTTGTATATGCTTTTCAGTTTGTTAGCTAGGTATCCAAAGTAGAAAGGCTATTAGGTGTATTGAATACTCTGGTGCTCAAGAGAATATAGAGAAAGATGTGGGTGTTATCTGCATACAGGAGAACTTGAAGTCACAGGAACAAACAAGAATCCCAAGAAGCAGGACACAGAGCAAGAAGAAGGCTCAATGTGGAAAAGAGTGGTCATGATAATAAGACACACAGCAAGGACAGAGTAATGATGTGTGCATAAATAGAATTTGGATGAAAAAGAAAGATAAAGTAACAATATTACCAAGTACCTAGTATATGCCAAAATTTGTGCTAGGTAATTTGTATATCTTATCTTGGCTATTCCTTATAGCAATCCAAAATACCATTAAACTGATTTTATATATGGAAAAATAAGATTATCTCATTAGGTTGACACAGCTGGTCAGTAGAACAAGTAGTCTTTTACATTGAGGACTGTCTGCCAACCACACCTGTGCTCTTGCTTATATACATACTACCACATTCTGCAGAAACTTCAACAGAACCACTGTGTTTTAAAATTAAGAAGTTAGTTATGACTACTGTGGGGAAAGTTGAAGTCATGTTTGATGAAAGCAAGAACAAAATATGTGATAAAAAAACACTGCCAAATTCTTCAAAACATGAATTTCAGATCCTCAGTAAAATGAATGATTAATCAAACAACGAATATCTATTGCTAAGTTGAACACAATCCATAGAATTTTGAGAGCGAATACATAACAAATTACATTCCTGTCATCAAGATGACCAAAGGCAGAGAGAAAAAAAGAAAATAATAATGTCAGCGATAGAGAAGTTAGAAAGAAAGATTTGTTCCTAAATAGCTGAGCACATTGCTAAGCCACAGGTGCTCTCAGACACAAGTGGACACTACTCAGCTTAGAACATTATCACTATCAATGATGGATGTGTTAGTTCAACTGAGGAAATAATAGTCAGCAATGGCACCACTAAGTATGAGAAACAGCAATGTATAATAACCATTAAACATTTATATTACTACTACTCTTAACAATGCTCCAAGGTAGACTATCATCGTCTTCTTTGTTTTGTAGATAAAAAAATGCTAAAACATATTTACAAAGTCAGCTCTGTCCAGATTAGGTTAAGTAGACATCACAGGACCATTTGTTGCTTAGATTACTCCTTTCCCTAAGCTCTGTCAATGTGAGACACACCTGTAAGACTGTTGAGAAGCTAGTCCATGCAGCTGTCTGACCAGTAAAGCCAATCATAACAATAGAGAGGGCATTTGCAAAAGCAAACATACTCACAAACTGGTACAAACACAGCTTCATTATTACTAACATGTGGTATCATCTATACCAGCAAGAGTACAGGTGTGGTTGGCAGACAGGTATCAATAAAAAACAAATTAGCAAGGTAGAAGACATACCAAAGATCAAAATTTCTATCATTCTAAGTAGTCAGCAAACTGTTCAATATCATTTTTTTATGTAGAGAATTCTCCCCACCAGTAGTCACTGTCAAATTTCTGTGTACATTCCGTCCTGTTCCACTGATCTGTTTATGGGGTCAGCACCACATTGTTTTCATTACAACATCTTCAGAATATGTCTGAATACCTGTTACTGCATGACTAATCCTTGTCTTTTTCAGTCAGGAGATATTAGTGAGCTTCTTTGACTTTTCAGCAATTATATATTACATATCTGCACTAAACTCTTAAGACAGAGGATTGCGGTTTGGACTTCAGCATTTCTTTATTATTTTTTTTTTAAGTTTCTGAGAGAAAGAAAGAGAGTGCACACATGAACAAGTGTGGGAGGGGCAGAGGGAGAAGGAAGGAGAGACTCTTAGGCGGGCTCCACACGCAGTACAAAGCTTGAAATGGGGCTTGATCTCACAACAGTGAGATCATGACCTGAGCCGAAATCAAGAGTCAGACGGTTAACCAACTGAGTCACCCTCTTTCCTTTTGAAGCAAACTGTATTGTGTTCTTAATTAAGTATAACCATCCAGAATACATATGTGATGTTTTCCTGCTCTGGGGAAACCATTCTAAACATTTATAAAAGGAAGAAAATAAAAGCCAGAAAGATCTGACTACATCAACTCTATCAACCTATCAACACCTGTAACTATAGATTCTGCCTCTTCCTATGAAAATGGGCTCCTAAGGCGTAGGTGCTCCTAAGTGTCCCTTTGCATGGGATCCCAAAACATCTAAATGGCTTAAGAGCTAACTTTTTTTCCTTGCACCATCAATTTTTACTCATGGTTCGTGTTCATCATATATAATATACTGTGATAGCTCCCAAAAAACTCATGTCCTCTTCCAGGTATCATTATTTCTCCCTAATAAAGTTAAAGTCTTCAAAAGAACTTATATATTTTTCTCCATTTCCTCATCATCCATTCTCTTTTAAACCCACTCCAAGCAACCCTGAGTTCCCATCAGTATACTAAAACCTCTCTTATCATGTCAGTGATCACTAGGTTTGCCAAATTCAATGGACAATTCAGTCATTATTTTACTTGAATTCTTTCTATCTTAATGGCTGTTCCTCTCTCTCCCTTACTGGCTCCTCATCCTCTTCATTATCTCTAAAAATTACAGTGCCCAGCGATGGGTCCGTGGCTCTCTTCCTTTCTCTAACTATATTCATTCCCCAGAGGTTTCATCTGGTTGCATGTTTTCTAAAGATCCAGAATGCAAATGTCTGCTCTAATGCCCATCTGGGTGTCTACTAAGTATCTCAAACTTGATCAGATTCAAAACAAAACTCTTGATTCCAGCACATACACTCATCACACCTAGAGGTGCTTCAATAAGGCTCCTCATCTTAAGATGATTTTTGGTCAAGCCAAAAATCGTAGAGTCAGCCACGATTTTTCTTTCCCTTATGACCTACATCCAATCCACCAATAGTTCTATTAACTCCATCTTCCAAAAATATCCAGAAGCCAACCACTTCTCATCTCCTCCACCACTACCACTAGACTTAACCACCATCACTCTCAACTGGACGATTGCAATAGTTTCTTAACTTGCCTCCTTAAGTCCACACTTCCTCACTAGTTTATCTCCACAGAATAACTAGTGATCTTTCAAAATATAAACCGGAACATGCAGCTCCCTGCTTGAAAATCCTCTAATGGCTTCCCACACTGCTTAAGAGTAATACACAATCTCCTTGTGGATAATATACAAGGTTCTAAATGACCTGGACCCCCCCAGCTTCTCTGACATCACCATCTACTTCTATCCTCTCAGATCACTCCAATGATCCTCATTGAACTTCTTGTTCCTCAAACATTTAAGCTTGTTTGCATCTTAGGGTCTCTTTCCCTATGCCTATGAGACACTTCGTGTAGAAATTTACATGATCTGTTCCCTCACTTTTTAGGATCTTGCTCAAATATCTCAAAGAGGCCTTCTCTGACTTAACATATAGTATAATACTGATTTCAGGAATAGAATTTAGTGACTCATTACTTACATATAACATCCAGTGTTCATCTCAACAAGTGCCCTCCTTAATGCCCATCAAACATTTAGCCCATCCCTCTCCCTCCCTCCCTCCCTCCATCAACCCTCAGTTTGTTCTCTGTATTTAAGAGTCTCTCATGGTTTGTCTCCCTCTCTGCTTTTATCTTATTTTTGCTTCCCTTCCCCTATGTTCATATGTTTTCTTAAATTCCACATATGAGTGAAATCATATATTTGTCTTTCTCTGACTAAATTAATTTCGCTTAGCATAATACACTCTAGTTCCATCCACACTGTTACAAATGGCAAGATTTCATTTTTTTGGATTATGGAGTAATATTCCATTGTGTGGAATGGAATTCCATCGTTTATTAAAATATATGGATTTTTAAAAAATATCCACAAGGCATGGAAAAAAGACCAGAAATAGATCAAGTTATATGTTTATTTCTAAATAGTATTTCATTTTTCTATTTTATTTACAACTTTATACTTTCTCAAATATTTTTTAATATTTATTTAATTTTTGAGAGAGAGTATGTGCTAGTGGGGGAGGGCCATAGAGAGACACAGACAGAGGATCTGAAGTGGGCTCTGAGCTGACAGCAGAGAGCCTGATGTGGGGCTTGACTCACAAGCCCTGAGATCATGACTTGAGTTACAGTCAGATGCTTAACTGACTGAGCACCCAGGTGTCCCACAAATATTTTTATATCATGTGTCCTTCTTTTTCAGTTAGGGGAAATATTACTAAAAATACATCTGTGCATATACATATGCATCTCTTATCCCATGTGTGGACAAACTGGCAGGCAAAATTACTCACATATTTATTAAACATTAATATATAAAACACTACTGTGTGACAAATCCTATATTAGGAAAGGTAAACCACATTTGAAAATAGCACAGTTGTTAGCCTTAAGAAATTAAAATCCTGTGAGGTATGCAGGAGAATGGACATTTTAATAAAATATGTGACATAAGTCTATACAGAGCATAATGCACCAAAAGGAGGACTTTAGGAAATACTTTAAAAAATATTACAACCCAAGTACTGAACAATCAGAAATATTGATTCTTTGCCCTACTGCTCCTACTACTGTCTTCCTATATCCTCCTTAAAAAAGCATTTATGTACAAAATCCACTAAATATTTTTTCTTCAAAGAAACAAATCTGACTCTAAGAAGAAATTTTAGATAACTTATCTGCTAACAAACTGACATATTTCTAATTGCATATCTTCGTTTGGTATCTGATTGGTTGAATCTTCTGTAATAAACAACTAACTATTAAGGGCCCACTATGCCATTAGTCCTATTCTAATCACTGGAAGAAGTAGGAACATGGCTCTGCCCAGAGTCCTAAAGCCTTATTAATGCCTACTCTTAAAATCAGTACCATAAAAGTGTCAGGAATACAGACACACAAGTATAGAAATGGACTTCTAACTGATCTGGTTTTCTCATTTGTATGTGAAGCTCTACCATATCACAGCCTAAAGGTACCCAATACAGACATTGAGATGGTGAAAGCATTTGGCCACATGGTAACAGTGATAATTATAAGTTTATAAGGACGATTTCAAGGTGGAAATCCAGACCCAAATTAGATTTGTTCACTCAATATTCACTTGTCTCCATACTAAGAAGGTGGTTCACAAAGACAACAGGATAAATTGAACACAAGGTGTCCTTTTTTTGTTTTTTAAACAAATGAAAACTAGACTCACTTGTTCTAAAGATAAGAAGATACGCAGCTTGCATTTATCGGGGATATTATTTTCTTTGAAAAATGCCCCAGTTACCAGTAGTATTCTGTTAATGAGTTCCTGCCTGTTGAGAAAAAAATGATCTGCTGAATTTAAAGTGTTTTTCATCTGAAAAGCATTCTAACATTTTTAATACGAACCATTCATTAAAGAAGCACACTTGCATTATAGCTCTGAGTGGTGATATTTGGACTTCTGGCAACATGACATTATTAAATATGAAACATTTGTGAATGCCAATGATGTTCTGGGGCTTGAGTAGCTAAATAAGGAATTTATATGGCGAGGAAAGCACTAGATGATTTTCCTTAAACTTTCAATTCTTCACTTGAGTAGAATTACACAAGTCCAGGTTAACAGAAATAACCACAGAAATGAATACTATTTTATATGAAATAATTCTGAAGGTGACACTGAGAATTTTCAAATGGTAGTGATTTCACATGATATATATTCTGACTAAAAGTTTTGTTTGACTTGTTACAGAGGCTTTTGTTTTTCTTAGCATCATCAATATAAAACATTTCTGAAATGGAAAATGATCACCATCTGGAGTTCTTCCATTAAACAGGGAGCTCATGACAACGTATCAGGTCAGTAATTTGTGGGATTATTGTCTACCTTTGTGAGCTTTCTCAATTTAACAGAGAAAAAATTGAGGCTAAAAATTAAGTGACAAAAAATTGCAGAAAATCTTAATCATTTACTTCCATTTAAAGCTACTGTATTAGTTTACTTTTGAGTCTCCATCTTAGTTGCCAGAGTATGACAATCCCCGTTTTGAATAAATTAGCCATTACTACGTAGTGAGTCCCACTTTCAGTGTAGAAACAGAGTTTTCTGTTCACCTGAGACCAAATTCAACCTAAAAATGAAGCTGAACAGAAGTCTAGAACTATAGTTCCTTTTTCAATTGTGTTTCCCAAGAATATTCTTCTTGTTTAAAAAGATAAGATGGTATTTTGAGGACTTCTGTGGAAGCCTTTAACAACAACAAAATAAAAAAACAAAGGATTGAATTGTTAATCCTTTTTGGGAGAATAAAGCAACAATCAAAGAGTTTTCAATTCTAAGCAAATCAGTTTGATAGAAAAGTGTTTAATCTGTTTAGAAGCTGCTTTCTGGGGGCACCTGGGTGGCTCAGTCAGTTAAGCATCTGACTTCGGGTTGGGTCGTGATCTCACTGATAGTGAGTTTGAGCCCTGCATCCGGCTCTGTGCTCATAGCTCAGAGCCTGGAGCCTGGTTCGGATTCTGTGTCTCCCTCGGTTTCTGTCCCTCCCCCTCTCACACTCTCTCTCTCTCTCAAAAATAAATAAACATAAAAAATACAATAAAGTAAAAAAGAAGCTGCTTTCTCTACTCATTTTTAAGCTCCTAAGAAAACTTTGTTTAGTTGGAGATAATTTTTTAAATGTAACTCATATAAATGAGGATTATTATTTTTATATGATTTAAAATTATTCCAGGCTTACTGAGTTATAATTGACAAATGAAATTGTTAGCTATTTAAAACATGCAATGTGGTGATTTGATATACTCATACATTGTGAAAGGACTCAAAATTCTCAATATCGAGTTAATGAGCACACCCGTCAATTCACATATTTCTTTTCCTTTTCTTTTGGTGAGAACATTTAAATTCTGCTCTCAAAGCAAATTTCAATTATACAATACAGTATTAGCAAAAATAGTCACATGTTATACATTAGATCCTTAGACCTTCTTCATCTTACAACTGAAAGCTTATACCCTCTCCAACTTCTCCCTATTTCCCACATTCCCCAGCCCTTGGCAACCACCTCTGCACTCTATGAGTTCAATTTTTTTTTTTTTTAGTCCTACATGTAAGGATGGCATTCAGTATTTGTCTTTCTCTGTCTGGCTTGTTTCAGTTAGTATAATGTTTTCCCAGCTTATCAACGTTGTTGAAAATGGCAAGATTTCCTCTTTCTTTCTTTTAAGGCTGAATAATATTCCATTGTATGTGTGTTCACACATATACATACATATATATATGCTATTTTCTTTATTCATTTACCTGTCAACATGTCAAACATAAGCTGTTTCCATACCTTGGCTACCACCAATAATACTGCAGTGAACATGACAACAGAGATATTTCTTTGAGATAATAATTTCATTTCCTTTGGATATATACCCAGAAGCAAGACTGCTGTATCATGTGGTATTTCATTTTTAATTTCTTGAAATACCTCCCTACTGTTTTTCATAGTGGCTGTAACAGTTTACATCCCCACTAACAGTGCACAAGGGTTCCTTTTTCTCCAAATCCTTATTGGCATTTGTTATCTCTTGTCTTTTTAATAACAGGTATCCTAGGTAATATCTTATTGTGGTTTTGATTTGCATTTACCGGATAATTAGTGATGCTGAGCACCTTTTCACATACCTGTTGGACATCTGTATGTCTTATTTGGAAAAATGTCTATTCTGGTTCTCTGCCCATTTTTTAATCAGGTTGTTTCTTTTGTATTGAGTTTTATGAATTCCTTATATATTTTGGATATTAATTCCTTACCCAGATATGTGGTTTGCAAATAGTTTTCTCCCATTTCATAGGATGCCTTTTCATTTGTTGGTTTATGAGGCTGTATGGAAACATTTTAGTTTGATATAGTCTCATTTGCATTTTTTTTTTTTTTGCTTTTGTTGCCTTTTCTTTTTGTGTCGAATCTAAAAAATCATTGCTAAGACAAGACCAATATCAAGAAGTTTACCTTTACATTTTCTCTTGAGTTTTATAGTTTCAGATTGTACAATCAAGTATTTAACTCAATTTGAGTTCATTTTTATTTATGGTGTGAGACAGAAGTCGAGTTTCATTCTTTTGAATGTGGCTAACTAGTTTTCCCAACACCATTTATAGAAGACACTATCTTTTCCCCATTGTTTATCCTTGGCTCCTTTGTCAAACTTAATTGATCAAATATGCATGGGTTTATTTTGGGGCTCTATATTCTGTTCCATTGACCTACATTACCTGATTTTATAGCAATACCATACTGTTTTGATTACTATAGTTTTGTAATATAGCTTAAAAGCAGGGAGTGTGATGCTTCCAGCTTAGTTCTTTCTCAAGATTGCTTTGGCTATCTGAGATCTTCTGTGGTTCTATACAGATTATAGGATTTTTTTTTTCTCTATATGTGAAAAATGCCATTAGAATTTTACAAGGATTGCATTGGATCTGTAGATCACTTTGGGTAGTATGAACTACCCAAAGAATTGGTAGTAATTCTTCCAATTGATAAGTATGAAATGTTAAGGACATTAGCATTATTGTACAATTGGATTTATATTTTTAAAAGATTATGTGGGACTACTGATCAGAAAAGTATAAAGCTAGAAGCAAAACATCTACTTAGGAAACTCTAAAGAAATCTACAAAAATATATGATGAAGGCCTAAACTAGGGTGGTTATGATGGTAACAAGGAAATGGCAGATTTGTGACATAAGAACAACAGATTTTACGGCATGTGGCTGAGAAAGAAATCTAGAATGACCTCAGGTCTTTGGCTTGGTCACTTGATGGAGAGCAATGGCTTTGATTTCATAAAAAATCCACAAATTTAGGGAAGGATAATGATGAGTACTATTTTGGGCATATGTGTTTAGTCATTCAATGAGAGCTTTCCAGTAGACAGCTGGGTATGGAGTTCAGAAAACAGGTATAACTGGGTGACATAAATGTGTACATCAGTGTTAGATGAAGCCATTAGAAGAGATGAGATCAAACAGCAAGGAAGTGTAGGCTGAAAGAAGATGAATGTAGCTATAAGGAACCACACCATTTATAAGGGAGACAGAGAAAGAAAGGTCTTGAAAGAAAACTAAGGACAGAGAGACAGATGGGAAACTAGGAGGGATGAAGATCACAGAAGCCAAGGTCAAGAAGGCTTTAAAAAGAAGAAAAGGTCATAGTGCTGAATATCACAAAGAGGTCAAGGAAAGGAAAGATTAGGGGCAAAAAAACAGAATAAAATGTGTCCACCTGATTTGGTTGCTACTGACCTTAACAAGAGAAATTTTAATAAATTGGTGTTTATGGAAATCAAATTGAAGCAGGATAAGAGAATGGCAATGAGAAAGACAATAAGTAAAAATAAATATTTTAAAAAGACCTATTGTTAAAAAGACATGGTACAACTGCTAGAAGGGATGCAGAATAGAGGCGACTATATTCTGTTCAGTAGCAAAAGTTCATGAAACATGTTGGTGGCACCACTATGGTAAGAATCTGGTGTGCCATTTCCTAGTTCAGTCTTTCTTCCATTCATTCATTCATTCATTCATTCATTTATTCATTTATTCATTTATTGTTTTGGGGAGAAAGAGAGAACAAGAATTTTAGGTAGGCTCCATGCTCAGTGCAGAGTTGGAGGTGGGGCTCAATCCCATGACCCTGGTATCATGACCTCAGCCGAAATCAAGAGTCAGACCAAGGCACTCAGGTGCCCCCTTACTCCTATTAACATACAGAAACATTATCCAGTTCAAGAATGACACAACCCTGAGAAAATGTATCTAGTTCACAGAGTTGTGAGGCAACTTGTAGCATATCAGATGATGATATTCAAATAGTCATAAAAAGCAATACAAATATTGGTTTCTTAATCAACCTTCTTTACTTCCTCATTTCTCTATTTTTGTCATTCACCACCCAGGCTCAAAACAGACAAATAACTTTGGACTTTCCACTCTCTGGTGCTTGCTCAGAGCCAGATAAGCATAAGATATGAAGACTCCCCATCTCTAGTCACTAAGTAGGGCAAATCTGGCATTCCTCTATAGTGCTCTCAGTTCAGATCCTATCGGCAGTCCCTAAAACAACATCAGTGGGGCCACTGCTACCCCCTCCTCCTCTAATATCTTCTCCCTCCAACTGACCCAACTAACGGATTTATCTTCCCCAAATCATCCCCTTCACATTCCCCATCTGCCAAATAAATTTCTCTCTCTAATCTACATTTATTTTCATAAATCCTTTACACGAATTTCTACTATTTAGGCTGAATATCATAATTTCCATCTCCCAAACTTTGTTCTTATTCTTCTTTCCATTTGCAATTTTCTACCCATCCTCTGGTGCCAATTACCACCAAGTGCAATCCTACTCAATCTTCACAACCCCTGAAGCCACACCTGATTCTTCTAATCAGAAGTGATCTCTCCCTCATTTAAACCCAGTAAAGAGTCTTGTATTCAATCATCAAAAAGAACCTGAGAGGGATGCGTAGGTGGCTCAGTCAGTTAAGCGTCTGACTTTGGCTCAGGTCATGATCTCATGGCTTATGAGTTCAAGCTCCACGTCAGGCTCTGTGCTGACAGCTAGCTCAGAGCCTGGAGCCTGTTTCTTTTTTTTTTTTTTAAATAGTTTATTGTCAAATTAGTTTCCACATAACACTCAGTGCTCATCCCCACAAGTGTCCTCCTCCATGCTCATCCCCCCTCCTCCCACATCCATCAGTCCTCAGTTTTTGTCAGCATTCAAGAGTCTCTCATGGTTTGCTTCTCTCCCTTTCCCCCACCATTTCCGCCCTTCTTCTCCCCCTTGGTCCTCCGTCAAGTTCCTCCTAATCCTCCTATACGTGCAAACATATGATATTTGTCCTTCTCTGCCTGACTTATTTCGCTCAGCAGAACACCCTCAAGGTCCATCCATGTTGCTACACATGGCCAGATTTCATTCTTTCTCATTGCCATGTAGTATTCCATGGTATAGATAAACCACATCTTCTTGATCCATTCATCTGTTGATGGACACTTAGGCTCTTTCCATGTTTTAGCTATTGTGGAGAGTGCTGCTATGAACATTGGGGTACATGTGCTCCTATGCATCAGCATTTCTGTATCCCTTGGGTAAATTCCTAGCAGTGCTATTGCTGGGTCCTAGGGGAGTTCTATTGTTAGTTTCCTGAGGAACCTCCACACTGTTTTCCAGAGGGGCTGTACCAGTTTACATTCCCACCAACAGTGTAGGAGGGTGCCCGTTTCTCCACATCCTCGCCAGCATCTAGAGTTCTCTGATTTGCTCATTTTAGCCACTCTGACTGGCGTGAGGTGGTATCACCTGGAGCCTGTTTCAGATTCTGTGTCTCCCTCTCTCTCTGACCCTCCCCTGGTCACACTGACTGTCTATCTCTCAGATATAAATAAAAACATTTTTTAAAATGCCTGAGAAAAATTCAGTCCTTTTAAGGGATCCTACAGTAATAAATGTGAAGGATGGCTAATTTTATTATTTAGCAGTATTAAAGTTATATAAGATTAGGACATCAAAGACTGTATCAGTCAAAGTTCAACTAGAGAAACAGAACACACTCTAAGAATTTAAAGAAGAGTACAGGGAATTGATTTCACAGATGACCGGACTGAGAAGGCAAAGAGAGCACAGTGAGGCAACCCAGAACCAGCAGTAACAGAAGGCAGCTGCTATCCTTAAGCTGAAGGGACAAAGGATAAAGAGTGTGGGAAGCAACCAAGTAGCCTGGCACAAGCTGGAACCTCAGTGGATGTGTCCAATAGGACCTAAAGAAGAGCTGGGCCAGCCACAGCAGATGCTCCACCTAGGCAGAGAAGGAGTCAGGCTTTCTCCCTTCCTTTGAACCTTCAGTTTCCCCAGTGGCTTGCATTGGCCAAATCCAAGGGAAAGCCAGCTAAAAGGAGCAAGGGAATCCAAGCCCACTGAGCCCCTTTGGTCCCAAGCAGTGCCTAGAAGGGGCAAAGAACAGACAGAAAGGCAAGTAGGTCTAGGATAAGTTCAATGACCTTAACAATATAAATTATTAGAGAAAACTTAAAGAAAGGGTGGGGGAAGGTACTTACCAGAGTAAAACGTCTAAAAATCAGCAACAGATAAATCCCAACAATTTTTTTTTTTACTCAGATTACTCAATAATAATTTGAGTTCCTATATGCATTCTAGATTGAGCAAAACACAAGATATCACCCATATGTTCAGGGAGATTATTGTCTAATAAAGGCCCTCTAGATTACACCGACCTTTTAAATAAGATATAGAAATATAAAATTTGGTTGTTTCCAGCATCACCACCTAAAAGGTTAAGAATAGAGAGTTACCACCTCTGTTTGAAATTTTCTTTTCTTCTGATTGTCTTAAGTGCTAATCTGGAAAATGATAGCTACAACTTCACTGACCATACCAAAAAATGGAAATTTGAGGAGGAACAGTCTTTAAGATGTTCAGTTTCAAACTAAGAAATACTTTGCTAGGAGTCAGGGGTGGCAAGAGAATCTATGTTTACAGATGCTAACTAATAAATGCCACATAGATTATTACATAAACAGGAGTTGTCTCATTTTTACCTGAAGGCTAGTGACCATCCTGGAAAACAACAAAGTCATGGTCCCAGCTTTACAGATGAAGCAAGTCCTGTGCTTCTCATAAGTTCACCAAATAAATCGGAGGCATCAGTGTCAGGTAAATCACTTAACATGGAGTTATGTGTTCCTTTCACTAAAAAAGTAAAAATCAAAGCCTAGATTAAACATAATATAACCAACGTATTAGGAAAGGCTCCGTTCCTCCTGTGTTTCTCCTTTACTCTCACACCTACAACTACCACACCCACAACACTTCTGATACCAGACGTGTGCGATTTCCCCCACACCAAGCAATTCTGCAACACTAGTGTCCTACAGTTTAACTCAATTTTTAAAAACTTTTTAATGTTTATTTATTATTGAGAGACATAGTGAGACAGAGCATGAGCAGGGGAGGGGCAGAGGAGAGAGACACAGAATTCGAAGCAGGCTCCAGGCTCTGAGCTGTCAGCACAGAGCATGATGCGGGGCTGGAAACCACGATCTGTGAAATCAGGACCTGAGCCGAAGTCGGACACTCGACTGACTGAGCCACCCAGGTGCCTCTGGCTTAACTCAATTCTGATACTAGCTGTCTGGAGTTCACATCAGATCCCACAGAGTAATGGCTCAGTCCCATGAGACTGCCCCTCCCCGCCCCTTTTCACATGTCAATTCTAAGTGGTGGGTCCCTAGGTTACCCACAACTTCTGCACAACTTGGCTACAAACTGGAGGTCCCCATGAACATTCTGAACATTTTGAATTCTGAACCAGGTGAACGTCTCTCCTTAATAAATAAATAAAATTAACAGCAATGTCAACAATAAAATCCTCTAAATCTTTGCCCTTAGCAAATTTGGCAGGAAACTGATTTCTAAACCAAGTTAATTTTTTTCCCCTCTCTCTAAGAAAGAGAAAAATTCAAGGGAAAAATTCCAATTAGCCCTGATCTGCATATTATTGCCTGAAGTGTTGTTACAACTATAGAGTCACTGGGTTTAAAACTCTAGCAGAATGTTGTCACATAAACATATGGAATTACACAAAGGAGAAGCAAATACGGGGGACCAGTTACATTCTTAACTCTTCTTTGCCCTCGATAAACTCAAGCATGCAGACACTCGTGCGTGCGTGTATGCGCACACACATCAGCCATAACATCAAAAGTTTCAAGGCACAGACTACTTTTCAGAATTATTTCAAGGCTAACCTGCTGATGGCCTGTACAGGGTCAGGTTAACTGAGATAAAATACAGAGCTATGTGCCAATTGTTCTTGGTGGAACATCTTCTAGCTATTCATTTTAGCATTCCTGAAGAGTGCTGACCAGCAGCCGAAGAGTGCTTCTCTCAAACCACATTGGGATATTACATAAATATAAAAAGTTAAAGTAACTAAGGAATTTTTCATGTTGAGATTATAGGTCAGCATTATCTAATTAATGAATATCAGCTTTATAACTGCACTGAAAAGCAGTAAATGTATGAAATGTCTTCATTCAGAAGATCCTTGATATCAAAAGTTGGGATGGCATAAAGAGGTAGTGAGAATACTGCCCCTCATGTTACCTGCAAACTATCTGAATCGGGAGAACTGAAAAAAGCTTAAACAACTAGCACCGTTCTTGATTTTCTCTCTCCTTCAGGCTTCACCTATGCATCTGGATATGACGCAGACACAGTCAAGTACATTTAACCTAAATGCATGGTTATCTTGGTTCCAGCTGCAAGCGTTAGATACTGGACAGAACAGAGATAGGATGGAGAGCAAGAGTTAAAAAAAACTTGGAGACGGTCTGTTATAGGTCTTCTTTCCAAGTATTAAACTGCACATATGCCCAAGAGATTGCTAGTGTGATTTTCTAGTTCAGGGTCACATACCAGCTGTGGGGCAGATCTAGAAATAAACCCCAGATCAGTAATGGTTTCAGAAGCTATACACATCAATATTCATTTAGTTTCTCCGAACTTTTCTACAATCAAAGGCTCTCAGAAATCATAAAACTGGAGAACCTAATTGGAGCCAGTATTCCAAACTTGCCAAGGTCTTTCCAGAACAAGCACTTACTGAGATGACATCCGGTTACAATTAAGGGACTGCAGTGCTATTGGGGACATACTTATTAAGTTGAATTATGTATTTCTTATGTCAAGTCTTTGATATTCTGTGGTCAATTTCAGAAAAGTAAACTATTCTGATACACTTGCTAAAGAGACTGGGGGGTGGGGTTAATGTTGCTTTGAAACATCTTGTATTTGGCCAATGTTATATTATGTTAGCATTTTAATATCATTAATTTCTGGACATCAAGCATCACAGGAACCTGAAATTAATATAAAAAAGACTAGATTTAAAAAAGTCAAGAAGAGGAGTAAGGGTGAAAGAAAGACAACAGCGAAATATAAGAGTAATAACAAAAGCCAAAGGTAAAACACTGGGAAGAATATTAAACAGCAATATAAGTCACAGTCTCTGCTCTCACAGAGTTTACCTGTTGCTAGAAAAAAGTTATAAAAGTAGAATATTAATGCAAAACAGTAAATAAAAAGAAAATAAATTTTTATAAAACAAAACATTGAAACATTGCTGTAAGTGGCCACAAAGAGTGCAGAGGAAATAAAAAGGAAAGATTTGGCACAAGAGAAGGCTTTAAAATACACAGCCATTTTCAATTATAAAAACTATTAGATGATTTGTGAAAGCAAGATATACTCCTGACTGAGTTCCCATAACAGAAATGGCATCTTACAGGATACATATTTCTGATAATCACTATCTACGGATCTCTGGCTAAGATTCCTAACTTCTCTGGATCTCCGTTCCCTCACTAGTAAATAAGAGGCTTAAACTTCTTCACAGGTCTGTTATTCTGATACTGAGCTGTCGAGACTAATAAATACGGTCTAAAGTAAAGATGATGGAATAACTGCTGATCTGAAGAGGTACATTGTGACTCAGTCCTGCTGTGTTAAGTCAATGAGACACGGGCTCACTTTTCTAAAGCCTACCAAAGATTATCAAAGAAATTAGTATACATAAAAGCAAGCAATGATCTCTAATACAAGCAAGCAATGATCTCTAATACTAAGATATCAAAAATTAGAATACTCATTTAAACATAATCTAAGTATCTTAAGTTTTTTAAAAAGTCCACATACAAGCACAAAGATTCTGCTCATTCCATTTGATGAGTTTAGTTTATTGCTATTACCCTTTACACTATATTCAATTTACAGAGGAAAAAAAATCCACTAAAACTTTGTGATTACAAAGTCTTCAAGATCTATCCTATGGCATTACTGAGAGGTAAAACTTCTTTAAAACAATGTCCTATGATTAATCAGGTACAACAGAAGCTGACTAGATTGAATCTCCCTTACCAGTAATAATGTGCATTATAAAGAAATCCCAATGTATTGATTTAGCCTTCAGAACATCCATTATGATATAATTACAGCACACTAAGTGTTAAGAAATGTAGGTAGCAAAAGACAATGCAGATTTGCAGCTAAAAAAACTTTTTACTTTTTATCATATTTTCTTTTCATGGAAACTACTAAACTTTTCCGTTCTAAAAATGAACATGAGACTTTTAAAAATGAAACCTAACCAAACAAAATAACAACAAATACAACTGTGGATTATGTCAAAAGGCATTTAGACAGAGGCAGAATACTTTATCACATCTACAAAGATAAGACTTCTTAATTATAGGTTTTATTTTTCATACAAGCTGAAGTGATATTATTTTAGTTTTTATTATACCCTATGCATATCATTAATGGAAGTGGGAAAAACCCTGGAGGCTTACTGCTAGATTAAAGTGTACAATTATACAATAACTATATATCAAAGTATAACATTTATTGTCTGAATTACATAAAATTTTAAATAAATCCTTTTTTAGATTTTTTTGTTGTTTTGTTAAGGGATCTTTGGAGGGGAGGAAGGCTTTCTCTTAAATATTAACACAGAGTTACTGTGCTTTGTTATACAGCATAAAATATTTTTCCAAGTTAAAAATGAATCATATTAAGAAGTGTTAAGAGCTATATAACAAACAAAGGTACCGCGAAGGCCCCATAGCATCAGTGTACTTCATCAACCAAACATATTCATTCATTAGAGTGGTGCCATTATCCACTTGGATAGTAGTGATGTATTGGTTCCTGGTAGATGTATTACTTTTACAGGTCAGACCAGTGTAATATTTTATAAGCTACAGTACATAGTGATTTCACTCATTTAGAAATTTCATTTCCTTGTCATAGTCTAAAATGAGTTTTTCTGAACATTCTTAGTAGTTTCATTTTCTGTTTCCCAAATGTTTTAACTGGCCAACCAATTGTTTAAATTAGTGTGACTTACATGGGTTTTCTTCAATTTCACATTCTCAGTTCTTATCTAGCCATCTTAGGGTTCAGCAAAAAGAAAATTAGTGATAATGCTTTCAATTTAATTAGTATATTACATGCACTGTAATTATTAGCGGGAAATGTTATATTAATGAATGTAAAAGTTAGCAGTAAATTACCTTGTAGCTATTATCAATTTCCCAAGCTACTGCTCCTTAAGATAACCCTCTCCCTATGGTCCTTCCGGTAATTTTTCTTTGCCTGATAAACATGATGATTAAATAGCACACAGAGCAAACCTTTGATACTTTTTAAATTAAATCCATGCCCAGCCTAAGGGCTGTGTCTGATTTCAACTAAATGTGTCAGTTAATCAGATAAAAAATTATCAGTAACTCAAAGAAACAGCAGCCTTAGGCTTCATCAGTGCCAGGGAAAGCTGAACAAAATAAGACATTCAGACAATATCACATTATGTGTAAAGGTTACTGATAAGCCTGTAACTAAACAGAACTGCTTACCACTATAACAATGTCTGTCTGGAAAGAAATGTTATATTCAACATTCAAATTCCTCTAAAATTTTAAAGAAAAAATGTAGTTTAAAGAAAAGGCTACAAATACTTTACTCATACACACAAACACACATGCACACATATATAAACAAACTCACATAAAGATAGTAAAATTATGCAGTAGATTAGAAAAGTGGAATTCTTAAAACTAGATTCTTGGAGAACTGAAAAAGAACTTATCACCAATACTACTTCTAGGATACTTCAGAAATTACACCAAGTAAATCAAGTATTTCATGGTTTTTGGCATATGCAAATTCAAGATTATTTATCCACACAGTTCATTTTAGTGTCTAAAATGATGCAGTTTTACCATTTTTTTAAAAAAAACTGAGGTAGTCTAAAATTATAACAAGATCCTACATTAATTAAAAAGCAGATCATTTTTAGCTTGTAACAACGAGCACCAACCATCATTTGCAATATTACCAATTAAAATAATACATATTACCAGGGTCCTGATTATTTTAATAAGAGGATTTAAAAGCTCCTACAATTATTAGAGAGGATGGCAAACCCTTAAACTTCCAGAGTGTATTATGATTTTCAAAGCATTCTCAGATTCCTAATTAAGATTGCTTTAACTATAGAAGAAGGCTATCTCATAAACTGATATATCAGTAAGAACTGCAAGAAAGAAACTAAATCTGAAATGAATAGAAAATTATCACTGAAAGACATAACAGGCAGTAGCTACGAAAAATTCATTTATAGAGGATAACAGGAGTCCCAAACCTTCTGACAAAGAAAATTTCAAATTAATACTACATTATCTTTATTCTTCGCTTCTACTATAATCAGATAATATATTCAACTGCAATAAGATTCTCATTCTTCTTTATCAACTGCAGCTTTTCAGTAAATAGACCTATGGCAGGAGAATGGGGCTAATTCTACACAAATATAAGCTCCTAAATATCAGAGACACATATGAATTTAAGTTAGCCAACAAAATTTCACACTCACTACCCACATAAAAATATAAGATCATTGTGTCTTAAAAGTTTAGATTCTCAACACATTGAAACATTTAACACAGGCCCTCTGAAATCACTGTTTCATCTAGAGGGGAAAGGTAGGAGATGGGAAAAATAGAGGAAGGGGATTAAGAGGTACAGACTTAAAATTAAAAAAATAAATAAGTCACAGGAATGTAAAGTACAGCAAAGGGAATACAGTCAACAATATTGTAATAACTTTGTACGTGACAGACAGCAACTGATTGTACTTATCACGGTGAGCATTTTGTGATGTATATAACTGTTGGATCACTATGCTGTACACCTGAGATTAATTCTAAGATTGCATTTCAACTATACTTAAAAAGAAAAAGAATTATCTGAAGTGCAGAGGAAGTGGTTTTGCTTTCCTGACTGCTGCAAGCAGCAGTGTCCACCCTTCAGGAAACACTTTGACGATGGGAGACCAGCAAGGACTAACACTGCTTAAAACCAGGTTAATGCACCTCCAAGACATCTACACATTTCAGGGTTCGCCAAAGAGCAGTTGAAAAATTATCTTAAGGTTACATGCAAGATGGAATTTGAACTGGTCGCCAAGAGGTGACTTAATTTAGCTGCTCTCAGCAATCCCCAGGGCTCCCTGGTCCCTTCCCATAACACAGCATTTGTTGGAGCGTGCTCTCTTTGACCTCTGCATGTCTCACATTAATGGTCACCACACTGTCCCTCTGAATGCTCCAAAACTCAAATCTATGCAAGAGTGTTAACAACTTGTTTAAATAAAAAGCATAATGATTTGTAAGTATTAAAAATTCTAATTGAAAAGAAAATAATTAAAAGCTTTAGTTGCGACTCTATATGATTACAATAGTAGGTCTATCCTCTAAAAGAAATGAAAAGGAAATTAAGAATAATCTCATGTATTAAAATAATGTATTTGTTATTGGATTCTAAATGCAGTTGACTGTTTTCAATGCATTTTCCTGAATTGTGAAAATGTAACTCTTTTAAAAAATTACTCTAATGATAAAATTTATTTTGGTATGTGATGACTGTTGTAAATCATATTAAACTTTGAAGAAAACAGAATAAAAGTTAATCTTAAGTAATTTTCTGATTTTATACAAATAATCAAATTTCACTCCCATGGAGGGTTCAAGTCAATAAGATCTTATAACAACATTACCGTAAAAAATCTAATATCAGGTAGATGATTATTGACAGCCCAAAATACATGCGTTTTGTTTCTCACTTTAAAATAAAAGCTCAGACAGTCACAAAACATTTGCTTATAGACAATTCTTTCAGGAAATCCTATGTAAGGATGACCTCCATCAGAGACCTGACGATGACTTATATTAAAACTGAATACAAGCTTCCTGAGATTTAATGAGCTAAAATTATTTTGCAGTGATGAGGTACCAAGGAATAACCACAACAATTTCGTCTAAAGGCTAAAGGTTTCTATCCAATACTAACTATACAAATAGCAACTATATTTGTAGAATGCCTGTAAAACCGAGAGTAATTTTTATCCTTATACAAAATGTATAAAATTTGAAACTAGCACTATCATAGTTTACACATACCATGCTAATATTTCACATAAGAATTCCACTAAACTAATGGAACAAGAGACTCTACACCACCTTATATTTAAGACTGGCATTGTCTGTAAGAAAACACTATTTTTAAGTTAAGAATTAAGAATTTGTCCTATTTTTCCACATAGGAACTCTATCACTGGGTAACTTCTGGGTAATCAAGTAATAGGCAAATGGAAGACTCCCTTTATAGAATATTCCAACTAATAAATAAAAAAGGAATGATAGAATCATTAACATCACCTTTTAAATAAATCTAAGTAACATTACTCTTCTTTTAAACCTCCTTTTAAACAAATCTAAGTAACATTCATCAACTGCTATTTATATCATAAAAAAGAGGGAGATAATTAGACATTATACATCTCCTGATGGAAGAACATAAAACCATTTGTGAGGTATTCTTAAAAACAAAAATAAAAAACCTGAATTTGAAGACAACCTACAAAACCTTTATAGTATGCCCAATTGATTTTTGACAAACTTTCCAAACAATCCAATAGGGGAAAGGATAATTTTTCAACAAAGGTTATTGAGACTATTGGATATTCATATGCACAATGATTAATTTGGATCCTTACCTCACACCATACACAAAAAAGTAACTAAAAAATATGTCACACACTTAAAGGTAAGAGCATAAAACATTTAGAAGAAAATGCAGGAGGAAATCTGAATGGTCTTAGCTTAAAAACAATGTCAAAAGCAAAATTCATAAAAGAAAAATATTACAAATTAGACTTCCTCATATTTTAAAATTTCATGCTCAAAAGATAATAAGATAAGCCACAGTATGAGAGAAAATATTTGAAACCATGTATCTGCAAAAAGATTTGTATACAGAATAAAGAATTCCTAAAGCTGAATGATAAGAATACAGACAACTTACCTAAAAAGTGACCAAAAGAATTCAATACATATTCTACCAAAGAAGACATATGAATGGCTAATAAGCATAGGAAAAGATGCTTAGCATCTTTAATCATTAAGGAAATGCAAATTAAAGCCACAATGAGATTCCAGTACATAGCCGTTAGAATATCTACAATCAAAAAGGGAAATAATAATAAGTGGGGACTGAGAATGTGGAGAAATTGGAACCCTTATTCATTGCAGGTAGTAATTTAAAAAGGTGCAACCATGGTTGGAAATAATTTGGCAGTTTCTTAGAAAGATGCATAAATTTACCATATACCCAGCAATTCCATTCCTGGTGTCTTTGCATGAGAAATGAAAACACATGTATACAAAGCTTCTATGTGAATGTTCACAGCAGCATTATATAATATTAGCTCCAAACTGCAAGCAGCTCATTTTTCATTAGTTGTTGAATGGATAAGCAAGATGTGTACATATATCTACATAAAGGAATACTATTCAGTCATAAACAGGAATGAAATAATGATATATCTACAACATGGAGGAACCTAGAAAAACAACATGCTAAAAGAAAGAAACCAGACACACAAGACTACATATTATACTACTTCATTTGTATGAAATGTTTGGAAGAGGCAAATCCATAGAGACAGAAAAGCAGATTGACTGGAAACGCTATAGATTTACTAAAATCATTAAACCATTCACTTATGGGTAATTTTACACTACAAATGGGTAAATTTTATAGTATTTTTCTAATTATGCCTCAATAAAGCTATAAAAACAAATCATCGACAAGGAACAAGGGGTAGGGAGATACAGATGACACAAATTTGGTAATATCCTGATCATTTTTAAAGCTTGTTGTATTAGTTAGCTATTGCCGCATAGGAAATTAGCCCAAAACATATAGGTTTAAAACAAGAAGGGTTTATTATTTTGCAGATTTTGCACTTTAGGACTCCGAGACCTGCTTAGTTGGATGTCTCTGGCATTTGGTCTTTCATGAAGTTGCAGTCATACCATCAGCCAAGGCAGTGATCTCATGTGAAGACACAACTTCGCCAACACATCTATTCAAGCTCACATACATGGTTAATGGCAGAATTCAGTTCCTTGTGGACTGTAAGACCCAGCGTACCAGTTTCTCACTGACTGTTGCCAGAGGCCTTCTTCAGTGTCTTGCCATGATGGCTTCATGCGGGAGCTCACAATATGTAGCTGACCTCCCTTAAAGTGACTGAGTAAAAGAGCAGGAAAGGAAACATACAAGATAAAAAAAAAAGTCTTTGTGTAACTTAATCTTGGAGTGACATCCCATCACTTTTGTTGTATTCTTTAGGTTAGAAGTAACTGGGTCCAGCCCACATGCAAAGGGAGAAGATTACCAAGGCCAGAGACTCAAGAAGCACAGATCACTGAGGGCCATCTTAGAGGCTGCCAAACATAGTAGGTGACCGGTAATTGGGTTACACTATTCACTCTACTCTGATGTATGTTTGAAATTTTCCATGACAAAAAGTTCAAAAACAAAGAGAAAGTACTATTATCTGAAACTAAAGGTAAGGAAGCATTTCTTATGTTTACCAAAACTTAAGAAGTTTCTACAAAGTAGCAAAATAATGGAAATGTTGTTAAATGAAAAAACAGTGATTATTTTAACATTTATTGATCACTTACCACATAGCAGACAAATGTTCTAAACACTTAACATGTATTAATATAATTTTCACAACAATTCTCTGTAGGAGGTATTAATATTATCACAATTTTAAAGATGAGAAAACTGAAGTAGAGAGCTTAAATAATTTGTCCAAGGTCACACAGCTAGTAAGTAGTAGAAGCAAAAAGTTCCAAGGGTAGTAGGGAGGGGGATGGGGATTGGATGGCACATAGAGAACACATGAAAAGTGTAGAATGAGGGAATTCTTCTTTTTTAAATGTTTATTTTTGAGAGAGAGAAAGCATGCACACACAAGCAGGGGAGAGGCAGAGAGAGAAAGAAAATCTCAAGCAGGTCCTGCACTGTCAGCACAGAGCCTGATGCGGGGCTCAAACTTACAAACTGTGAGTTCATCACCCCACCTGAAATCAAGGGTCAGATGTTTAACCAACTGAGCCATTCAGTTGCTCCTAGAGTTAGGAATTCTTGGTAAAGGAGACTGAGATTTTTTTGTGCTGTCATATTAATGTTTAAGTCTTTACTATACAACTTATGCATCATTAATTACTAGGTCAAAATAACTAAATGGTCTTAACTTTCCTTTGTCAACTCCATTACAAGACTAAGTCATTACAAAGACAAGTTTATTCTATGGTTCATCCTCTGCTTAAAACATCAGCATGGATTATCTTTAGATACAAGCAATAATTAATATCCAATCTAATTTCACATTTATACATATCATAATGTGCCTAGTTGTTCTTTTCAACTATCTTTTGTTGTTCTACTAAATCACATACCTTCATTGGTCTCTGATCAGTTGGCAAGGTAAGACTTCCTTTTCCCATGCTTCGCTCTTTCTGTGTCAGAGTCAAATGTCTAATAATAACTTGTTTGGATAGAACACTTCTGAATTCATGCTGTAATTTTATCCATATTATCTTATTTGATCCTTCTCACAATAAGCCTGTGATGAATTTGATAGTTTGCTATAATACTGCTAAATTTAGATGATAGTGATATGATGAGTAGGTGAATTCAAAGCTCACACCCAGATTCCTGGGCTTCTTAGTCCAGGGCCCTTTCCAGTACCCAATGCCCTTCTCTAGATAGTTCTGGAGTTTAGTAGGAGACAACACACTAGCTACCTTAAGTAATTAAAAATCAGAATAACAACAAAAAAAGAAATATATTATACATTATGTAAAATAAAGTTCTATGTAGCTATAAAAAGAAAAAAATGATGAGGAAAGGAAATTATAGTAAAAAAAGTGGAATTAAGAAATCTGGTTGAGCACCATAGATACTGTAATTCAGAAATAATGAGATTTGAATTTTATTAAATTCACTAAAAATACGTTTGATACTGTAACTTTGTGCACAGCAAGATAGAAAATCACTTAGCAACTTGAAATTTCAGTCAATGAATGTAGTAAATACGTACTTAGTTGCCTGTCCTGCATCTCTTTACTTCAAACTGCCTATCCACCATCTATGTGGTAACCACACTGATTGTTTTACATGATGATTCAGCCCTCACGACAATAAGTAATTGGTTTAATAATGGGCACTCCAAGCTGGGTAGTAGTTGATTTCTCAGAAATTTTAAATTGGAACTAAGAGATATCAATCTCAGGCTAAGATGGGCTCTTGAAAAGAGAGCTATCCTGAGGGCTGATGGGGGTGGGGTACAGGGGAAGGGGGGTGATGGGCATGGAGGAGGGCACTTGTTGGGATGAGCACTGAATGTTATATGGAAACCAGCTTGACAATAAACTATGAAAGAAAAAAAAAAGAAAAAAGAGGCTTATAACCTTGGAAACCCTTAGAAGCCACGTTTTCTACTGCATGACCTGTGGATCTGAGAAAACCAATCTACTGAAGAAAACAGAGTGGATAAGCAAAGAGAAACAGAAATGAAAAATAAAAGTTTTTAAAGTACTCCAATCCCCAGTCCTAGTTTCACGAGATTCCTTTCTGCCCTTAAGACACTTTTTTTCTACCTTAACCTAGCTTAACTTGATTTCTGTCACCTGTAACCAGACATCCAACTAATATATTACATGCATAAAATATCATGCATATTAATAAATTTTAACTATAATTATAACCAAAATTTATCTTCTAATGGCCTATCTTTCTCATGCTTAAGTTTCTCTGAATAGTTGGGGCACCTGGGTGACATGCTCAGTTAATCCTGGTTTCAACTCAGGGTTTCATGAGTTCAAGTCCTGCATTGGGCTCTGCATTGGCAGCAGGGAACTTGCTTGGGATTCTCTCTTTCTCCCCCTCTCTCTACCCTTCCCCCATTTGCACTGTCTCTGTCTCTCTCAAATAAATAAACTAAAAAAAAAAAAAAAAACAAATTTCTCTGAATAGTCATCAAAAATATATACTTAAGAGTAGGTATTTGGAAAGGTCTCCTTAACATTTGAAGTGGATGGGAAAAAAAATCAGAGGTATTCAACAGTGTACATAGAATAAGATCCTTTTTGTTTACAAACTAAAAGATCAAATATGAAAATCATTTTTTTCCAGTGCAATATACAAAAAACTATTAAATGTTTTGCTTTGGGAGGATGGAAAACAAAATCTACACCTTTATGTGCAGTTCTATTGTGTAATAATACATCTTTTTAAAATACATACACAAGGGTTAGCTGGGTTATGGGATTACAAGATTTTTTTAAAATCATTCTTCTGAATTTAAAAACATAATAATGATTACTTTTTAAAAAGCACAAAAAGATATAAACTATTTTTGGCAAACAATTAGATAAAACAGTTGAAAATACATAAGCCCAGAAGGGACACCCTTCACGCTGAGGGGCCACCCAAACTTAAAGAAAACAGTCAATGCTAAGAGAAGACTGAGCAATTATCTCCTTACTTGGACTAAATCTATTCCAGGCACACTAGCCTTTTTTAACTACACCTCAATTCTCGGGTTAATTGGTACTTCACTTAACAGTCAGGTCTGAGATTTGTGTGGATTCCCCTTAGTCCTCTTAAAGAAAAACAAAACTAAAAAACAAAAAGACAGCCTGAATTGCCAATCATAAAGAGAGATGTGTAGTAGATCAAATGCATGTGGAATGTAGCTAATAAATGAACTATGTTCCATCATTGTAAAACAAATACCTTCAGTACATTTTACTGAAAAAGGAAATTACGAATTAGTATATATATGTGACTCCACAGAGTCATATAAGGAGAACAATCTGTTGTGTCAACATTTTACCTTCTTTAGGTCCAGTATTATACAAAAGAATGTTTTCTCACAATAAATTCTTGTGTGCCACTTCATTCATGCTATTCTATTTAGAATTTCTCTTTTCTGAGATAGCCTCCTGGGACATGCATCTCATTTTCATGAGGGTCCCTGAGAGACTGGAGCATACAGTATTTACTTCACTACAATGTCAACAACATATTGCAGAACATTTCATCTAAAATAATAATAGAAAATGTTGAGCCATCTTTCCATTTGGAAAAATATATCTGGAAGAATGTGACGTCTGACGAAATCCACATTGTTTAAACACACNTTTTTTTAAGAATTATTAGAATGTAGACAGATAAAAGTCTGTACAATGCCAGCGAAGAGAAAATTAACAGGTACCTACATACAGTTCCTTGTGCAGAATAAACAAGAGCGCCATAAGATTAGATGGCTACCTGACGTGGCTCAAAGTGAAATGACTAGATTTGTAGATACAGGAAAATTTTCTAAGAAGTAGACTGTTACTGAAATTAGTGTCCTAAGCCAAGTTCTTTCAAGTCCTTCTTATAATTCCTTCCTCAGTGGCACTGTCAATCATCTGTCTTGTAGTGGTCAACATCAAACACGAGGCCAGTGAAAGAAGATAATTAATTAATTCACCTATTAGGTTACTCAAGTTTTTCATTCGGACACGAGAATATTCGCCAGCAAACAAATGAAAAATATTTATCATATGGTGCTAGAAGGCAATCCATAACATCTCCCTCCCTCTTTATCAGTGATAGCAATACACAGGAGTAAGATTTTCTAAGATTCAGAAACATGTTCTCTCACAAAGTATACTTCCACTGGCTACCTACCACAGACAGATTTTCAAGTTTGAGAGCACAGCTAACAATCAGAGTTGCTAAATTAAATGCATGCTCTCTGCTTACATATATTATATAATTTAATCTTCACTATAATTTCATAAGGTGTGTTCTATTATTTTTGATTTTACATATAAGAAAACTGAAGCACAGAGGGACTAAGTAACTTGCTTAAGGACTAGGGTAATATGGGGATGCCTGGGTGGCTCAGTCAGTTAAGCGTCCAACTTTGGCTCAAGTCATGTTCTAGATGTTCACAGGTTCGAGCCCCACGTTGGGATCTGTGCTGGAACCTGCTTCGGGTCCCTGTCTCCTTCTCTCTGCCCCTCCCCTGCTCACACTCTGTCTCTCTCGCTCTCTCAAAAATAAATAAACATTAAAAAAAAAAAAAAAGAACTAGGGCCATACAGCACCAGGATCTAAACCCTGGCCAATTGGTCTGAGTCCAGGCTTTTAGAACCACTGCACTAAAACACTAGAACAAAGGTACTGAAGGAAGTGAATAATTAATTCCATTATTTTGGTTTACTAGATGCTACACAGAACTTTTTACAAATATAGATCCAAATGTATAAGTTACTCTGATCTGATTTTTAGTGCTATCTTTAACATTAAAAGAAAAAAAAGATGGTTCTATTTCCTATCGTAAGGAGGACACCAACTTTAAATTCTTTATCCGACAATAGTGGAGTCATGCTGCTCCACCAACAGTCTCTCATTGCAAACAAAATAAAACATATTTGAGACAGCTCTCTCTGGTTAGAAATTTAATCTAGAGTCACAGACAAAACAAAGCTAATTGGCTCACTCATTATTTCTAAATAAATGATTTGAAACAGGGTCAAATATCAAGTGTGTGTGTGTGAGTGTTGGGTGAGGAGTGTATACAAACTTCAAACCACAAAAAAATTATGCTTTGCAAATCTATTTAAATAATCATTAGAGTCTCAGGCTAATTTGCTGAACTAATAATAATATTCCCATAGATATGTGTACTGAAAGAAGAGTAGAGAGTCGTAGTTAAAATTTTAGTAATGGAACAGCAATAACAAAAATAATGGGATTTAAAACAACAACAAAAAAGGTTTTTTATCTCATACACATAATGCTTGAAGGAAAGCATCGTTAATGGGACAAAGTCGAGGAAGGAGAATGGGACGTTCTGGGATACCTAAAGTGTTGTTAAAAGCATTTTAAAAGGATGAAAGGTTAGATTTAGTCATTCTAAAATTTTAGAGATTAAATAATTCCACTCTGTTTTTTCATTTGGAAACTGAGGGAGTCTTTAGTATATCTAATTTCACTGTGGAACAGCTTTGTTGCTATCGAGAGCATGTGAGGTGGTTTGGAAAAGAGGTGTATGGGTGAGGGTCAGACTAGATGGTTTAGAAAGACAGGAGGGAGAAATGGTGTCCACAGCACATGTACGGGGGCAAATAATGATATCTTAATGTGGAGAACTCTTATATCATGTGGAAGAATTTTAGTAACATTTTTGTTGCTCCTGCTGCCATTTTTTGAATCTGAGATGAAAATGTGCTATTATCCATCTATTTTAAGATTCTACTAGAATTAAAAATTTCTATCCTAGTACAACATACTGTAACCTTCTAGAGAAAGCACTGGAGTCAACTCTCTGGAATCAAATTATGACTCCACCCTTTATTAGCTGTGTGACCTTAAGTAAAGTTACTTATCTTTCTGTGCCTCAGTCTTCTAATCTGTAAAAACGATGGATAAAATAGTATTGTGAAAGTTATTATAAGGACTCTGTTCATTCATGTAAATCACATAGAACAGTGTCTGCTCAAAAGCAGACAATTTTTAATTGCTCAAAAAATATTACCTTTAGTTATTACTACTCTTACTACTATTAGTATGACTACCATTATGACTACTCCTTGTCATGCATGTATCTCAGTGACCCAAAGTACAGTTTGTGGCATACTCTTTAATGATTTCCAAGTGGCTACAAATGATAACAATTTGCACAATGCACAGTTTAACCTTTTGTACATTCTCAATATTTTGGGGCATCAAATTCCAAAATAAAAGAAACTAGAGCAGTTACTTTCATTACTAAATGAAAATAAATTATATAACAACACTGGATACCTGTGTAGCAAAAACTAAAGAAATAAAACTTACGTTAAAATACTCAAATGTTGATTATAAATATCTAGAGCTTTTGAAATATTAGATAGCTGAGTTTTTAACTTTTTCAATGACACTCACACTTCAAACTAATTTTCCCAGTTTCCTCCAAATAATTCCTTTCAAAGTTTACAGAAACTAGGAGACATCCCAAAACTTCAATTTCCAGTGGACAAAAAATTCCTCTTTTCTCCTATTTTCCATATGAAAATTATCCATTAGTAAATCAACTTTTCTCCATTGTAGCAACAATTAGCATTCAAATAGTCCATGAGCTTCAAAGTTAGTTCACGATTAAAAACAACAACAACAAATGAACAATGAGCAATAGAAAGAGAACTACCTTAGATAAAAAGTGTCTATGAAATTCCCATGGCATGTATCTTACTTAGTAGTCTAATACTAAAGGCTTTTTACTCTGAAGTCAGGAATAAAAGTCATTATTCACAGGTGATATGACTGCTTATGTAGAAAATCCAAAATAGTTAATAGAAATACTTTTGGAATTAATAAGCAAATTTAACTAAATCACTCTATATAAGATCAATATTCAAAAATAAATTGTATTTTCATATTTCAGCAATAAATCATTCAATACCATTGTATTATAGGCTGGACCATGTCCCCTCAAAATTCATATGTTAAAGTCCTTAACTCTCAGTACCTTAGAATGTAACTGTATTTGGACACAGGATCTTAAAAGAGTGAATTAAATAAAAAGAGATCATGCGGGTAAACCTTAATCCAATATGACTGGTGTCCTTATAAGATAAGATTACAACACAGAGAAGCTCACAGACACAAGGAAGACCATGTGAAGATATAGGGAGAAGAGGGCCATCTACAAGCCAAGGAGAGAGGCCTCAGCATACAACCAACCCTACTGACCCCTTGATCTTGGACTCTGAGCCTCCAGAATGATGAGGAAATAAATTTCTGTTGTTTAAGCCACCCACTCTGTGGTACTTTGTTACAGCAGCTCTAGCAAAGTAATAAATAATAAACATTGGCTGTGGCATCAAAATATACCTAAACCTAAAGAAATATGTGCATGGCTTCTACATAGAAAACTTCAACATACTGAGAGTGATTAAAGAAGATCCAAATAAATCAAGGGGCATACTGCCTTCATGTATTAAAGACTCAATATTGTAATGACACCAATTCTCCTCAAATTAATCTATAGATTCAGTACAATCCCAATCAAAATCCCAGCAAGTTATTTTTGTAGAAACTGGCAACTTGATTCTAAAATAGCTGAAAACAGCCAGGGCACTCTTAAAGTACCAAAGTTGGATAAATTACACTGCCAGATAGCAAGACTCATTATAAAGCTGCAACAGTTTAAAAAGTGTTTTAATGAACCCATGGAAGAAAACAGAGAATTCAGAAACAGATCGACACATATATGGTCACTTGATTTATAACAAAGATGACAGTGTGGTATAATGAGGTATTTTCAATATATAATACTGGGACCAATGAGTTCCCATTTGTGGAAAAAAATGAATCTTCATCACTAGTTCACACCAGACACCAAACAACTTCAAGTGTATATCTAAATGTGTGAATAAACCATAGCTTCTAAAAGACAGTATAGGAGAATATCTTCACAATTTTGGTTTGGGGAAAGATTCTTTAAACAAGGCATAAAAACACATTACCTAATCTGGGGCACCTGGGTGGCTCAGTTGGTTAAGCATCTAACTCTTGATTTCATCTCAGGAATGATCTTACAGTTCCTGAGACAGCCCCATTTTGGGCTCCTCACCGATAGTTGGGCTCCACACTGGGATTCTCTCTCTCCCTCTCTCTCTCCTTTCCCCTCCTCGACTCACACTCTTTCTCCACCCCCCAAAAATAAATAAACTTTATTTTAAAAACCCAAAAAACAAATATTAATTGGTACAGCCATTTTGGAAAGCTATATGGTAATACCTATAAAGCTGAACATATGCATACCCTATTTCTTACCAATTTGACTCCTATACACATTCCTAACAGAAATGGGTATGTATGTACACCGAAAGATATATACAAAGCACTTTCTGTAAGAGCCCCAAACTGGAAATAACCCAAAAGACCATCAAGGCTAAAAGAAATAATCAAAATAATGTATATCCATACATTAGAATATTATGCTACAATGAAAGTACACATTTGCCACGATGTGCAAACACAGGAGCATCTCAGAGACAGAAAAGGATTGAAAGGAACCCACTGTAAATGCCTAAATACTGTGATGCTGACTGTGTGATACTAGGAACAGACAAAAATAACTTGTGGTGATGGAAGCCCTTGATAAAGGGAGAGTTATGGCCAGGAGTGGATATAAGGGAATTCCAAGGTACTCTTTTGCATAAAATTTTGGAGCCTTCAACTGTTCATTCAAAAAAAAAAAAAAAAAAAAAACAAATTTTTTTTATTGAAGTATAATGCACATATAGAAAAGTGTATCAAAGGGGACAGTGTGATAGATACTCATAAACAAAACAGCCTAAACTACTACCCAAATCCACATACTTCTCCAGAGTCTTCACACAAGAGTCTCAACTTTGAGTGCACACACTGCAGCCATACTGGCTCTCTCCCAGCCTAATGCTATTCACCAGGCTGCTCTCCTACCTGAGAGGTGTCTTTCCCCATGCCCACCTCCGGTATGTAAGCACTTCCTTTCTAGCACTCACTCTGCTACTGCCCAACTGAAGAAACCTTAACATTCAAGCCTCACTTCAAGAAAACCTTTCCAAAGCTTTCACCAATTTAAATTCTTTCTCATGGCCTCTTATACGTCTCCTTTGTAGCACTTGTCATAGATGCAATTTTATGTTTTAGATGGTGTATTTGATTAATGTCTATAGACCCTGATAACTAATTATGTAATTAATTAGTAATTAATGCAGACATTAATTACTGGACTCTAAGCAGCTGCTCACCATTATACTCCTAGCAGTGATATATATCACTTATTGTCACACAATAAGTACTCTAGGAATATTTGCTATGTAAAGCAATGAAAATAAGCATAATGAAATCAAACTATAAAATAATATCATGCAGTCAGGAAACAGTTTTAGTAAGTTGTCCTTTATACTGAAATGTTTATGTTTGCTGTTTTTCAAGGGTGAATTTCCAATGCTTTACACGTTTTAGAAACCATCAGTGACACCGAGATATGAAACTATCTGGCAAAGTTGGAATTGACTCTGTTCTCTAAAACGTGTTCCTCTTTCATACAGCAAGTTTGCTTGCTCTAGGGAGGGTACTCCTAAGATTTTTATAGCCATATACATAGTCAGAAAGAAGAGTTCCATAACATGGTTAACTCATTCCTTGCAAAAACAAAACAGAACTTTCATCAGTCTCTACATTGAATGGGGGAAAGAAAAAGACTACTAACCCTGCCAATATATCAAAATTTCAGTCAATCCTCAATAAAGTGGAGAGAAAAGGATGACTCAAACTCATAGTTAAAAGGAATCAAACCAAAGCACAAAACTGAAGTAATTCAAACATAGTTAAAATTATCCAGTGTAATTTCAGAACTATTTATTGAAAGTCTGAGATATTTTAAAACACAATTGCTACTCTTTAACACTGTCCACTAGTGTAAAAACAATATTACAGACACCAAATACCACATGAATTAAAGATTACAGATCAAAAGAACCATGTGTTAAAATTGTGTATTATTGTTGACCGCTAGAGAGCTGGGCTCTTCTTTTTTTCAATATTAGAAGAAAGTCTATGCGGTATTAGCTCATCACTCTGTAAACCATCTTCTTTTCTTACTATAGGTCGAGCAGACATAAGACCATAAAGTCTAGCATTGGGGCTAAATGCTAAGACCCCTGCCAAATTTAACAGCACCTTCTCTCTGTTGAGTTTAGAGACATCTTTTAATTCAGAAGTCAAAAACCCATGTCCTTCATACTATCTTAAATGTCTTTCTAACTATGCTCCTGGATGTCTGTAAGCTCTCAGGAGGCTTTTCTCAGATAAATCTAGAGTGCTAAAATATTTAAAAATCAAACCTCAGTCTAAGGCTGCTCATTTTTAACAGCAAGGTCCTGAGCTGATGATAGAAGAACTAGTTTCTCTCTTTCCTGTGTCTCATTCTCCCTCTCCTTCCTACTCTCAGTCTGAAACATAAATCCACTTCTTGGGAGAGAATTAGAGAATCCTTTTATTCCTCGACAACCATAAGAAACATATTTCTACACAGGCTGTCACAGCGTTATCAAAGCACAAGGTTAAGGTTATCCAGGAATCTTCTGCTCATTCCCCTCCCTCCTTTCACATCTCTCCACTCTCCAAGAAGTATGAATAGTGAAGAAACTGCTGCTGATAAGAAGTACATGCTTCCTTGTTGATGGAAATGGGTCATTCTACTATGGGATTAGGCACAATATGATCCTTAATGATTCCTACAGAATTCCAAACAGATGGTTCTGATATGTCGTAACTTTTTTCACAAGCCAAATCTTACTAATTACAATTTACCACTCTGATAACATACCCTAAGTTCTTACATTTTTGTTATATTCCCTTTTAGTCTCTATTCATTGTTGTTGTTACATAGATGCTTGTTAAAGTGTATGTGTAATTTGGTATCTTGTTACATGCTTTCATGTGTTAATATATAGGTTTCAGCACTTACTTTAAGGCTGCATAAAATATCCCATTTAATGAGATTATTTATTTAGTCATTCCCACAATGTTATATACCTCTTAGAATAGCAAGTCCCAGTAGTAGGCTGTTCCTTGAGAAAGCCACTCTATACTTGTCTATTTTCCTAACTTTGTCTCTTGCCAGCTCTAGAATACTAAATATAGAATGAACTTGTCCTTCCTTCTCATGTTCCTTTCCAATTCCCTTTGTTCCTGACAACGCTTCACTTGAGATGCTATGACCAGAATCAAATGAGTTTTATAGAAAATCTTATGAAAAATTTTATAGAAAGATAGGACCCCCCCCTTCCTTTCTTCCATCCCGCAAGTGCTTTTTTCTGATTATTATGGGATTTAATGTATCTTTTGGGCTATAAAAGCATATTAATTAGACTGATGTCAATACTTCCTCCATCCCAACCTACCAAATTTGGGTCAAGTGCAAATTCTATTAATGGCACAGAACACAGAAATATCTCTGTCCTTTACCCTACCCCTATAAAATCTGACAAAAGTTTTAGGTTTGAAATAGGAATTTTCTATGGTATGTTTCGGGAGAGGGAAGATAAAGAGGGAAGGAGTTAAGAGACATGACCTCTAGCTATTGCCACAGGAATAGAGGCCTAAGCCCCTAATATCAATAATATGGTTGCCATGGCCAAATCACTGCTGTACCAGTAAGTGAACTCATTTAAGTATTAAGGGGAATACCAGTTACAGGAGTAAGAGGAAACCACAACTTTACGGGTCTAGCAGATGCTTGCTTTATTACTTTCTGGAAATTGTGTTTGGCAGGTTTGCCTGTTGGTCATAGGTACAGGAGTGTCATGCAGAGGGCTTCCCATTTAACTCAGTAAGTGCCATGAAAACAGCTGCAGCAGTGTCAGCAGATGCAGAGATGAGGTTCCTGGCAATAACATGCCCATAACAACCAGCTTGCTAAAGAGACTGTTCAGTCTTCTGATGTCAGCAAGGTCACAGACTGCAATGATGTGACTTCCTTTTCCACGGTGCCAAAAGATCAAAACGTCGAGAATTTATAAAAGGCGAAGCTAGGTTTGCTCCTATCGTGAATATGAGAAACATGTTGGTCCTACCCTGTAAGTAAGCTATTTTTGCAGCATAATGAACACCACAAAATAATCAGTATCATAATCACCTCATACGATGCTGATGGATTTTACCCTAGGAAGACAGTGAAAGGATCCCCCTTGATCAGAAGCTTCCTACTTTCAGTCTTGAACCTCATACTTTCCAGAAGTAGAATCACAATGTTATGGCTATTGAAAAGGTCATTGGTGGCAATATTCTCCACCTTGCAAATATTTTCAACATGCTAACAAGGAGCTCAATAGGATCCAAGTCAATTTAATTTGATATTCACTACCTTTTATCAGAACTGCATCTGCTAGCAATGCAACCTGGTGATCAAGGAGAATGAGTGCCAGGGCTATTTTTACAAACACGTGTAAATTGACTTGGGGGATCCCTGTCGTGATTTAAGTAATAATTCAACCTATTATCCTACAAGCAGTGATTATTTTACTACATACTTGTTCACTAGAAGGCAAAACTCCCACTGCTTTGTTCCTTGGCATTTATTTATTCACTCAAATAAGGGCGGGGTGGGGGACCAAATATGGGCAAGCTGCCATGCCCAAACAAACCTGGTATCTTCCAGCATTATTTCTACTAGGAATAAACTCTAAGCTGGCAGACTTTAACATGTTCTCCCTTTTTGTGATAATTAACTTTTAACATTAAATAAAATAGGTCTTAGCTTGAGTACACGTTTTATGAATTTACCTATTCAGAAGGTTGTCCATGTATTTCTTCTCTTGTCTCACTGTCCATTCTCTTTTCAAAAGTTATTTCCTCTAATTTCATGATTATCAATAGTAATAATAACCTAAGATAAAGAAAAACATTAGGAGCTTCCTAAAGTGTTCACATCACTTTCTTTTGAAAACTATGCCTCTCAATATTATGTTTCTTTACATTTGAGCAAAGTGGTGTTCATGAATGCTAACGCAGCCTTCCTGTTAGCATTAATGTTTAGATTAGTCAAAAACTCAATTAGTTCTCTAAACTGCTAACATGGGCCAATTTCTGACAACTGTAACTTTTCCTAGGAACCAGCATCGTATGTCACATAAAAGATGAAAAAGATAGAAAAGTTAGTTGCATATTACTTTTCTTCAGCTTCCTGGTGAAAACAAAAATGTAGTCTCTGTTACACACACACACACACACACACACACACACACACACACACACACAATTAGGGACCACTGAGTTGATTTAAGTACTGGAAAGTCAACCCAGCTGTTTGTTTTCAAATAAATAGAGCAAATGTGTTCCTGAAAAGTTAACTACAAAATCAAATATTGATCATATTTTTGTTCCTTCATTAAAAAACTTTGGAAACTCAAATTATTATATCTTCTGGAGGAAAAGTAGAAAGCCATTCTGATTTAAATTTTGTTCATATACTTTTGGGGCGCCTGGGTGGCTTAGTCGGTTAAGCATCCGACTTTCACTTAGGTCATGATCTCGCGGTCTGTGGGTTCGAGCCCCGCATCGGGCTCTGTGCTGACTGCCAGCTCAGAGCCTGGAGCCTGTTTCAGTCTGTGACTCCCTCTCTCTCTGACCCTCCCCTGCTCACACTGTCTCTCTCTCTCCTAAAAATAAAAATATTAAAAAAAAAATTTTTGTTCATATACTTTTAAGGGTGGCTGTATTTTAAAACAGCTCTCAAGAGTTTTCCTAATCACGGTAAGAAGGACTATTCAATGGTTCAAAACACTCTCAAGCCAGACCTTATCTAAATTTAGCATTCCCAAAATAAGTTCAATTCTTATCATGTAGTTAGGAGATATACTTGACTTTAACTTCTCATTTGATAAATAACCTAGAATTATGACACTTTAATTGCCCTAACTGGAAACTAATAAAAACAATGGCTTTAAAATGCTCACTTAGGGTATGGGGTAAAAATTTACTCCTTCAAAGCCTATTTATATAAACTGATGTTTAATTTTAGATGCTACTCTGGGCTTTTCTATAACTAATTATCATATCAGCACCAAGACATCACAGGAATCTATGCACATTAAGTGAAGCATTTTATGTTGAAAATTATTGAAGTTGGAGACAGCTATGTGGGGGTTAATAATGCTATTCTCTCTATTTCTATACATGTTTAAAATTTTTGTCAATCAAAAGTTAAAAAAGAGAAAAAAGTTAAGCATTAAATGAGACTTTGGGTAGTTGCCAGAGTGAGAAGAAATGAAACAAAATACCACCACAATCTCTGCGTCACTATTTCCAACCACTGTTCCTCTATTAACATATAATCTCCCACTCAGAGTTTTGTTTTCCATTTATGAATTCAAATTTTAAACACTCAATTTCTCATGAGTTAAAAAATTGTAAGCAGTTGACATTGGTGTATTTATTAAATACTAATTTGTAATATAAATTAATGTATACAAAATGAAAGTATTCTAAAGATTATTCACCATCCTCAAAATGGGAAAATTGCTTAATAAATTAAATACGGGAAAAGCATTTAAAAAGGAATATTTTAGAAAACAAATTAAAATAACTCTTGAAGCAACTTACGTAATACAGAAAGAAAAACTACAAGTTGTTACACATTTATTTAACTTCTCTGTGGATGTCTCGTTTTGCTTTATTTCATTTAAGTGGGCAGTCCAGGCACCTAGGTCTCCCTATTAGTGTCATTACTAATGGTACGGTGGTGTGGCTCTTTGTTTGATTCTGTGAATTGTTTTCTGGCATGTGGATCTTCCATCACTGATATATTAAGTGACTATCATAAAGTGACTGCATCATCTATTGTTTGTTGCCCAGAAAATACTGTCTTTGAGCAGCTATATTCATTTAAATGCATATTAATGCTGCATTTTCCTCTCTGAAGTACAGAGGATTGTTCTCATTGAGATTTACTTAGCAGTTGTCTGCAATAATTTCTGAAATGCTTTGTTTATATATTCCATAATAAAATACATTTATTATTTTCCTTTAATATAAGTTAACTTCCAAAAACGTGATCTTATTATAAAAGATCCTTAATTTTATTTTCAATTTAACTGACATTAAATTTTAAAGATTGTCTCCTTTTTAAATTTCTGGTTTCCCACAGCACACTGCCAATCCTCAGATCCCGTTTCCTTTCTCCTAAGAGATCATTCCAAATATTTAAAATTCTCCTCAAATCCCTTAATTACTTCTGTCATCTCCACCCATTTAAGGGAGATGGTCTTGCCTCAAAATAGCACCTGCTGTATGGACAGTGTTTATCATTCTGTTTCTCCTTTCTCAGCATAGTTATATCTTTCTGTCCAGAACTGACCCACCAACCTGTGTTCTGCACACAGTGACTTCCGCATCTTCTTGGATCTTATTCCATCACTTGCACCTTCAGTAACTTTTCTATTGGCTGCATTTCCTTAATTTATAAACACATCCCATTCTCTCTCATCTTATAAAACTCTTCCCTCTATTGATCAGTGATTTTCTTCCTCCTCAACAGAACACTTCATAGGGGAAAAAACAAAACGCCTAGTCTCAACCCTAAATAACAGCATAACAATAAGTAACATTATATTAACTCATTCAATCCTCACAGCAACTCTATGAGGTAGGCAATTTTTATCCCCATTTTATAAAAGAAGAAACTGAAGCACAGCGAGGTAAAGTAACTTGCCCAAAGTCACATAGCTAGAAAATGGCAGCTGGGAAACCAGGTATTTGAGCCCAAGCTCTTTCCCACTATGCAATACTTCATCCCCATGTTTACTCACATGGTTTTGTTTATTAATTATATGCTGATGATCGCTACCATAAATTTATCTAATCTCCATTTCTCTCTATTTAGTTTTGCTACCTCTTATTTTGAATACCTTAATCTCAATATACCTGAAAGATCCAGCCAGGCTCCATCTCTCCTCTCCCTATGCTTCCTCTACACTACTACAAAGTGTAAACCTATCCACTTTGCTTCTTAACTTACAAACCTTCAATGAATCTCCATTACCTGCAGAATGGGGTTTACAAATTATTCAGTAAAGCACACAAAACTTTCTTCATAACTTGATCCCAACTTACCTTCTCACTCCTACTCCTGCCATTCCTTATACACATCCTCTAATCACCAACCTTTGAGAAGTATGTTTCATACTTTGTCACATCCCATGTGCCATGCATAATGTTCTCTCAGTTTAGGAAGTCATTTTTAATCTTCTCCTCTTGATGAATCATTACCTGTATTATCACAACTGCCCATCCTTCCCCTTCCCCAGATAAAAGCTGATCTCTCTCTCACTTCTATATTCCCATAACATTTTTTTAAAAAAAAGTAATAACTCTATTATCACAATATAATATTGTACTGTCATTAATAATCTAGACTACGAGCTCTTAGAGAGCTGGGACATTCTCTTATTGATATTTGTATTCAGTACCCAGAACAAGAGCAGTCACTGAGAACATATATGATGAATGGATAGATGTAGCTCTTCTTTAATATTCAAAATCAATGTGCCCTGGACATGAGAAGATAAATTAATACATCATAGGAAACATCATAATCTTAATTAATCATTATTTGCCCATGAAATGCCTAAAAACTTAGCAACATGCAGAGGGTATTTTTGTTTAAATATTAATACAAGTATAGACTCTTTTCCTTGAAGTGCCACTGAGCAAAGAACTCCACCACCTACACAAGCAATCTTTGAGTAAATAATAAAATATATGAAAATAAAAAGAAGTCCCAAATGTTAGGCCTCTCTCTAAGTCACAAGACTTGGTCATGAACAATCATCAAATTATAAACATTACAAAATATCCCCATGAATTAAACAGTGATGTATTAAGTCTCACTAGTTTTCCCCGCGACACAGATTCCTTGATGTAGAAGATATTCGGGCTCTGGTATGTCACAGTTATGCCGTTTTCCAAATGGTTTGTTAAATTACATTTATAAGTCACAAAAACATCAGCACACGTGCCCCACTAAATATAAGTGTGAGGTGGACTGAAGCTGTTTCACTGAGCCTCAAGGGTGGGAAACACACTGCTCTTAAGGTCTGCTTATGAGAATAGAAGTAAACTATATAAAGTAGATCTTTAAAGAAAAATTCAACCAGAAAGCAATGTGATTTCTACTACGTTTTAAATGCTTATTTCCTCTGCAAGCATTTCCTCTTAATTCTGCTAAGAAAAAAAAATAAAGATTACAAAATAAGGTGATGAGGGAAATTCAAAGTAGCACAGAATAGGGTAATGANACGCTACAATGAAGTTCATTATATATGTCTTATTTCTTTAAAAACTGATAACTATCTCACCAACAGTTTTTTTTCCAATTTGTATTAAATTCTAATATCAACATTTTTTTATTGCATTTAATAATGTCAGTAGTACTGAGTGATTCTGATCCTAAAGTTACTGTGTGGCGTATATGCTAAGGTACACACATGGGCTGGTGTAAGTTCAGAGTTCAAAATAATTCAACTTTTAATATATATAGTGAAAAATTACACCTGAGTCACTCACCAGAACACAAAGGCAACATTAATATTGCTGCTGTAGACTAAACAAAAGCAGGAGTGATCAGTCTTTAAAACTTTACTGTTTTTCTAGCCTTAAACAGGAAAAGCATTTTGGAAATACAGGGCTCATTAAAGACACCCTTTAAACTACTGTTGGAACTTAGGATTTCTGCCTTATAGGTGGAACTCTGAACGGAAATTTATTGACCATTCTTACTTACACTTGTCAGAATTTTACAATTTTATATTCTACAGAGAACAGCTGATGTTTGACATAGCAAAGTTCATTATTAAAACCATAATATGCCAAATCGAAGACACAAAAAGAGAAATAAAACTTTGATTTGTCAAGAAAAACCTTATGGTGAACAGTTCGCTTTTCCTCCCACATTCCCAGGCTTATATTTTTATCTTACTTAGGATCGATGGCCTAAAAATAAAATAAACGAAAATTAATTAAAAATAATTTAATACAAATATTAAATCACCAAAATACAAGAACACAAACAAATCTCTAGGAATGCCTCACTAAAAATTCTGGAGCTTGAAAAAGAGCTATTTGCATGCTTCCCTGCATTAACAAAAGGGCAGGTAATAATGACGGCTTGTATGACAATATTGTCTTTGTTAGTTTAGCCCCAACAGAACTAAAGATTTCCTGATTACAACTTTGTAATCTAAGTCAACTGAAAAGATTTCTGGGGAAGGGAAACAAAGAAGAGTCTGAGTGCTAGCAGTAAAATGGAATACATTACCTAAGTTTACTCTTCAGTGTGGGACCCTGTAAATAAGAGGGGCTCCTACTTGGACAGCCCATGCTCGGTCATGACCTGAACTCACTGCACTGGTGTGAAAGAGAAAGTTGGGCTGGAGTCTCAGATTTGCACGCTTCTCTGCTTCACCTTCAGGATCCTGTAATCACATAGGGCCTTACAATGAATTGTTCACTCTGTACTGTATCTCATTGTCAGGATTTTTAAACAGTTGCTTTTTTATTGTAATGAGCCAATTATGAGCCAGTCACTCAAGCAGTCATTAACAATAGATTTTTTTAATTGCATTTTTAATGAATTTTATTTTGGATAAAAGCCCTTAAAAGTACCTATGGCAAAGGGTAATCATACATTGAATTAACAGCAAAATCTGTTTAATAATGACTTGTCTTTTATTTACTACAACAAAATAAATTCCGGTGAGAACGCTAACAAATTGACAGTGTCAGGGAAAAAAGGCTGGGGGTTGGAGGAGGGAGTTGTATCGACACTGCTAAAAAAATTAAAATGAAATTATGCCTTTTTTGCATTTAGTTATGTCCTTATTCTTTCCAAATTTTAAGCCACAAATAAATGTTATCTGATCAACATAGACCTTGCTCTATATTTAGAAAATAATCAGTTATTATTTTATCCCTATGCTATTAAATGTTTAATATAATTCTAAAACACACCAGATTGAGAAGAAAAACAATCAAATTTGATGAACTCATTTCTAATGATGAACATAATATATTGAAAAGATATGTTAAAAGTTATTTTTTAACACTGTTGCTTAAACAAAACACTATAGTGTGAAAATCTTCATTCATTTCAAAATATTTCTGTGTACGTATGAATGGAAATGTCCTTGCTGAAGATAAAAAGTGATCTTAATGAAAATGTAAATGAGTACAGTTTATGATCAGATACAAAAATGTATTTTTTAAATTGACTGTGTTGAAATCTCCTAAATTTTAATCATAATTAAGAGCCCACTGCTCAGTGTGACTTAATAAATCTTTAATTAGGAAGTTTTAAGCATGCACACTGACACTAGAAAAATTTTCTCTTTAGGGGTTATACATATTACACTCTGACTGGATTTTAAAATCACTCACACGTGCAAAGAAAACAACAACAACAACATATATGTATGCATATGTGCTTAGATTCCTAGAAAAAGTGTCACTATACACTATGATTCTGCAAAGAAAAAAACTTTTTTGAATGTTCAAGGTCTTAAAATCCTTGCATTATCTGCCTCAAGAATGGGCTGACTGAAACCACGAGCCTCTGCAGCCTCTGGTTAATTAATCTGCCGGCTGAATGACAGTGCGCCTAGGGGCATGGTGCTGGCATCCTACACAGGGTCCCAACGTGCTTTAAGCCTTGGATAGCTATATTCTGCACGCCAAGACTTTGCCAAACAAATAGCAGAGAGGTCTATAGAGTCTTTCTTCTTCTGAGACATTCCATTTAATTAATGTAATCCCTCTTTATCTTAAAGTTTTAATAAATTTAGAAGGTGAGACAAAATCAACACATTTATGACACTGAATGCAGTAACTAGTTGCTCTAATACTTTTCTTATGTACACAAAAGACTTCTTTATGAGGCAAAAGAAAATGAAAGCAAGAAAATATTATAGCACGTTCAGAAATTTTCAAATATGCTACTTGATCTGTTAAAATAAATTTGTACAACCCAATGTTTAAAAATTCAATTAAATGAATCTGGTGATTTCCATTTCACTGGGTTTAAAGATTTTAATGTTCTAAAAATATAACTCATACACCCAACCCAAAACTCTTCGAAAATTGCTAATGCCTAATCTTCAGCAAGGTAAGGTTTTATAGACAGACACACACACACACACACACACACAATGTGTGTATATATATATGTATATATATATATATATGTATATATATATATATAGTTTAGCAACAGGATACAAAGAACATTCTCCTNTTTGCATGAGAGAGAGACAGAGAGAGAGAGAGAGAGAATACATGTATGTGTACACACGTATATGCATATATGGTACAGTACCAAGTAGTTTTTAAGCCTTGTTCCTTTAAAAGGAGCCTTGAGGCCCCCATCTCCACTTTAACCAGAAAAGTTCTACTTTTATCTATTTTTATAAATCAGTCATTTTTGTAACTGGATAGAGAAAGCAAAATCCACTTACCTAGAAAAATATAGTCTCTAGACTACTACTGACAGCACAGGTAAACAAAAAGTATCCTAAGTTTTCCCAGATACAGTAAGGGTTTGCAAAAGTAAAAGACTCTTTTTCTGAGTTTCATTTATTATCAGTTTTCACCAGTTGTCAAATATTGGTTTGCAGGGTAAATGCCCATTAGAGTTTATGCACATGACTTATTTAAGAAGTTTGGGGATGAGGTCTGTAAAGACTTGAAAGTCAACGCACCTCTCATTTTGTCAGTTCACATTACCGAGGAATGCCATGTCAGCTTTCGGGTTCACATAAATCATCAGAAATTATAAGATAGAAATTTTTGGAAAATCTAAAGTGCACTAAATGTGCTCTATATTTCTATTAAACTTCCTTGTATAAAACAATGCCATTTACCTTTGCACTGTGATTTTTAGAACAAAGTAAACCATTTTGGCATTTGTAATGACTTGGCCAATTAATATACATTATCTCTAATCCCTCACAAAACTTCAAAAGATAAACACTTTTTACTCCCATTTTGCAGATAAGAAAGCAGGCTCAGAGATTAAGACTAATATTACACAGTGAATACATGGAGAAACTAGGATTTGGGCCCATGCTCTTTTTACTAAAACACTTTCAGAAGGAAAACAAACTTAGCCCATGGAATTTTTCTCTTCTGATCACAGCTAAATATGATGCCAGCTTTTATTACCACATAATAACTTCACATACAGTTGTGTTTACAACGAAAAATTTAGCTATCAATATATATATAATCAAATAAGTAACCAATGGAGAAAGGAAGGGAAATCTAAAATTTAAATCAATGCTAATGAATGACAAATACTTTAGACATTGTGTAACTCCCTGGGTTTGAATTTAAATAATGTCCTGTATAAAGCCTGTGTTACTCAATTCAGGGACAAGTAAAAGTTAAGTTCTAGGCAGCCACTTAGGCTCTAATTAAATAGAAGAAATGAGCACAAAGGAACTAAATTATTTTTAAAAATACGCCTATTGGAACTCAACTTCAAAAAGATATTTCATGAAGAGACAGTACAGCTTGTAAGATTCCTTCTATCTCAAATTACTCTGATGAATGTCTGATAAAACTTGAGATTTACCACTGGGTAACAACAAGAGGTAGCCAATAATTCTAAATGAAAACTCAGAATGGTCCTTTGTTCCCTTTGTCCAAAGTAAAGCCGCTCGTGAAAAACAAGAATGTCTAGTCAGGAAAAAGGAGTCTCTTGTCTGAGCAAAAATTAAATTTAAATATCCTGCTTCTTACCTGAATATTCCAAATCATCTACATTTATCTACTGTTCACTGAAAGTCTACAGAGGGCACTGTTGCATCAGCTTTGAGGCTTTACAATAGAAGCCTAGAAAAACTGTCTACAATGTATAATTTCTTTAAAGGGTCAAATGCATGGAAATCTACCAAGCTTAATATAAGGGACAAAACCAAAATGCATTTTAAAAAAAAAAATAGGCTGGACTTCAATAGGGCAAAAAAACTTAACAAAAACAACTGTCAAATTGAGAACACAGCACTGCACACATTTTGCATTTCCTTTTGTAGTGCTTTCAGGAGAAAGGTAACTAATCATAGCACCTCCTTATCCAATGGAAACAGCAGCCCATTGCAGAATCCTTTTTACAATCAATAGGAAAATGAATGTGGCACCTCATGCAATCCTTCCATAATTCTATCAACAGAAAGAATGCAGTCTGTTTGCATACTTTTGTCTAAAAGGCCAATTCCATTTGTCCCCTCTTTGGGTAAAATGACAGCTACAGATCAATCACTCTCACATGAAAGTAAACACACTGCAAACAAAACAAAACAAAACAAAAAGGATCAAAACTGAAATCTTCACCATTTTTAGACGTAATTTTGTTACACACCGGAACTCAAACTCAAAGCAAAATGCAGAAAGCAAGTTTTTCCTCTCAGACACATATTTCATGCAATTGTGCAATAGTACTGGGATACAACATTTAAAAGTTACAACAATATGCACAAAGATTATAATTAGATATGAATAACATTCAATTAAGCTTCCATATATTTTCTGTTCTCTCACATTGTTCCTCTTACAATTCTTTGAAACTAAATTCAATTAGGTATGGTGCCAAAGTTTTTTTTTTTTTAATACATATGTTTGCAATGTATTACAATAAGACTAGTATAAAAAAATATAAAGCTTTTTATTACACCACCATGTAATTCTTTCCACTTGTTTACTGACCAAAAATTTAGATTTCTGACATTACAAAGTAATACAAAAATAAAAGAGAAATTATTTTATTTTGGTAACTTAAAAATAATGTCCTGAGTTGCTAAGCCTCTGTAGAAACACTAACATTTGCTAGAAGAATTACAATGTCATGACGAGGCGACTAGAGATATCGTGTAAAATGAGAAAGGAGGATATTCTGCTAATGCATATCAGATCACAACACCACATCACATATTAGATAAATCAAGATTAATATAGGTACCATCATAAAACTAAGGCCTCTAGTAAAAAAAAATACCAAATTCCCTAGAAAAACAGTATACAACTCATTTTGTCACTCTCAAACTTCCAGAGAGATTAGCACCTTCTCTGAAATCAAAGTGCAGAACTGTGAAAGCGTTAAAAATTCTTCAATAATATGTCAACCTACTCATATATCAAAAAAGAGGGGAAGGGACTTCAGATGGTATGTAGATTTCACTTTATGACAAAAGCCTTGGTTTAACAAGTTATTTTCAGCCAATAAAAGTCAAAAGTAAAGCATTGTTAAAGTGGCCAGCACTGACTCTTAGGCTTTAACTTATTAAGTTAACCAAATGCTACTTGGGTATTGCTCCCTTAAATTATTAATTTATGAGTTTTGTTCTGTCTCCTCCTGAGGCAAGGCAGTTTTGTAGGTATGTTGAATGCATGTAAATTAAACAGAAAGCTTTTATAAGAGTCTAATAACACACCAAACATAATAAAACAACCCTTTCTAATGAACACTGAATGCACAATCCTATGAACCAAGTTTATATAAATGGGCTATATAATTTAAAGGAACTGTAAGATCCTCCACGAAGTAAATGCACAAATTCAGAAAAATTAAACATAAACCTATTGATTTTCATTGATCTGATAAAATGCTTACAAGAGAATCAAAGTGTTGCCGTGTCTATGAAAAGTACGCCACATGCAATTTCGTAGAAATCTAAGAGGAATGTCATCAACTGTGAGAAAATTTATTTGCAATATTGCTTTTCATCTACCATAAGTATGACTGCAAAAACAATTAAACCAGGGAATGTCTTTTAAACATTCAGTGTATTTAACTGGATATCTTAGTTCACTGTTGTAGAAAGAAATGCGGGATATTAAAATCAATTTTAGTTAACTCTAATTTATGCAAAGCTTGATTGTGAGCAATAGCTGCTAAAAGGATGCAGCATTGTTGATTCATATACAAGCATTTTACTTAACTACATTGGATAATAGCAGTGCTCCTAAAGGAGTATAAAAAGCAAAGTGATTAGCAGTCATTACTGTTAATTAGTGCTCACATTGCATTCCTTGGGATGAATCTCCTTTAAGTTGAATGCATGGGAAGTTTATTATTTAAAGAACTGCCAAACCTCACCTAGGTAAGTATTGGAATAAACCGTCAACTATCAGTAAACAGACTAAAAAACAAGGACAGATCAGCATCCAATTAGTACGTCTAAGTTTTTAAACAGGAAAAGGGTTGAGGGGAATGAGTAAAACTGGAAACTCATACTTCACATTCTGCAATCTCACTGATAAAAGGAGGAAATGTGTGTTTATCAAACTTGCTGTGAGTGCACAGTTCATTTGGAGTCCTGTAAACAATCGCCTGACTGCCCACTTCCAAATTCATGTGAAAATCTTGGAGATTCAGAGCATCATATTCAGCAGGCAAGGTCACTCTAGCGATGCCCTGGAAATGGGAAATTAGGAAAACGTGGCAATCAGAGGTTTAAGGCTGACCAGAAAAAGCCCTGAGGCTGGCATCCCATCTTTCACCACTGTGCAGGCTGTCTCTGCTTATTCAGTATTAACACAACAGGGCTGAGAGTGAATGAGAAGCACTCCACACACCTAACTGGACATTGGCTTTCTTGTTTAGAAAATGATAGGCATTTGTCACAGGGGGAAACACAGCAACAATAATCGCAAAACTCAAACACAGCTTTCAAGAACGAATTCTGAAAGAAAAATAGGCTACTCGTGAACCTTCAGAAAAGGACCTAGGGAATGGCGACATCCTGTTGATTATCAGGTTTCCTTTCCTCCTAGACCATTCTGTGCATTTAAAAATGGAGGTCAAATCTTTAACAAAGAAGCTTCAAATACAATGTATGGGCATTAGAGGGAAAAACTTTTAAAAATCAAATGTGCAAAAATTATACAAACATTATTATTTGCTACATGCAGATCTAAAATATGTCTTTCAATTATTTTTCTGTACATATATTCTACAAATATGTTTTCCAAAAGTGTAATTATACCTTACAGAGTATTTAGTAATCTATTTGCTTCTCTTAATAACATATACAGAGGTATTTCTGCAACTTCATTTTTGATGTCATATGTTTCATTACATATATACAACATAATTCAGGTTGTCAGTTATCATTTCTTAATTTGTGAATATATCTGTGTTTCTTTAGAATAAATTTCCCAAGGTAGAAATGCTTGGTAAAGAGAGTCTATTTTTTGTGTCTGATGAGATCTGCCAAATTACCTCAGAAAGGCTGAACCAATTTATAGGGCTGCTGGCAGGACACAGGACACCCATTTCTTCAAAACCAGTATCATTTCTTAATCTTGCCAAAATAACAGCCGCAGTTTTGAGTTACTGAGATTGCACATTTTTGGGCCATTTGGATTTTTTTCTCTATGAACTGCCTATTCATATCCTTAGCCCATTTCTCTATTTGGAGGCCACTTTTAAACATCAAAACCAAAAAACAAACAAACAAACAAAAACAAACAGTGAGAGATCCTTCTCAAATGCAACCTTGGAGGATCACCAGAAAGAGATTATTTTGAAGAGGTATACTATAATTATACAGGCATTCAAAGACCCTATTAAGATTGGTAACTTTATATGAGACTCCTTTACAACATATTATACTATATTATAGAAGGAAGATTCCTATCCCACCCATAAAGAAAAAGAAAAATTAAAAACTAAAAAATTAAAAACTGTAAATATTGTCTCATTGAAGCTACTTTTATTTTCTATAATGGAAAATTATATTGATCTATTAATCTGGAATTAACAGCAATGTTCTAGGTTTTTTTTGTCTGTTTTTATTTTTTAACTTTTCTGTTACTCCAGGGAAGTTTGAACACACACAGAAAAATGTGAATTGACTTATTAGCAACTTTGATAAGTCATGGAAGGAGACTGTAACTACAGATGATAGACAAGTTCCTCATGCTATTATTACCCTAGATCAAAGACTTAATTAAAATGTTGTCATTGTTGAGAAAAGTACTAAGAATAAGAAAAAAATGAAAAATGCCTTCTCCTCCAACTCAGTTCATTTAGGGCCTTTTCTCACAGCATCATGGAACTGACAAAGTAGCCAAATACACTGATTCCTACTTCATCTTCAGAAACAGGCTGAGATTAGAATGTAATTTCAAGCTATAGATCATGTCTTTTCTTTTTCAAACAAACCACTACCTAGAACAGTGCTTCTCAAACTGTGTTAAAGACCAGGGTATTTTTCTCTAAATTTCCAAAATTTTGAAGACAAAAACATCTGTAAAATACAATTAAAGTGAATTACCAAAAAAAAAAAGAGAGAAATTTTAAAAAGATACGAAATACAAAGCCAATGTTTGTTATTAGATTCAACAGATATAAAATTACTCTCAAATAACTATAAAAGTTTCCAAATGCTTATTTTCCATTTCTATAAATAGCTGACCTTGGACCAGTAACAATCACTTTCATGGACCAGCACCAGCCCCTAGACCACACTTTGAGTAGCAATGATTTAAAATAATTCTGAGAGCTCTGAAATGAGATGAGATCAAACACAGATAGATCACTTTGATCCTTGACTCAGTAACCCCACTTTGCCTTATCAAACCACATGCCTGCCCCTCTGTCTCACAGTTAATTCACACATGCCTTATTGGTTTATATATGCACTATACATGTAATGTCATATGGTAGTATCTGCAGGATAACACAATGTAATGCTAGAAGGCAGAAGACCACAGTGATTACAAGTACATATTCTACTACTTTCTAGCTGTGTAACCTTGGACAAGTTACTTCATATCTCGACATCTCAGTTTACTTATCTGCAAAATAAGGAAAATAAACCAGAGTTGATAAAGATAAATTAGAATATAATGTATATAACATGTAACAGTGCCTGGCAGATCGTGCTACATAAGTAACATTAATTAAATTATAATACAGAAATAATTTTTAAAAAAATCACATGGCTGTGGGCTTTCTAACAATCAATATAAAAAGGAAACTAGAATGAGTTGTATGATTTACAGTGTCCATACAATAAAAACTGTCTAAAAGCTATACTTAAGGCAAAACTATTACAAAGATCAAGTCCTGAGAGAAATTTTACCCTTGGAATGCCATAAAGCTAAATATGTGATATGGTAAAAATCCTCAATAGCATCCTTAGAGCAAATATACAACAAAAATTTTGAGCATCTCACTTGGACAAGGCCTCGTGGTGAGCACTGCTTAGTATCCAAAATCAAAAAACACACAGTCCTTGCCTTCAAGAGGTATAAACTGATAAGCAAGATATACTGTATACGCAAGTAATTATGTAAAACAAGGCATAACATAAAAACTTCCCTCAAAAGTAACTAAACACAACAGAAATTCAAGAAAAACAGATGATTGAAGAAATCATCTTTTGCACCCCCTATCATTTTCTCCTTCAACATCAAACCCAAGGGCCTATTATGAGCCAGCCAGACCATGTACAGTTCTATAAATCAACTGCCCCCTCTCTGGTCCCCTTTACTTCCTACCTGAAATTTGAAGATGCCACTTTGCACTCTGTTCTTTTTGAGATTTTAATGACGTTCCTGAGAGATGCATGTCATCCTCATCCGCTCGCAAGTGCTCCGTCTTCACTATTTATAAGACCCAGAGGGCCCCTCTGACCTCCCAAGTACTGGGCACAGAATGTGCTACAGAGTCAGAGGACAACTGATTCCAAATTGAATAGTCATAAATACCCCCAGGATATAAGGCTTTCTGGAACTGATTATTAAAGCAGTAGTTACTAGGGGTACTTGGGTGGCTCAGTCGGTTACGCATCCAACTTCGGCTCAGGTCATGATCTCATAGTCTGTGAGTTCGAGCCCCACGTCAGGTTCTATGCTGACAGACAGCTCAGAGCCTGGGGCCTTCTTTGAATTCTGTGTCTTCCTCTCTCTCTCTGCCTCTCCCCTGCTCACACTCTGTTTCTCTCTGCGTCTCAAATAAACAAACATTAAAAATTTAAAAAGCTGTAGTTATTAAACTTCTGAAGAGACTATGAGAAAAATCTGGACCTCCCCACAAAAAATTTACGCATACAAAAAATTTGCACAGAATTTCAGAGTTCAAAAATACCTCTTCCTCTAGATTAAGTAATCTTGTCTTACCGTATCACATTATCTGCACTGAATTCCACTAGACTGATTTTTATTAGTTTTCTATGACCAAGTTCAGGTTATATGACCACTCAGAATCAGCAGAACTTCGGTGAGGGTTAAGTAAGCCACAAAAATGACTATGAGACAAGTAAAAATTATTAAAGGAGCTAAATTGTGAAAAGCTCAAAAGGGAGACCATGGATGATTTATCAAATGATGATTCTCCCTGCCTTCCCCACTTCCCAGCAAAATTACTATGTAAGAAAGAACCCATAAGGGAACTGGTCTTAAAATAGACCTTGGGCCATTTCAGTGGCTCTGAAATCAATCCTATAGTAGGTAAAAAACAATTCTGTAAAGGAAGGGAAACAAATGTCTGCTAAATAATTTCTGCCTTTTCTGAATTGTCAATGTAGTTTTTAAATTTTTTTAAATTTATTTTGAGAGAGTGAGAGTGAGTGAGCAGGGGAGGGGCGGAGAGAAAGGGAAAGAGAGAATCTTAAGCAGGTTCCATACTGTTAGTGCAGAGCCTGACATGGGGCTCAAACCCACGAACCGTGAGATCATGACCTGAGCACAGATTGAGCGCCAATGCTTAACCAACCAAGCCATGCAGGCGCCCATGTTTGTCAATGTATTTTTATAGGAATCTACAAGGAGCAATGAGCTTTATCAGGGTTAGATGAGCTTAACTTTGCTCACTAAGTTTAGTAACTGTTTATTGAGCACCCAATATGTGCAAGTACACAAAATAATCATATGACCCAGCACTGCAGATGTTATGAGTAACTGTGATGTAGTTCCATTAGCATTGAGTGGTAATAACTTTCACAACAGGAGTGTACATAATAGCCCTTTTCTATTGCCACTGGACATTTAAGAGCCATTTTTTAAAAATCTCTTATTTTTTCATATGCTGTTTCAAAAGAATAAATTCTCTAAAGTCAGCTCACGTAATTTTCATATGGAAGTCCATACTTGAGGCTTTTTACAAATGAGTTAATAGAGAATACATTGCTCAGATTTTAAAGATAAGCGTAGAGTTAAATCTGAAAAAGACATGCCAAAATAAGTTTTGATGGAAAGAAAGCCTCTGTAACATAAAAACTTCTGTCATCTTTGGGTTTACTTCTTTATCTTCTTTTGATTGACCCATGCATCAGTTTATTCACGTAGGTAACTAGGTATAAAACATTAGTTCCACATGTCTCTTAGAATAAGTTCAATTATCTGAATGAAAGTCTATAAAAAAGTCTCAAGAGGGCCAAAAATTATAGGCAACAATGTAGAAAGATAAATTCAATTTAATATAAAATACGAATTTCCTCACATTAAAACCTCTTTCACAATTTGAACGATTACCATTCTTTTTCTTCTCTGTATTAAGTTACTAATAAAGTCAAGAGGAATTACACTCATCTCAATGCCAACTTGCAGCTACTGGTTAATATTAATGTACTAATGGAACTTTGCATTCAATGAAAAAAAAATTGACTTTATTTAGCTTTACCAGATTATTTTGGAAGCAAAGAAATAAAGTAGAAAGAAAAGTTGGCACTAACATGAAGTTGGCAGGCTACAAAAAACAACAACAAAAAAACAAAACAGGACTAATTTACATAGCATCTTTCTTCTAGAAACCTAAAAAAGCTCTCGTATATTTCACCTTTATTCTCCAAACAGATAAATAAAAAAAAAGATATATCCGTAGTTTACAGATGCAATAAATGAATTCCAGAGGAATACAGTTCAACACAACGCCTATATAGTTCAAGAGTTGTATAAAGTCCCATTAGAAATAAAAAATTAAATACAATCTCCAGCTTCTCAAGGAACTTAAAAATCTTTAAACAAAAATCCACAAGATAAAAACAAAACAAAACCTAGTAGCTCTGAATATCAAGATAAATTAACGACTATAAGAGAAATACAATGTTATATTAAGGTTCCAGAGAAGATGATATTATATTCAGTGGGGGCATGTGAAGGAAGATATCAAAAGGAGATGCCATGTGAAAGAAGTGACTGGAGAGGAAGGGTTATTTCTGATTATAACACAGCACTGTGCAGGAAAGACATGGCCTATGTGGGGAAAATGAGTTCTGACACAGCCTAGTTTATATGGAACATAGGTTCCATGTGGGGGAACACTGGAAAAAGATGAAAGATAAGCTTAAGTCATATTGCAGAGCACCTGACAGATCAATGGTGAGCAACAAAGATTTCTAATGAAGAGAAGTGACTGGATCTACACTTGAGAAAGGCCAACCCGGCAGGAGTTTGTAGGATAAATTATAAAGGGAAAGACTGGAGAAAAACCGTAAATAGAATATATAAAGGGTCAATTAATTTACAGGTCTGATGCCAGGTTCAATCTGATATAATGCCCAAAAGCCTACAGAATCTATTAAGACTTTATATTTTGTAAATAAGTGGGATTAAATCAAGCTAAAAAGCTTCTGCATAGCTAGAGAAGTAATCAACAAAATGAAAAGACAACCTACAGAATAAGATACTTGCAAATCACATATCTGATAAAAGGCTAATGCCCAAAATACATAAAGAATTCATACAATTCAACAGCAAACAAAACAAAACAGCAACAACAACAAAAAACTCCACATGTAATCCAATTTAAAAAATGTGCAGTGGAACTGAATAGGTATCTTTCCAAAGAAGACACCCAAATGGCAACAGGTACATGAAAATGTGCTCAATATCATTAATCATCAGAGAAATACAAATCAAAACCACAATGAGATACCACCTTACATCTGTTAAAATGGCTGTTACCAAAAAGGTAACAGATAACAAGTGCCGGTGAGGGTGTGGAGAAAAGGGAATACTTGGGTACTGTTGGTAGGAATGTAAATTGGTACAGCTGCTATGGAAAACAGTATGGAGGTTCTTAAAACAAAAAACTGGAAAGAGAACTACCATCTGACCCAGCAATCCCACTTCGGAGTATATATTTGAAGGAAATGAAAACAGGATCTCAAAGAGATAATCTGCACCCCCAACGTCTGTTGCTGCATTACTCACAACAGCCAAGATATGGAAACAAGCTAACCAATCAACAGATAAATGGATAAAGAACATGTGGTACACATATATCTCATTATATACTAAGTGAAATTAGCCAGACAGAGAAGGACACATGTGGAATCTAAAAAAACCCAAACCCAGAGAGACAGGGAGTAGAATGGTGGTCATCAAGAGTTGGGGGTGAGGGGTGGGGTAAATGGGAAGATGTTGATGAAAGGGTAAAATTTCCAGTTATAAGATTAATAAGTTCTGGGTTCTAATGTACAGCATAGCGATTACAGCTAATAATACTGTATTCTACTTGAAAGTTGCTAAAAAGACAGATCTTAAATATTCTCACTTCAAAAAAGATGGAAATTAAGTAATGGAATGGATGTGTTAGCTAATGCTAAGGTGATAATCATTTTGCAATATAGAAATGTATCAAGTCAAAACACTGTGCACCTCAAACTTATACAATGTTGTATGTCAATTATATCAATAAAGCATGAAAAGACAGTATTTTGCTTGATTGCCAGTAAATTAAGTTTTTAATTCAATTACTATGATAAAATTAAATCCCACCTACACACATTATTATGTTAAACTCATTAATATAATAGTTTTTGCTTCCTTCTGTGAATTCACACCAGGTGATTTTATTTACAGTTAAGAAATAATGAAAAATATTTTAGTTGATATGTACTACATATAACAATAGGAAAAATGTGAAATGTTCAGTTAAAAGTACCATCAAGACTAACATACATTTGGGGTGCCTGGGTGGCTCAGTCGGTTAAGTGTCCAATTTCGGCACAGGTCATGATCTCGCGGTTCGTGGGTTCGAGCCCCACGTAGGGCTCTGTGCTGACAGCTACCTCAGAGCCTGGAGCCTGTTTCACAGTCTGTGTCTCCCTCTCTCTCTGACCCTTCCCTGCCCACACTCTCTGTCGGTCTGTCTCTCTCTCTCAGAAATAAACAAAACATTAAAAATTTTAAAAAAAGACTAATATACATTTATCTATTTATTTAAGTTTTTATTTTAAGCAGTCGGTGCTCATCACAATAAGTACACTCCTCAACCTCAATCTCCATCACCTATTTCTCCCATCCCCCACCTTCCCTCTGGTAACTATCAGTTTGTTCTCTAAGGTTAAGAATCTCTTCCTTGGTTTGTCTCTCTCTCTCTCTTTTTTCCCTTTGCTCATTTGTTTTGTTTCTTAAATTCCACATATGAGTGAAATCATTTGGGATTTGTCTTTCTCAGACTGGCTTATTTCACTTAGCATGAAACTTTCTAGGTCCATTCATGTTGTTGCAAATGGCAAGATTTCATTGTTTTTTATAGCTGAATAATACTCCATTGTATATACCACATCTTCTTTATCCATTCATCAATCAATAGATTACCTAGGTTGCATCCACAACTTGGCTATTGTAAATAATGCTGCTATAAACATAGTGATGCATGTAACCCTTTGAGTTTGTGTATTTGCATTCTTTGGGTAAATACCCAGTAATGTAACTGCTAGATCATATGGTAGTTTTATTTTTAACTTTTTGAGGAACCTCCACATTGTTTTCCAGAGTGGCTGCACCAGTGTGCATTCCCAAGAACAGTGCAAGGGAGTTCCTTTTCTCTCCACATTCTCGCCAACACTGGTAGTAAGACCAACATTTATTAAGAGTTAATCTTGATTAAATGAAGCCAGCTTGATAAGAAGCATCTTCTACACCATCCTATACCAGATTAATGAGATGAGAAAGATAGGATGCTGTAAAATTTAGTATCACCATATTTGTAATACATACCTATTGTAATTCACTTTGCTTAGAAACATTGCCGAGTGAAACCTGAATTAATTAGACATGGAATTGTTAGTTTACGAAGTACTTTACAGAGACTCCTTGTCACTTTTTATTTAAACATGTTTTTATTTAAGCCACTATCAAGCCCTATCAATCCACCTCTACAAAGTCCCTTCATCCACTTTCACACTGCTACTCCCCCAGTTCAAGTCCTGAGAACCTTTCAGCTGGTTGAGTATCTCAGTTTTTAATTTGAACTCCTCATCTCCAGCATTCCACTTCTCTAATCCATTTCTCACATCATTATAGTGGTTCAACTTAATGTCCCTGAAGTTCCCTTCAACTGTACAATTCTATGTCATTCCGCTTGTAAAATCCTTCAGGGTAGTGGCTTTCAAATTTGTTTAACCATGATAATTTCTTTAACAGCGTAGAATATACAAAACATACATGTATACACACGTATGTGAATGTACATTTCACAAAATATAATTATCCTTACTATGTACAATGCATTTTGATATTTTCTATTTTATTCTAGTACTTCCACTTAAAGAAAAAAAAATGGCTGTGACACATTAAACTCAGTTTGGAAAATACCACCTTAGGGGCTACCTAAACAATCCTTGGCTTAAAATTTAAGGCACTCCTTTTTTGCTTCAATCAGTCTTTGTAGACTTATTTTCCACTACTCCTTAAACTCTGAGCTCTAGCCAAATTGAACTTGTTGCTAGTTTTCTCATATATCTCATGATTTCTTGCTTTCATGACTTTGGCTAAGCTCTGCCCCTAATTTGCAACTTTTTCTTAGCCATTTACCCATGCCTTCTTCTGTCAAAACCCAAACAACCTAGAAGGATATCAAATGTAATTTCGCTCTTAAAGCCCTCTTGATGCCTCTACATGAGACCTTTTCCTCCTTTGAATTCCCATATCCCTTTAATTGCATACTCCAATGGTAACTCTACCTTGTATTAGTTTATTTGTGCATGTCTTATCTCCTCAGGCTCTCTGAAGGATGAGACTGTCTAATACATCTCTTTACACTACTGGTACATTATAAGCATCCAATTAATGTTTGCAGAAAGAAAGACACAAAAGAGTCTATAAGCTGCAGTAGTATCAGGTTAAAGATAACAGAAAAAGTCAAGGTCGATTAATACATCTTTTTGATTCACTCAATTTTTTCTGACATCAGCATGTCACAGAACAAGTCTGTACTGAATCATCTCTTACCAATACTAATAATTTAAAAACTCTAAATGTTTGTTGATATTATCTTTGCTTTTTATGGCTGCTTTATGATTTAAGTGGTACATATTTGCTGGATGAAGAAGTTCCCAATTTAAAAGGGAAAGTCAATGTAAAAAGATCAGTTTAAGATCTATCATACCACTGTGTGACTACCAATAAAGTCTTGTGAGACAAAAAAATGGAAGGATAACAAAGGATAACAATAAATGAATAAAGTAATTTATACTTGTAACTTTTGGTAAAATGTTCTTAGTCATTTAATAGAGAACATAACAAAGACAAGGTAAACTACACATCTAAAGATGAAGTAAAAGACTGTTGGACAGAAACACATCTAGTGTCTTACGCAACATAACTCCTAAGCAGACATCTACAAAAGGTTTCTTAAAAAAATAAATGACAGCATAGACAGGAAAAAAGACAAAAAGTTAATAGGACACAGACACTGGAGACTTGAAAGATAAGTCAACCATACCCAACACACTTTAAAATATATACAGTTAAGACAGAAATTTATATTTTGCAGAAGAAAGGAACACAAGGAAAGTCAATTAGTAAATTTATAGAGAGGCACTGAATCAGGCAAAAAATAAAACATAAGAGTATATATGTGTATGTTTAATATACACATGCATTCAGTGATACCAAGAGGAGAAAGTTCAAGGTTAGGACACAGAATGATCATTTTGTTAAAACGAGGGAGTCACATTTTCTAAGCTTTAGGGGGAATCTACAGATGAAGACTCTAGACCTGCAATAAGTTTACAAACTGTAATAATTGACAAATATAATCCAACATTTTATTTCCAGACAGATCTTCTGTCATGTGCTTTCTCATGGATCTTTGACTTTATTGTCTGAAGGGCCAGCAATAACACAGCCTCAATGAAGTCACATCTGGAAGTCAAAATGACACTTGTTTGTGCTAATTCCAACTCTTCTGTTTAGGGTCCAGAATCAATACTAGCAAAGCATTTCTTGTGCCAAGGGACCAGGTTTAATGTCCAAAATCTTGGGAACTGACAGGGCTTGAGGCAAGCTGTGCAATGCTGAAGAGCCAGGAGCAATCTGTACAGGGCTATGTGCCTGTTTAATTAGCATTATGTCTGGGTCCTGCCTGCAAATCTTAAGGGCCTCTTATATGTTCCTCCCATTCCAAACCCTTTGGGTTTGCCTCAAGCCACCCAACCACCTAGGGTTTTTTCCCTAATATTCAAAGTGAAAAGAGGTAGAGCAATTTTACACCATAATAAGCATGGTTTCCAACATACAGACACCAAAAATAATTTGAAAAAGTGTCTGCTCAGCATCTTTATAAAGTACTCTGCAGCTGGAAATTATTCTTGAAGGTACACTTAGTGGGTTTTAGTGCCAAATCTGATAGGACATCTTATTTTGAAAAGTTTCACAATGGTGCCTATTCCATTTAAGCTTCTAAGTGGAAAAACAAAAACAAAATTAATTTACCAATGGTTTCACACCATGTTTTATAACAATGTTGTGTGGTTCCCCTGAATTAGACAAATTGTTACATAAAATATAATTTGTTAAAGTTTGGACTAATTTATTCAATCATCCTTTAAAAGGCATCCATATGCCAGAAATACTGCTGTACATCAGTACACTAGATAAATAAAAATGAAAAGTACTGTGCATGTCCTTGAGGGTGTCACAGTCTAGCAAGACACAGTCACATAAATAATCCTACTAATGTCCTGAGAAAAACAGTAGAGGTGTAGACAAGCAGACAAGGAAAATTCAGGAAGTAGATAAATTAGAGCCCATTTCATAGAAAGGTATGAAGTGAGAAGTTCTTTAAACAGAGATTAAGGACATGAAAAAGCACAGGCAAAGATTCAGATATGAAAAACAATCCCCCAGAAACCTATTTCATTATAACTTGAACCCAGAAACTTATTTGGTAATGGCAGGATCAGACAGGTAGGAATGGAAGAGAAGGAAAGGGTCTCTTCTTAAGGAGTCTTTTGTGTCAGGCTAATCTGCTTGTAGTTTGCCTTAGTAGTGGGTTATTTGAGTATTTATGTAGATCAGCTAATGACAATATAGTAGAAGGGCTGAATGGTACACAAAGAAGGCAAGCTGACAAATTAGGACACTCCCACAAAGTACAGGTGAAAAACCAGTAATGGTGAGAATGAAATCAAAGGGTCAGATATCAGAAGTCCCAGACGTAATAGCAATAGTTCCTAGATATCTAATAGCAGTGGTTGGTGTGGGATGGGGCTATGAGATAATGGAACTCTAGTTGTGGGACCTCAGGTTAGACTTAGGTGATGGGGTAGATGATGATGATTTTAACTAAGAGAGAAATACAGGAAATGGAACAAGTTTGTGCAGAAAGAGAATGAATAAAATTTTGAACTTATTGAATTTATCAGGCCTACAGAATATTAAGGTGAAGAAATCATGAGCAATTGAATGCAAGTCCCAAAGTATAGGCTCACTGCTGTGGTTCCAACAGTCAATTAGTTTTGAAAGAGGATAAGAGGGAAGGAGGGAGGGAGAAGAGATGGAGGCAAGGAGGGAGGGACATACTGAAAGAAGAGCCATTTAGGATGGTTCCCAAGTTTGCAAGCAATTGAAACCTTTTTATTTTCAGAAATCTGCTGCTTTTTACCTCCCCGACACAGTTCACACTTCTACCAGCAACAGGTGGCTTTGTATTTGGAGATCCACTTTTCCTCCAAAGGGTTCTCTTCTTCCCACAGAACCATAGTAAAATGTGGTTCCAGTAATCATGACTCTATCTCTTGCTCCAGGAATGGTATATGATCTAGACCTATCCAGTCAAAAGAAATCATCAACAATGACTGGTTCATGGATGATACAAGTCAGGCCACTGAGTGACAATGACATATAACTGGATAACTAGATTTTCCTTTGAGCTATTTAAAAAGACTGAAGCTTTTCCTACTAGATTTGAATCAGGAAAAATGTAACCAGGGGCCGTTTTCTAACTACAAGAATCTAACTGAAGAATTTAATCAACAGAAAATAGAGACAAGAAATGGAACCAGGGGGGAAAAGATACTGATTACAGTACAGTGTCATGTAGCCAGTCTACTCGAAGCCAAACTTATCTTTAGGTTATTGTCACTAAATTCTCTTTATCTTAAAGGAACTCACATGCATTGCTGGTAGGAATGCACACTGGTACAACCACTGTGGAACATAGTATGGGTGCTCCTCAAAGAGTTAAAAACAGGACTACCACATGATCAAGTAATTCCACTACTGGGTATTTACACAAAGAATACAAAAACACTAATTCAAAAAGATATATTGCACCCCTATGTTTATTGTAGCATTATTTAAAATAGTCAAATTAGGGAAGCAGCTCAAGTGTCCATCAATAGACAAATGGACAAAGAAGATGTGATATATATATACACACACACACACACACACAGATATAGANACATGGATGGATCTAGAGAGTATAATGCTAAGCAAAATAAGTCAGAGAAGGACAAATACCATATGGTTTCACTCATATCTGGAATTTAAGAAACAAAACAAATGAGAAAAGCAAAAAAGAGACAAACCATAAGACAGATTCTTAACTGTAGAAAAAAAACATGATTACCAGAGGGGGAGTGGGTGAGAGGGTGACAGGTAAAATAGAAGAGGATTAAGGGTACACATTGTGATGAGCACTGAGAAATGTATAGAATTGTTGAATCACTATACTGTACATCTAAAATTAATATAACACTATAAGTTAACTATACTGAAATAAATTTTTTAAAAAATCAATAAGGAAAAGAATATGTAATATGTAAAAAATTCAAAAATTAAATTCTTTTTCCTTAAAACAGCTTGAATATGATTTGTTATCAAAATAAATCTAACCAGCACAAAGAGTAAAGTGGAAACTGATGTTTCTAAAAATATTAAGTTAAAATCTAGTTTAAAAAATCAGCCACTTATTTACAAACCTTTGTCAGCAGTAAATATTCCATTTAAAATACAGAAAGCAGTTATTCATTTATTATTATATTCAAATTATAATACAAGTGTCCATTAAGGAATTTAAGGTCATCAACACTAAAATAAAATGAGAAAAAGAATATGAGAGAAGAAAAGTAGCAAGGATTATAAGAGGAAGACTGAAACTGAATATGCAACTTATGGAAGGATATTAAATGAATTCCATTAGAAAAAGATCGACACAGATTTCTGGATAAAGGGAGTCCATTACAATTACAACTAGAAACAGAGAATGTGGGGCAGACAGGGGCAGACATCAAAAGGATTTTAACACATTTCTTAAATCAGCAGATGAAGATGGAACAGCGACTGATAAATCAGCAGAGGAAGCTGTAACATACTATTTGCAAAGAAGAGAAGAAAGACAAGGAAGAGAACAAATTAAGCTATATTATTCTGAACTCCAGGTATAACAGGTATGAGATATGGGGCTAGAAAAACTCTAAAGTCAAAAATGTTCACTGTCAGCTTTCTTCTTGCCTAATTCTCAAATATGAATAAGCAACCAAGACATTTGAGTAAAGACTACAATATGAAAGAGAAGAAAATAAGAGAAAAAAGACCCTAAAGAAAACATTAATATTTTAGGAAACCAAAGATAATGCTTAAAATCACTAATTTGTATTTTAAGAGGGATATAAGAATGTTACATCTATAGAAGGAGAAATAAGTTGTTACAAAAAAGAAACAATCAACAAGTGAGGTTATTGATCACCAAAAATACAACTGCTAAGAAAAGTAGGGCATTTAAAAAGGAAATCTCACATAATGTACAACAAAAAGATATAAAGACAGAAAATAAGGTGAGAAAAGACAAGAGACATGAAGATTCAATCTAGGTGGTCTAACCTAGTGAGAATACCAGAAAAAGGGAAGAGAGAAAATCAAGGGAGCAAAATATCAAACAAAGGAAGAGGATTTCTCAGAGCCATCCTCAAGCTACACTTCTGATGGCTCTGCTATTTTTTCGTGTCAGATCTGACATTAGTTTTTTTGATCCAAAAATAAAAAGCCATAGCAACTCTAGGTCTTACATCCGCACATCCTTCTCTACCGGAGAAAGTGTGTATCTTCTGCCAACCACCCATCATCTTGGGCTTCATTCTATTTGGTACATATAAGTTAACAAAACCATCCCTGATGTAATCACTATTAGTCAGGAGAATGCCATGTTGTGTCTGGCTCTCACCTGGATTAATACCATCCCTGAACCATCACCAAGAGAAAGAGGTCAGAGATGTGCTGCTACTCAGTAGGAAGCTGCAGAAGGGATACAGGAGAAGCAATCTTCAAAATCCAATGGATTGTTGTGACATTTCAGTACACCAACCATAAAGACACAATCATCAAAGTTAACAGAGAGTAAAAACGAGTCAGCTAAAAAGAACAAAAATCACATCAGCATCAAATTTCTCATCAGCAAAATGCTAGTGAACCATGGAGCAATGCCTTGAAAGGCTTGAGGAAAAATTACTTTTCAATCTAAAATTTTAAATTCATCCAATGTATCCATCAAATGTGAGGGAAGAATAGGAACATTTTCAAAATGTATGGATTTGAAAGTCCCTTCCCTATGGAAGTTTCTTAAAGATGGACTCTACTGAAAAGGAATAGCCAAGAAAGAGGAAGATATCAGAACCAAGAAGAAGTGGCTCTAAACCACTACAGACAGAAAGAATGCGTGGTTTTATTTTATTTTTTTTTTACAAATAGTTTATTGTCAAGTTGGTTTCCATATAACACCTGGTGTTCATCCTCACACGTGCCCTCTCCATACCCANTTCCTCTTAGGACTGCCTTTGCCGCATCCCATAGATTTTGGATTGTTGTGTTTTCATTTTCATTTGTTTCCATATATTCTTTAATTTCATCTCTAACTGCCTGACTGGCCCATTCATTCTTTAGTAGGGTGTTCTTTAACCTCCATGTTTTTGGAGGAAGAATACATTAATCTTTAAATATACTCTTTATAGGGATATAGTATTTACACATATACTTCAGTAACTAGTCCATTTCTTACGTGACTTACACAGAAAACCTACAGAATTTGAAAATTGCTCTATTTCCAGGAAATAATACAGGTTATCTATATGCCAAATTAATCCAGATGAAAACCAAGGTGACATTTTAATATTGAAGAAATTCTAAATAATTTTTGAAAAGGCTCGCTATATAAAAATCAGGTTATCTTGTAAACAGCTTGAGATATACATATATATCTACCTGTCAAAATCACCCAGTAATCTATGAGATATAAAGACTTATTACATTTCTATTAGTTTTCATAACTTCTGCAAAGTAGGAAACTTACTCTGTCAATTCTTGCAAGTCATTGTTCTTTCTTTTCAGTGATTTAAGTGTTTTGCAAAAAGAAACATCTCCTACTCAAAACTTAGCTCTAATATTTTGTGGGGAAAAAAGAGCTACAAAACAAAAGATTGACTTACATGGGAAAGTCACAAAACAGCAACCTGTTATAAATAAATGCTTAAAATGAAAATGAATCTAAATGCTTCCAATGCTCCATTAATATTCAAAGGATTAAGAAATGCAACCCCATCTTTTTCTTAGAATGAGTGAACACTAACCTGAAGAATTATAGCTCTTCTAGATCCGTTTTTTTCCATAATTACTCAATTATTCATTAGAATATGTAAGACCTCTATTGGAATCTTTACACCAGTGTTTCATAAATGGATTTAACTATAAAAGCCTGGTTATACAATCTCTTCCATAAAAGCAATATATTTCTAATATTTATGTCTTTAAAATATCCTATAGTAAAATTAATATTTCTATACAGAAAGAGAAGGAACTATTTCGTCCCCGACAACTTGATAACATCTCTTTCAACTATAGTTATAATTATCATGTACGAACTTCCAAAGCAGTTGTCAAGATTTAACATTAGCATTAATTTATGTCATAACTGATGGTTACTATAAAGATAATGGCAAAGCATCCATTTCTCCAAAGACAGCATGGATCGAAAGGGAAATTTCTTCTTAATTACTACTAATCTGCCCATTTTTAATTAAATTGATTAGTAATTTATTATCTTTCCCTTTCTTAGAAGGCTGTTATTATCATATAGCTTCCCCAAAGTTAGCAGTTATCAGTGATTTTTAAGCAATCCAATTACTTCTAGTGTGAATCCCACCATTTTGTAAAACTGGTTTATGTTGAAAACTTAATACCTAATTTCTTTGTACCCTAAAAAAGAAATTTTAAAACTGCAGAATTTGCCCTCAGTATTTCACACCTCAGAGTGAGCTATGTCAAGATCTTATTGTTTTGAAAGACAATTAAAAGTGGAACTTTTATGCCTTTCCCCCTGGTATGCTAATCAAAATAGTTGTTATTAGTATGTATCTTCCCAGAGGAAAGAAATGAGGTCTTTGTAATTTCCTTTGAAAAATATCTACTTATGCTATCCATAACTAAACAGTAAATTATGGCATTATTCCAAGTGTTTTCCCATCAGTTTCTTTTTTAAAGGCTAAATAAAAATGAAAATGTCTGACATACAAAATAAGAAATACTTAATTCAAGCAAGCTTTAAAAGAATTGAAGTGCTTCATGTGTGTTTCTGAATCAAAATCCATAATTGATATTAAGCTTTGATCAGCATCAAACTTAAAGTATAACACTGGCATAGCTATTTGAGGCTAGCAAATTTTCATGATACTGGTTCATAGTATAACTTCTTAGCAGCTGAACTTTCTATGAAGAATGAGAAAATGAAATGCAATGTCTCTTGATGTAAGTGACAGAAATCTTCTTTCACTTTGTGAAAATACACTAAGACACGCAGGAAATATTGGCTTAAATTCTCTATTTCATTAGATATGCCTTGTATGAATTGACAATAGCTGATTTAAAAAATTCACATTAAAAATACAGAATGTATTCAAATAGTTAACTATCAATGAGAATGAAAAAATAATGGCTTAATAGAAAATAATCTCCATTAATTAACAGTTACTGAATATAGTATCTAGTACATTTATAAGCCCCACACTTTCTCTCCTAAATTTTCTGTTTATAAAAATTAACAGTGAAGGCGCAATGGCTGCCGAACTCTTATGTACAGGGACTTAAGTATTTAATTCATCTCTCTCTTACTAGATTTAAGCAAGGTTCAGTCTTTTAGGTCTATTTAAATTTCACCATACCAGAAAGGTCTTGCTTGAGGGCCCCCTCATCACTTCTTACCACCCTCACTCTTTCCTTTGTCTTCATAGTACTCCTCAGCACTCTTCAAGCATATGATTTGTTTGTTTGTCTATTGTCTGCACCCACTGCAAAGTAAGCTCCAACAAAACAGGGTTTTGGCTCATTTCTTCATTGCATTATCCTCAGTGCCTATATACCGAGCACATAGTAGGCATTCAATAAGCATTTGTTTAAAAAAAATGACTAAAAGGCCATCAGTTCCAAAATTCCAAGGAAAAACTTAATTAAAGACATTTGACAATCCTGACTGCCAAACTATACCAAAAGTTTTATTTTTAAATAGTAGCTAAAATAAAGGCATAGTAAGTTTTCTTTTCTGTCCAAAGACAAAATATCATTTCAAGGAATAGTTGGGTTACTAACAGTTGTTAATTGTTTATTACCACATTATTCCGTTTCTGTAATTGGTTCTTGTGCATACCTTAACAAGTTTCAAGAGTTCATAGAGATCTTCAACCTCATCACCTTCACATTCGGTGTATACTCGTCCTGTATCCACGCTCCTTCCTCTTATGGTACGGCGATAAAGGGGAAGAGCCATTGCTTCTGCATACAAATCAATGGCGTGATGACCCACTGTCTGATACATGTAGCTATCCAGTTCATCTGACCCCACTGTAACATTGAAAACGGAAATAATCAGTAAAACAGAGTGAAAAAGAAAGTGGATTTGAAAGTCCATCTGGGTTACTGCTTGGAGACTTACTACAGTATATCTCTCTGCATTTATGAAGTGAAATGAAGTAGAAGAGTTGCACATTTGTCCACAGTCTAGTCATCTCTACTACTAATTACAGATACACATAAATTTTTAAAACTAAATACAATAAATGTTTAAAGAGAAGAGTAATATAGCCAATAAATTTTGATTCGTTTATTCGATTAAAGATTTTATTACATAAATGTTTTTCAAATCATTCAAGGTTATTTACAAAGTCATCTGGAGTTGTAGGGAAAACCTTTCTTAACTAAGTAGCTACTTGTTGAACAAGTGACAAATATCTGGAAAAATAAATTACATGCTCTTGATATATTTTATATTCAGTATTTCCACAAGACATACAAAAATGTATAAATTAAGAAGCAGTCCAAGATGGCTGCATAAGAAGACTGTGAGCCTATCTTCCACAGACATACCAAAACTACAGCTACATATGGCACAATTCTCACTGAATTCTAGCTGAATAGCTCCCTCCACAACAAGGAATAAAAGGGCAATTGAAATGTGTGATAAAAGCAGAGACTCGATCTTGCCTAAAACCCCAGCAGAAAGGGATCTCACAATACTGAGCCCTCTCATTGAGGAGTGAGGGTTTGTGCCCCACATAGGACACCCCAACCCTATAGAACCTGCACTAGAATGACAAGGACCCTAAAACAACCTGGCTTTGAAAACCAGTGGAGCACACATCCAGGGGGTCTAAGGGACCATGGGGATTTGAGATATTCCTTTTGAAGAGCTTGTGCACAGACTCACTCTTCCCAAGGCCCAGCACAAAAACAGCAGTTTGAGAGATGACTGGATTATATGTGAAGATTTATTTGCTAATGTAAAATTGTCGGCTGAAAGGGCAGGGACAAGTTGGGACTTTGTTTGGAGATGGAGGTGCTGGGAAGCAATATTTTCCCTCTCCTTCTTTCCACATTACCAGTGCTGGTGACAACTGCAGGTGCCTTGTCCCCAGTACTTTCCCCCTACGTGGCAAAAGTTATAGGCATGCTCTACCCTCAGTGCTCTTTCCTTGCTAAATCCACAGGCAAGCCCCACCTCTAGTGCTTTTTCCTGCGTTGCTAAATCTGTGGGCATGTCCCACCCCAGTGTTTCTCCCATATCTTACTAAAGCCATGGGTGTGCTCTGCACCCAGCATTCTTCCCCTGCATCACTAAAACCCTGGACATCACTAAAATCCATGGACATCAGCCTCAGTGCTCTCCTGCAACCTCACTAAAGCTGGCCACCAAGCACAGTCCACCCAACAGACACTCCTTGATCACCTGAACCTAGTAACCAGAGGGGCTTCTGTTTCTACACCTCACAAGACTGGATCTGCGGAGGCTACCACACCTACAGCAGTGAGCAGACAGCAGACTGAAACTCCTCCTGTCTGCTTTGAAAAAGGCCCGTATACTTGCCCTGGAGCTTCAACCTGAGGGACAGGCTTCATGTATGTTTAGGTATGTTAGTCACATATCTAAAGATTACAGAGGTGTTCCAGGAACCACAGGCAGGCAGTTACATCTTTGAGCCCTCCTTTGGCCTTGTCACAGCTCACTGACACCTCTCAGAAAGAAGCCCTGTTTTTGTAACTGTTGTCCAGAGGACACCGTCAGATTTCAAGGTCTGGAAGTAGAGTTTATTTATACTTGTGGTCCCAAAGAAATGTATATATCTGCATTCTTTAAAAACTGCTGTCTGAGGATCTGGCTTCCAATCCACCTGAAACTAGTTCTTAACCGTTATCACTCCCTTTGGAATGCTGATAGGTCTTGGAACACCTTCAACAATGGGGTCTTATCAAGAATAAATTAGTCCACTTAGACAATCACAAAAGTTCAAAAGACAACCAGGAATTAGAGCAAAGTTGAATAAGGTTCATTTATAGAAGGCCACTGCATCAAGACTGGAAGAGGTAGGGGCTTAGTTGGTTAAGGGTCCAACTTTGAGTCAGGTAATGATCTCACGGTCCATGAGTTCGAGCCCCACGTCAGGCTCTGTGCTGACAGCTAGCTCAAAACCTGGGTCTGTCTTCGAATTGTGTCTCCCTCTTTCTCTGACCTTCCCCCACTTTCTCTTGCTCTCTTTATCTCTCAAAATTAAATATTTAAAAAAAAGACCAGAAGAGGTAACTGTTTCATTTAATACATAGAAACAAATACAGAGAGTAAAGCAAAATTAGGAAACAGAGGAATATGTTCCAAATGAAGGATAAGACAAAATGTCAGAAATCACCTCAATGAAATAGAGTTAAATATTTTACCTGATAAAGACTTCAAAGTGGGTTTAATAAAGATGTTCACTGAATGAGATGAGATGGGAAAGATGAGAACTTCAACAACGAGGCAGAAAATATAAGAAAGTACCAAAATGAAGTCACAGAGCTGAAAAATACAATAATTGAATTGAAAAAGTCACTGCAGTGATTCAAAAGCAGACTAGATGAAGCAGAAAAAGGATCATTGAGCTGGAAGACAAAGCAATGGAACTCACCCAGAAAGATCAGATCAAAAAGAAAAAAATATTAAGTGAAGATAGCTAAAGTGACTTAAGAGACAACAACAAGAATAATAGCATTCACATTATTCGGGTCTAGAAGGAGAAGACAGAGAGAAAAAGAAGTAGAAAACTTATTGAAGGAATAATGGCTGAAAACGTCCCTAACCTGAGGAAACAGACATACAGTTCCAAAAAGCAAACAGAGTTCCAAAAAAGATGAACCTAGAGAGAGCCATAGCAAGACCTATTATAATTAAAATACCAAATGCTAAAGACCGAGAATATTAAAAGTGGCAAGAAAAACAACAACTAGTTACATACAAAGAAACACAACCCACCCCATAAGACTATCAGCTGATTTTTCAGCAGAAACTTTGCAGAGAGAGTATCATAATATACTCAAAGTGCTGAAAAGAAAAAAACTTCCAACCAAAAATAATCTACCCAGCAGAACTATCTTTCAGAACTGAAGGAGAGATGAAGTATTTTCCAGACAAGAAAAGCTAAGGTTGTTGATCACCACTAAACTGACCTTACAAGAAATTTCAAAGGAATTTCTCTAGGAAGTAAAAAAAAGAAAAAAAGAAAAGAAAAGAAAAAAAAGCACTATATCTAATAACTAGAAAACATATGAAAGTAAAAATCTGATGTGTTAAAGCAAATATATAGTAAAGGTAATGAGTTAACCACTTCTAAAATCAGTTTGTAGGTTAAAGGACAAAAGTAGGAAAATTTACTATAATTACAACAGTCAAGGGATATACAAAATTAAAACATGTATAACATACTAAAAACATAATGGGACACTTAAGTGTCTCAGTCGGTTAAGATGAAACTTAAGCTGAAACCTGACTTGGTTTTGGCTCAGGTCATTCAGAAATAATGCCTGAAAACTTCGCTAACCTGAAGCAACAGACATACAGGTCCAGAAAGCAAAGAGAGTTCCAAATAAGAAAAATTGTCTCAGTTCATGAGTTTAAGTCCTCACCTGGGCTCGACGCTGACAATGTAAAGCCTGTTTGGGATTCTCTCTCTGCCCCTCCTCCATTCACATTCATTCACTCTCTCCCCCTCTCTTAAAAAAACAAAACAAAACACTTTTAACACATACAATGTAGGGGAGGGAATGTAGCTTTCAGAATGTATTCAAATAAAAATTGCTATCTACTTAAAACAGACTACTATATATGGGCTATTATGTATATATGAACCTCACAGCAACCAAAAACCAAAAACCTGTAATAGATACACAAAAGATAATGAGCAAGGAATATAAACCCAACATTTAAAAAAACAGTGTGGAGGTTCCTCAAAAAATTAATAATAGAACTCCTCTATGACCCAGCAATAGCACTGCTAGGAATTTACCCAAGGGATACAGGAGTGCTGATGCATAGGGGCACATGGACCCCAATATTCATAGCAGCACTCTCAACAATAGCCAAAACATAGGAAGAGCCTATGCNCACTTGTGGGGATGAGCACTGGATGTTATATGGAAACCAACTTGACAATAAACTATTTAAAAAAAAGACAACGAACATTTAAAGTGATTATTGATATAGTTGGGAAAAAAAAAGAGAGTGGCTAAATGGATTAAATAAACAAACAAACACAAGACAACTATATGTTGCCTAAAAGAGATTTACTTTAGCTCTAAGGACACACACAGAATAAAAGAGAAGGAATGGAAAAGATATTCCATGCAAATGGAAAAAGAAAAGTGGCATTGTTATACTTAACCTTAAAACAAAGACTACAACAAAAGACAAAGGGCATTATATAATGATAAGAGCGTCCGGCCAAAAAGATGATATAAAATTTGTAAATAGTATGTACCCAACATAGACACCTAAATATATAAATATTGCCAGGTCAAATATTACCAGACCTAAAAGAAGAAATAGCTATATAGCAATACGATAGTAGAGAACTTTAATACTCCCCCATTTACATCAATAAATAGATCATCCAGATAGAAAAATCAACAAAGGAACATCAGCCTTAAATGATACATCAGACCAGATAGACTTGATAGGTTTATACAGAATATCCCATCCAAAAGCAAAATACACATTCTTCTCAAGTGCACATGAACATTCTCCAGGACAGATCACATGTTAAGCCACAAAAAAAGCCATTTAGGAAAGCTGAAATAATATCCATCATTTTCTCCAACCACAATGTTATGAAAACTACAAGTCAATTACAAGAAGAATACTGGAAAAATCACAAGTATGTGGAATTAAACAACATGCTACTGAATTAACGGGTCAATAAAGAAATCAAAGGTGAAGTAAAAAAATACCTTGAGACAAATGGAAAAGGGAATACAACAATCCAACACCTATGGGATACAGACAAATCAGTTTTAGAGGGTAGTTCACGGCGATACAGGCTTACCGCAAGAAATCAGAAAAATTTCAAATAAACAATATTACTTTAACACTTCAAGAACAAGAAAAGGAGGAATAAACAAAGCCAAAACTTAGCAGAAGCAAGGAAACAACAAAGAGTAGAGCAGAAATAGAGACTAAGGAGACAAAAGAGAAGATCAATAAAATTAAGAGCGGGTTCGTGAAAATAATAAACAAAATTGGCAAAACTTTGGCTAGATCCAGCAAAAGAATAAGAAGAAATAAATAAAATCAGAAATGAAAGAGGACATTTTATAACTGATACTACGGAAACACAAAGGATCATAAGAGTTACTAAAAACAATTATATGCCAACAGATTTGGCAATGTAGAAGTAATGGATAAATTTTTAGAAACATACATTTTTCCAAGACTAATTCTTGAAGAAATAGAAAATCTGAATAGACTGATTACTAGTAAGGAGATTGAATAAGTAATTAAAAACCTCCCAACAAACAAAAGTCCAAGACGAGAGGGTTTCACTGGTGAATTCCACCAAACAGTCAAAAAAGAATTAATACCTATTCTTCTCAAACTTCTCCAAAAAAGCTTAATAGGAGGGAACACTTACAAACTCATTTTACAAGACCAGCTTTACCCTGATAAGAAAACCACACAAGAATACCACAAAACAAGAAAATTACAGGTCAATTACACCTAAAGAACATAGATGTAAAAATTCTCAACAAAATATTAGTCAATTGAATTCGATAATACATTCAAAGGATTATACACTATGATCAAGTGGGATTTACTCCAGGATAATAAGATGGTTCACATCATCAAATCAATTAACATGATGCACCATACTAACAAATGAAAGATAAAAATCGCATGATCACCTCAATACACACAGAAAAAGCATTTGAAAAATTTGGCATCCATTTAAAATAAAAATTCTCAACAAGGTGAGTATAGAGGGAAGGTACCTCAACATAAAAAAGGCAATATATGACAAGCCCAGAGCTAACATCATACTTGACAGTGAGAAATTCTAAGCTTTTCCTCTAAGATCAGAATAAGACAATGACATTCACTCTCATTGCTTTTATTCATCACAGTACTAGAAGCTCTAGTCACAGCAATTAAGGAAGAAAAAAAAAAAATCCACATTAGGAAGAAGTAAAACTGTTACTATTTTCAGGTGACATACTTTATATAGTAACCCTACAGACTCCACCAAAAAAAAACTATTACAACTAGTAAATGAATTTTAAAAAGGTGCAGAATACAAAACCAGTATACAGAAGTCTGTCACATTTTTATACACTAGTAACAAACCACCAGAAAGAGAAATTAAGAAAACAATTCCATTTACAATCGCATCAAACAGAATAAAATACCTAGGTATAAATCTAATCAAGGAGGTTAAAATCCTGCACCCTGAAAACTATAAGATACTGGTGAAAAGAAACTGAAGAGGACAAATAAATGGGAAGATATTCCATGCTCATCAACTAGAAAAATTGTTAAAATGTGCATACTACCTAAAGCAATCTACAAATTCAATGCAATCTCTATCAAAATTCCAATGGCACTTTTCACAGAAATAGACCAAAAAATTCTGAAACTTTCATAGAGCCACAAAAGACCCTGAATGGACAAACCAATCTTGAGAAAGAAGAACAAAGCCAGAGGTTTCACACTCCTTGATTTCAAACTGTACTATAAAGCTATAGTAATCAAAACAGTATGGTATTTGCATAAAAACAGACACATAGATCAGTGGAAAAGAAGAGTGAGTCCATAAATAAACCCACACATACATGGTCAATTACTTTATTACAAAGGAGCCAAGAAATACTTTGGGGACAGAACAGTCTCTTCAATAAATTGTGTTGAGAAAACTGGACAGCTACATGTAGCAAAAGACTAAAACTACAACACCATTTTATACCATACACAGAAATGAACTCAAAATAGGTTAAAGACTTAAAACAAATTAGAACTCAAAATAGATGAAAGACCTGAAACCATAATTCTAGAAGAAAGCACAGATAGCAAGCTCTTTTGACATTGATCTTGGCATTGAATTTTTGGATCAGACTCCAAAACCAAAAACAAACAAATGGGACTACATCAACCTAAAAAGCCTCTACTGAGCAAAGGAAACTATCAACAAAATGAAAAAGCAACCTACTGGACGGAAGAACATATTTGCATGTCACATATCCAATAAGGGATTAATAGCCAATAAATATAAAGATCTCGTAAGGAGATATATCGGGTGGTCACTTTGCAGTTTAAACAAACAATTATTATGTTATATACCCAAAACTAATATGCTATATACCAATTTTATCTTAATAAAAAAATAATAAATAAACCATGTTTCAGGTGGACCCATGAGCTTTGTAATATATTTTAAATAAAATTATCTGCAAGAAGAAAAAGAAATTCAATATTGTTAGAGCAGTTATAAATGTGTACAGAAATATAGCTTAACCTAGTCAGTAACACAATCACTGTCACAAGATTTCACAAATATTAATATAGGTAAAATATTCAAAATAGATGAGTCACACCAGACATTTCTGAAGATACAAATGAACTTACAAATATATTGGAACAGGCTTTTTGATATCATATTTACTTTTGAGAAAAAAGAATCATGAATGTACCAAATATTATTTCCAGATATTCATCATAGCATTATGTTAAAATTTATAGTATTCATATAATGAAATACTTTGCAACCATTTATATAATTTTGAGGAAAAGCATTTTCTATTTTTTTAATTTATCATTGAGGTATAATTGACATAATGTTATATTAGTTTCAATGTTATATTAGTGTGCAACATATTGATATAATAATTCTACAGATTGCTCAGTGCTTCCCACAATAAACATAGTCACCATCTGCCACCATACAACATTATTACAATATTATTGACTATATTTCCTATGCTACTCTACATCCCCATATTATAAACAGAAGTCTATATCTCTTAACATACTTCATCGATTTCACCCATTCCCCTACCCACTTTCCTTCTAGCAATCACTAGTTGTTTTCTGTATTTAAGAATATGTTTTTTTGTGTGTTTGATCATTTGTTTAGTTTAGATTCCACACATAAATGAAATCATATATTTGTCTATCCCTATCTGACTTATTGCACTTAGCATAATGCCCTCTAGGCCCATCCATGTTGTTGCAAATGAAGAAGGAGAATTTTCTTTTTCTTTTTTCTATTTTATTTTTATTTTTAAAATACAATTTATTGTCAAGTTAGCTAACAGACAGTGCATACAGCGTGCTCTTGGTTTCAGGATTAGATTCCCGTGATTCATTGCTTATATATAACACCCAGTGCTCATTCCAACAAGCTCATCCCTCAATGCCCATCACCCATTTTCCCCTCCCCACCCCAACAACCCTTAGTTTGTTCTCTATATTTAAAGAGTCTCTTATGGTTTGCCTCCCTCTCTGTCTGAAACTATTTTTCCCCTTCCCTTCCCCCATGGTCTTCTGTTAAGTTTCTCAAATTTCACATATGAGTGAAAACATATATTAGTCATTCTCTGACAGACTTATTTCACCTAGCATAATACCCTCCAATGCCACTCACATTGTTGCAAATTGCAAGATTTCATTCTTTCTCATTGCCAAGTAGTATTCCATTGTATATATAAACCACATCTTTACCCATCCATCAGCTGATTGACATAATTTGGCTATTGTTGATAGCACTGTTATAAACATTGGGGTACATGTGCCCCTATGAATCAGTACTCCTGTATCCTTTGGATAAATTCCTAGTAGTGCAATTGCTTGGGTCATAGGGTAATTGTATTTTTAATTTTTTTAATCTCCACACTGTTTTCCAAAGCAGCTGCATCAGTTTGCATTCCCACCAACAGTGCAAGAGGGTTCTGGTTCTCCACATCCTCACCAACACCTGTTGTTTCCTAAGCTGTTAATTTTAGCCTGGTGTGTTAATTTTCTGACTGGTGTGAGGTGGTATCTCAATACAGTTTTGATTTGTATTCCCCTGATGATGAGTCATGTTGAACATCCTTTCATGTATCAGTTCGTCACCTAGATGTCTTCTTTGGAGAAGCAGCTATTCACGTCTTCTGCCCATTTCTTTTCCTTTTTAAAAAATTTTTTTAATGTTTATTTATTTTTGAGAGAAAGAGAGACAGACCGTGAGTCAGGGAGGGGCAGAGAGAGAAGGACACACAGAATCCAAAGCAGACTCCAGGCTCTAGGCTGTCAGCACAGAGTCCAATGCAGAGCTCTAACTCATGCCGTGAGATCATGATCTGAGCTAAGTTGGATGCTTAACAGACTGAGTCATCCAGGTGCCCCTTCTTCTGCCCATTTCTTCACTGGATTGTTTTTTGGGTGTTGAGTTTGGTAAGTTCTTTCTAGATTGTGGATACTAACCCTTTATCCAATATGTCATTTGCAAATATCTATTCCCATTCCATCAGTTGCCTTTTAGTTTTCTAAAGTATCTTCTGCAGAATAGGAATCCCATGAGATAATAACAGGTACTGGATGAAAAAAGGATCCCATGGTCAAATAATTTATTTAAAAAGGGGATAACCATGTTAAACAGGTGTCTTTTCTGTAATTCTTCCTAGCCTAATGTGCTTTAAGGTGTTCCAATGAGAGAAGAGATTATGAACTATATCTCAAATTTATATATCCTTAGAAGACTTACATTTCATCAGGTATTTGTGTTTCAAAGAATATATCTAGGAAATGTTGTGATGGAATAATAATGACGTGGAATATGTTCACAATGTGTTAGAGTAAGTTTTAAAAAAAGGTTACAACACAATTTAACATATATGTATGTATGTGTATATGTATGCATATATGTCAAGAATGTCCAATTAACCTGAGTACGAAGAAAGAATATCCTATAAAAATGGACAACAAATGATATTTTAAGGGCCCCTTCAGTAAATAAAACCATCACCATCTGCCATCACATTATGGCCCACCAGGTCTAAACCCAACCCATACACTACACTGGCTTCCATGTACTCACATTATTATTACATGCCTGTCTACTCCTACTCACAGAAGGAAGTAGAGATATAGCCAAAGTCACCGAAAACCCTTTCAGGCTACCCTCATCTCAAACTTACCCTGGATCTTTACATATATTAGTTTTAAAGAACACTGACACAACTGAATTAATATATTTAAAGAACTTTGAACTTCTCAGCAAGAAACTTCCTGATGTTAGCATAATAATTAAAACATTTTACTGACTTCAAAAACCTAGAAGACAATTTTCCTTTAAGACGCCATTTACTCCTAACCACAATGTAACTTGTATTAATGGAACCAATATTGCAACAATAGTATGAGATCAAATAAAATCAAAAGGCTCCACTGTTGCCTGAAGCACCTCAATTAACATGCCACAAAAGTTCCTACTACAAATTTAAAGAGATGGTTTTGTGAATTTTCTGACAAGTTCACATTATCACCATTGATGGGAATAAATTCCTTTCCAGACTACGCATTCAAAACCCAGTGCCATGAATTCACTCTAACCAATTTTATACTGAAGTCATCTCTACCAGTCTTTCCTCATTAAACTTCCTCTTACAACATGTTTAGGGGAAAGATAAGTCCATCAACAAATCATTCAATAATCACCAACTTCCTGCCGACTTTAAATCAAGATTAGCTAAATCCTCTCCATTTACCAACCCACAGCCATCTATTCTCTTCCCCTACAGTTACTATAGTTTCAGCTGATTTTTTTCCCAGCTTTTACTTCATAATATTTTAATTCCATTTACTGTTGAATTTTTCTAACAATATTTTAGGTAAATGTCTCCATACCATTCTGAGGTATAATTTAGAGACACATTGTACTTATCATTTTATCCATCTCACCAGTGAACCATAAGCCAGTGAACCATGAGCACTTGGAAGATTATATATCGATGATTCAATACAAAGTAACTACACTAATTCAAGTAGAAAAATTTAAAACAAGATAGAAACTCCAAGGAGAAAAATTATATACTTGTATATATTATAGAAATGTCTGCTTTTAAAATACTAAGACCTCTCAGATAGAAAGCTTAAAAAACCCACTTGCCTGCTTAGCCAGAAGGAATAAGGGAATTTTTTTCTTCCTTCTGGTAACAGAACATAAGGCTGCAACAAAATTCTGCTTCTTCTTTTATAGTATAGAAGTTACAGTATAGTTCCCGCTCAACCTTAGTCACAGTTTTCTCTTTATTATTTAAAGTCAAAAAAAGAAGGTCATTTCCAAACACCCTTAAATGCTGTTATATTATTCATCATTGAAACCCTAGTGCAAAATCCTAGAGTGTATGTTTACCCTTCACCCTCTACAAGACCTGTTTTCTATTTCTTCCTATAAAATATTTCTAATCTCTATCTTCCCACTTTACTTCCAGCATTACTTGGGTCTTAACTGTGAAATAAAGAATATTCAAATATATGATGGAAATAACTGCTCGCTATTCTAGGCCTAATTCTAGTTAGTTCATTATTCATCTGCCCACCAAGAATTGAGTGAATGCCTACTACAGAGGCACAGAGCTATCCCATGTACTGAGGCACAAGTAAAAAAACACAGAAGATGATCTCTCCTCTCAAGAATAAGCAGTCTATTTGGGGATAAAAATCAAAGACAAAATAAATAGACAATAGCTGTAAAATGATATAAAAACAAAAACTGAACAGACTGGTAGCCTTGAGGAGAGAAGGAAGGAAGGAATGAAAGAAGGAAGTAAAGAAGGGAGGGAGAGAGGGAGGGAGGAAGGGAGAAAAAAAGGACATATTTTAGCACTAGTTCAGATTCAACTAAATTTACTGGATGCTTACTTCATGCCAGGAACTCTAATTAGTGTTTTTACATATACTACTCATTTAATTCATCCTAAAATAACAATAGAGCCAAAGCATGGTCTTGAAAAAAGCTGAGTAAAGAAGATGATAAAAAGATCTTACTAGGAGAGCCATGTGGATAAGTAGTATTAAATAAAGTCAGACAAGTGTAAATCTCTCCCTATTATACCTTAACAGTTAATATCTATAGTTATACGGGTATAATAGAAGAGTATAAAAGACAAATTAGTGAATATTTTTCTTTTTTTTAAAGTTCTAATTGTAAAAAAAAAGTACAACTGTGTGGTGATAGATGTTAACTTATTGTGGTAATCATTTCTCAATATATACATATACCAAATCTTTATGTTGTACACCTAAAGCTAATACAATGTTATATGGCAATTATATCTCAATAAAAATAAACAAAATTGTTGAAGGTTGAATTGTGTCCCTCTCAAATTCTTACACTGAAATCCTAACATGCATAGCTCAAAACGTTTTTATTTGCAAGTAGGGTCAATGCAGATGTAATTAGTTAAAATGAGATCATTAGGGTGGCCTCTTAATCCAAATATGACTTGTGTCCTTTTCAAAAGGGGAAACTTGGACATGGACAAGGACACAGGGGGAGAAAATTTCTAATTAGGGAAATTTCATTGGGAAGAAAACTGAAAAAAAAACAAAAACAACCCAGCTTAAATGAGGTCTGTGGATTATCTGTGGATGTCCTTGGTATCACAGGCAAATGAAAAGTGGAAATGTACTGCTGTATGCCTCTCTCAAGTCTTATATGTTTAGCGTACATGTAAGATAGATCATCCATCGTTGTATGTCTTACTCTCCACGCTCCTAGAAGCTGTATCTTATTTATCTGTATATTGCCTACAATACTTGGAACTGTGTTGTGGTGGCACAGCAGTACATTCTGAAGTAAGGAGGTTCAAGGGTTCAAGTCTCAAGTCTTCAAGTTTGTTCAAGTTATGTACCTTGGAGAAATTTATAAAACTATGAGTTTCAGTATCTCTGTCTAATAACAAACTGTCTAGGAGTTCTTATGAGAAATAAAGGATATGTAATTAAAGACACTTAGCATAGAACCTAGCATCTAATTAGGCACTAAATATATATTAGTTCCATTTTTGTCTTTGCATACTGCACACAATAGAATACAATTATGAAGATGGGAGTTTCAGTCATTTAGAGAACTTCCCAATAAGGATATTATACACTTACCTTGGTTTTCAGCTGGTCTTAGATTTGCTAAAGCAACGATCTGATGCCCAGCAGCAGTGCACTGCATCATATTATAACAGCTATCCTTCCCACCACTGAAAAAGAAATAAAGAGACAAATATCAGGTTATTGACCATTATTAAACATAGAATCATTAGATATTCAAATACATTTATTCAACTTTTCTGAATACTTCAGGGACCGCTTTACAATTAAAATACAAAAGATCACGTGTGATTTCCATAGCAGGAGCAAACTAAGCAAATGAATCTGAATGTCTAAGGTTGCCACTCACAAGAGCTTGTGATATTATGTGCCATTAAAACAAAGACCATTCTAAACAAAATATAATAACTCTTTGGTTTATAACAGTGGCTCTCCTTTATATACAAAATGCTTTGAAAATTAAAAATATGATTTAATTGTACGTTCTAGCTAAACAGCTATTACATATGTTCCTTAGATGAACTCCTCCTTGGAAAAGTAGAAAAATATCTATTCTGTTTTACTATTAGAAATCTAACAACTGGCCACCATCACCAATTAAAGGTTCAAATTAAAGATCTGAGACCCAATCTAAGGACAAAGTTTGATGGACTTGGTGGGATCACATTCTGTAGAGATAGAAAACAAAATGCTGAATTGCCCTGATGAAGTTAAACATCAGTACCATCAGTACTTTAGCTATCACTATACATAAGATGGCAGTGCTAACTCCGGCAGCATATTTATACTATATATACAATGGCAGGACAAGGCTTGCGCCTTAGATCTAGTAAACAGATTGAAGGGAATTTCTAAATTCTAAAACCAAATCTACCTAAGGCAAGGGCAAACCACTTAGTCAAGATGAGTGGTTTATTTATAACAAGGTTGAAAGGCAAACCTTTACACCAATGGCAACCTCTGTGCCAAGTTCATCTATAATAAGGTTGAATGGCAAGGTTGAATGACAACCTTACCTTTATTTTGGTTTAAAACTCTACTGTTTCTCATTGTACGTATTTCTTTACTTTCTCATCACCTCTCTTTTTTCCCCTCCTATTCCATTCTTTCCAATCTTTGCTTAAGATCTGCAGGTGCATTTCCAGGCACTTGAGACCTGTTCATAGCCCAAGAAACTTTTAAAAAGAGATTGCTTGGCCTAGAAACTGGCCCTTTTGGCTTTTATTTTAGCTGCCAACATTTATCTGCCTCTACCACATTCTAATCAATAACAACTGTCATTCCAGAACTTCTCAAGGGGAGACCACAAGGGGCATTGTGAAGTTATAAATCATGCTCCCTTTCCTCAGACTCTGATATTCCCCTAAGTCTTCCACAACTTCCCCTATTGAACTTCAGGGCTCTATTTTCTCAGGACAAAGAGATTTGACTAATGTTTTTAGAATATTTAGAATATTAAAGATTAATGGGCATAAAAATCACAGTTCTAATCCTTTGGATTATTAAAGATTAAAGAGTGTACCCCTGGGGCACCTGGGTGGTTCAGTGGGTTGAGCTCTGACTCTTAATTTCCGCTCAGGCCATGATCTCAATTTAGTGGGTTGGAGCCCTACATCAGGCTCTACGATGACAACCTGGAGCCTACTTGAGATTCTCCCTCTTTCTCTGCCCCTCCCCTGCTCCCACTCTCTGTCTCTCATAAAAAATAAACTTAAAAAAATAAGAAAGGGTATACACCTATAATCAGAACTTAGCTTTATAATTCATTTATAAATACACTAAAATTTCAAATAGGGCTTTAAAATAGTAAACTGTGTTCAATGAAACGTTAGTGTCCAACAAATACTGTAAAAACAAAAGGTTTGGGAAATGCTGAGCAGCTTATTTGCATCTTAGAACATTACAAACTATATAAGCATATGTTAGGTGAGAAGTCCTAAAGAAGATTAGAATTTTAAAATCCAACTCTGGTACACTAAGTGAAGTTACTCAGTGTGCTTGGGTTTACATGCTTCGTTATAAAACCAAAGAATGGTTTTAGCTATTTCTCAAGGTGTCATTCAACTGTAAAACTGAAGAAGTCAATCTTTGTGTATAAGGAGAATAATGTTTTTTATGTTCTAAAGATATGTGAGAATCTTGGTTTCACTTATCCCTTAAAGCACACAAATATATCCCATCTCTCACTTTAGTACGTACACACACACAGACATGATATATTACAAATAGATTCACTGTGTTTAAGTTTATATTCATATATATTCAAATGTATATTCATATAAATGTATATATTATGTATGCATTCATATTCTAATATATAAATTGTTATATATTCATACTTATAGCATGTCTCCTAACATTTACACAGATTTTACATTTAGCAAGAATTTTCCAACATTGATGATTTTAGTAATTTGCTTTTTTATCATAAAAGTAATATATACACATTACTGAATATTTACTCTAATGGATTATAGTAATCTTCTATCAGTCCCTCCAGGATCGAAATCTTCAGTTGGTGTGTCTTACTTCAGTGGTTAAACTTTTGGCAAGTTGCATATGACGTAAATTACTCATTTCCTGGACTACTTTTTATCCTTATCTATTTGATCATGAAGATCACAGGGTCAGAGATTAATCGTTCACTTTACAGAAAAAATTTACTTAAGATCAGTAACTATTTTGACATTAGGGAGACCTAAAAATGGCACTGGAATATTCCAGTCACTGCAGAAAGGATTAGACTGCAACATCAAGAGTTCTTAATTCACAGGTCACTATTGTTAGGCAGTATCAATTACCTAGAACATTGAACAAAAACGTTCATGAAATCTTCAACGGACTCGCAAAAGAAAACGTGATTGTGGTATATCTCAGACACTCTATACAGGTCCTAATCTCATCAAATATACATGTACTGTAGTCTAAATTCCCTTTTTAATGTTATTATGGTTATCTTTGCTTCGGTTCCCATATTCATATGGAAACATTTAAACTGGCCTGTCTTTGGTTATCACAGGACTTACTTTTTATAGACACCTAAATATGATGCGCTACTATAGATTTCAAACTTCTTTTGTTTGTGATAGAGTACGTTACCATACATCAATCTAAAAGCAGGTGAATGTCTACGGCAAAAGCAACTGGATTTAGAATAAAACTGATACAACTCCATCTTCATCCCCAGGGAAGAGACTCTTCCTCGGTACTTGAACCCCAAGGTAAAATACACCTTTGTCAAAAGCAAACCAGGCGCAGCGGGACAGCGCGCGAGGGAGAAGCGGCCTTAAGGGGAAGGGGGCGGAGCTAGAAACAGCTCCAGGAGGAAGGCGGACCGAAGGCACTACCGCAGGGACTTGAGTAAGTGGAGCGAAGCCGTGGCTCTCAAACTTCACCGCCCAATACACCGTTTAAGAATCCGACCCGGAACCTTGTGAGAGTAATGAAACCAGCGTTCTGGCAGTGAGACCCAGACACGGGTGGGTTTTCAAGTTCCCCCCGGTGAACGCAATGTGAATCCACGTGTGATGGCCAGAAAATCAGAGGAAGGGGCTGGGAGACTGGAGGAGCGCCGGCCAGGACCGCGGGAGGGGCCGGGCCCTAGCCCGAAAACTCCGCCTCTTCCTGTGGCCGCGGGGAGCCGCTGGGCCCCGACACGCGGTTCCTGGAGACACTTCTCCGCGCTGCCGAAGGCGGCGGCGGCGGCTGCAGTTCACCGGCAGGAGAGGATGAGAGGCCGGCGGGGNACGCGCCGCGGGGCCTGGTGCGGGTGTTCGCCTCGCCGCCTGTCAGCCGCTGGGCGCTGCGACCTCTGCGGCTACCTCGCGGAACACCTGGCCACGCAGGAGGCGCCACGTCGGCGCCTTGTCCCTGTGACGGGGACCTCCTGGCCCAGAAAAGAATGCTGTTTAGGCACGGCCTGACCACCTAAGTGAGGGCACTGAAGCTGCCCGGGGTAAGGGCAGGGTCCGCGTCGCCGAGCCCAAGTGCGGTGGCAGTGGGTTCGTTTCGGCAGGAGAACGTCCAAAATCACTTATGCTGCAAATTGAAACACTTGTGAACATGCAAACGGAGAGGAAGTTTGTCCTTACTTCTTCAGCCTTCTGCAAGAAACTAACTGCACCCTTTAGTGTTTTTTAACCCATCTCCTTTGTTCTATAAATCTAAATCTGGAACTAGCCCGGTGACCTTGAAGCTCCATGGGGTTTGGCCCTTGGCGTAAATACAGCGGTTTAGAAGCCGGCTAAGGCTCCTCACAAGAGCCTGAGACGTGCAGAATCATTCACTAAGTAGGTACTGAATGCCTTTCATGTACCAGACACTGTTTTAAGCTCTTTGGGATACATCCATGAATAAAACATGGGATCATGACCCTCCTGGAGTTTACATGCGGGCGAGGAGAGCAGACAATATGCAGGTTAAAAAAATTCTGTAGTATGTGAAAAAGTGGTAAGTGCTATTAAAAAAAAAAGTAGAGATTGAGAGGAATCAGGTCGGAGGCAGAGGGCAAGTTGCAGATTTAAAAGGCGACATAGGACTTCTGGGAAGGAGAGATTTGAGCCAGCTCAGAAGAGATAACTGTGCATGACTGGAGGTGTGCTCCAGGTAGAAGGAAAAGTAGAACCGAGCCCCCCGGTATGTTACGTGTTGTAGAGCAACAGGACTGGCCCATGTTGGTGGGAGCAGAGCAAACAAGGCAGAGCGTACCGAGATGAGGTTCCATGATGGAAGGAGGAGGAAAATCATATAGGGTCTTGTAGGCCATGAAGAACTTTGTCTTTTATTTTGAGTGAAGTCAGTGGCCACTGTAGGGTTGGGGCAGAAGTATGACTTAATCTTTAAAAAGATTACACTATACCGTTGTAAGATTACACCTACCTATCATGAGGCTATTGCAGTAATCGAGGAGAGAAATAATGGAGCCAAGAACTAGGATGTGCTAGTGAATACGGTGAGAAGGAGGAGAATTCCTGGTCTGTTTTGAAGGAATTCATTGAATTGGATGGATTAGATATGGGATATGAAGGATGATACTAAAGTCATGAATTAAATTAATATGTAAGGAATTTAGAATCAAGCCCAGTACAAAATAATCATTCAATTTAATTATACTATAATGTTCTCATTAACTCCAGTACTCTTGGTATGAGTGACTACAGCAATGATAGTCTGCATACCAGTGTCACCATCTAAAATGATGCATCTTTATTGAGCCCCTAAGGTGGCTCAGTCGGTTGAGCAACTGACTCTTAATTTTGGCTCAGGTCATGATCCCAAGGTACTGGGATCAAGTCCCCTATTTTGCTCTACTGAGTGTGGAGGCTGCTTGGAATTCTCTCTTTTTCTCTCTCGATCTCTTTTTCTCTCTGTGCCTCTCTCTCTGTATTTATCTACCCCTCTGCCGATCTCTCCTGCTCATGTATGTGCTCTCTTTCTCCAAAATAAAACTAATAATACATAAATTATTAAAATGATGCATTTAAAAAATTATGAGATGGTGGGCATTTAACAAATTAGCTATTTAAAGCATTTGTTGTCTAGTTGGGGAGATAAGACAAATGCATTAAACAGATACTTATAATAAAGATGGCATATTAGAATAATTTGAAAGTAACAAGTTATGTGATGCATACGGCAAGAGCCCCATGAGTTGAACTCAGGGTAAATGCTACAGTGAGGACAGGACTTCAAAAATGGGCCTAACTGAGCAGGAAGAACAGTTGGACCTTATAAACAGAGGCAACAAAACGAGGAGTTTAGAGCATGTCACCCCAAAATATGTTGCTTCAACATATTGGGTCTTTTAAATCAATTAAAGGCACTTGAGAAATAGCAGATATGGGAAGGGCACTCTGGCCCTCTTTATTCCCGAAAACAGGGTATAAAACTCCCTTGTAGAAGGTGCCTTCCCTGTACCTGGGGGAAAAGAAGACATTTTTAGAGCTAGAGACAGAGAACTGAGGAATAGAGGTAATATGACCTAAACATTCATTCCTAAGGGGTTGTAGACTTTGGTCATCATATCCTGCTTACTCTGGGGCTGTTGCATCTGTCCATTCACAGTTACCATCGGGCAAGGGAATACCAAGGGGCACCCAGGTAGACCACCTGTGCTCCACATGTATTCTTCCTCGTCTCTGCTGTGTGAAAGCAGCCCCATCTCTCTTGCCTATCAGAGTCAGTTGTCCTTGGTTGCCTGCCCCTGGTGCAAAGGGTTAAAAGTGCCTGACTACTAAATATCCTCTAGTTCAATATATCAGTGTTGTGCCCCATGGCAAGAGAGAAAACCTAAAGACTAGGACTGCTAACTCTGCTCAGCCCAGAATTGTGAGAGGTGAAACACAATGTTCCCCAGTGGGCAGTTGGGAGTGATTGTGAATGAAGCTGTTCTTCCTTTTACCCTTTGGTTCCCAGATCCATATAACTTTCCTACTGGGAACACACTGCCATACAGAGATCTCTGATTTAGTGCCTGTACTATATCTTGAGGAATGGTGCACCATCATTGTATTGTCTTTGAGCTGCAGATTTAGCTGTTATTTCAGTAGGCCTTTCCAGCACTCCATAAGGCCAGCTTCGTGTAAATAGTCCTGCATATGATAGAACAATTAGATCTCACAGATATGGGCCCATTTCTGTACCTCATTCTCTGGGAAGTGGGTTTTTTTGTGAATACTCTGCTGGATAGGATTCTGTGCTTATAGAGTGAGCACTGCTAGTGGAGGCATTGCAGACAAGAAAGGCCAAGTTAGTATCCCCTCTGTGTTCAGGCAAAGCCTGGGAGCAGCCCGGGAAGGCATGGCCTGCTATGAACTCCATAGTGGGTCCAAAAGTGTGGCCGTTGAAAGGTGTCTGTCATTCGTGCTTCCCACAGCAGGTGTTTTTGAAAGGTTATCTGAGTGGGTCACCTCCATGGCTGCCACAATGGTGCAAAATAGCTTTCACAAAATCACAGAATGAGGAGCAGCCATATTTATACTACTTGTTTCACAATGTGTCCTGCTGGAGTAAGAAATGTAGAATGAAGGGTTCATTCAACTCAGAATAGTATTTGGAGGAAAGCCAATCTGAATTTGTGAAAATCTAAATAATAAATGGTATTTTAAAGAAATACCTTAATTTATATCAAAACAAATATATTAATTTTAAACGTATTAGCATGCTCATTGAATGCTGACAAAGTGTTTTTAAGAGGACGCATAAGTTAATAGGGAAAAGTTATTTTTAATTATTAATATCCATTTGTCTATAAGTAATTTGCTCAAATTTCAGAACAAGTTGACTTAGGAAGACCTCTATATGCATAGTATTCTGTATGGATAGTGTAAAGGTTACTGCAGCCTAGTCAATGTCAACAAGTTAATAGATTTTATATCAGGATAAAGTAATTCCTTTTATACTGAAATGACTTGTCCACGATTCACATTTTAAAGCATTGTGAGCTCTCTTTCTGTAGTCTCAAACTCTTACATATGAATGACTATGGATTAGTTTGTAGAGCCAACAAAATAGGTGAATAGGAAATCAAACTCAAAATAATTTCAATCCCTTGCCAGTTTACTTAAAAGAAACTCTCCATAGCCAAACACTGTTGCTGGTAATAAAAAGTTGCCAGCTGTCACTGAATTCTGTCTCCTTGGCAGTGCATCTCAGTGATGTACTGATTGATAAAGACTCAGATAATCAGATCAAAAACTCCGCAGGTAGTTATTTTTAGAGACCTTGTGGGGATTTCTTAATGCCATATCAGGAAGCCATCGGAAGGTTTCTTGGTAAGAACTTAGGAAAAAAGGAATTAAGTACTTATTTGAAGCAAAAACTTAAGGGCATCATTACATGAGTATCTGATGTATATGTATTAATCATGGTGGCTTATATGGGCCCTGCACTCCTCTACGTGTTTTATGTATGGTGACTCAATTAAATATTGCAGGAAACCTATGGAGAAGGATACATTGTTATTCCCATTTGCAGATGAGGAAGCTGAGTAAAAAAGAAGTTAAATAATCTGCCTATCTTGGTCATTTTGAGCTGCTTTAAAGAATATGTCATAGCCTAGTCATTTAAACAACAGGCATTTATTTCTTACAATTCTGAAGGCTGGGAGGTCAAAGCTCAGAATGCCACCATGGTCATGTTCTAGTGAGAGCTCTCTTCCTGGTTAGCAGACTGCTGTATCCTTACAGAATGGAGAGAGTCTCTTCTTATAAGTATCATTCATGAGGGTCCAATGTCATGACCTAATTATACCTAAAGTCTCCCACCTCTAAATACTCTCACACCGGGGTTTAAGTCTTTACATTCAGTCCATTGCACTGCCCAAATTCCTATAGCTAGTAAGTGTTGGAACCAGGATTCCAACCCAGGCAGTCTAAAGTCTATGCTTTTAACCTCTAAACTATATCTGCCATTGAAATGGTCAGCTGGTTTTCTGACTGAAATATCCTGTTTCCAAGATATGTTTGGAAGGACAATGCCATCATTCACCTCCTGAATCTCCTTTTTCTGTGCTTCCAAGTTGACCAACACTTTTTCTTAAAGACACAAATTGTTTTGTATTATATGAATTAGTAGATTGTATGAAGTCATTGTTAAACATTACAGGCCTGAGAGTCATTCTGTTGCCTTTACGTGTGTTTTTTTTCTTTACTTCATAATGGATAACATGAAATTCAAAAGCTATAGGAGGCAAGCAGATAATGTAAATAAGTGAAGTGGCCTGGTATAAGACACGGGATGGTGAGGGCTGTGGCAAACCACTACTCACTCCTCACTTGACTTCAGCTGCCCTGTGCAAATGGACCTTCTGATTTTCCAAGAGATGACAGAAATCTTCATTTTAGTTAACTCCTTTTTTTAATGTTGAAAACTAATTTTTTTAATGTTTATTCATTTTTGAGACACGGAGAAATAGAGCATGAGCTGGAGAGGGGCAGAGAGAGGGAGACGCAGAATTCAAAGCAGGCTCCAGGCTCTGAGCTGTCAGCACAGAGCCCGACCCAGAGCTCAAATTCATGAACTGTGAGATTATGACCCGAGCCTAAGTATGATGCTTAACCAACTGAGCCACTCAAGTGCCCCGAAAACTCATTTTTAAAATTTTAATTGCTTTGCACACCAAATAAGGTGTATCTGCTTATTACTAATTTTATAATTTTGCTTTAGAGAGTAATCTTTATTCCTTTATTCAACCAGCATTTATTGGTAGCTAATTATGTTTATTTATAAAATTTTAAATATTAATCCTTTCCTACAGAAGTATCTTGTACTCATATATGTGCAAAAATATACAAGAATGTCCATTGCAGCATTATTTGCAAAGCAGAAATCTCATCAGGACATGGACTTTGTATTATTCACTTCTGAAACAGTCCTGGAATTATAGTAGTAACTAAATATATCTTAAATCTCATCAACAGTGAACAGGATAAATTATGGTGCCTCTGCACAGTGAAATACTGTGTAACAGTTAATGGAAAATGAAGAATTCTTTAAGACATATTTTCCGTTTGAAAAGCAAGTTGCAGATGTTTCTATTTGTATTGATGGAAAATTAAGTGTATATATGCATAAATATCTAAGTAGATATTAACGGCTCTATAAAGTTACATGCTAAGCTGTTAACAATGATACTTCTGATGAGAAAAATGGGAGATGGGACTTCTACTCTTCACTTCGTATACATCTATATTATTTGACTTGGATGAATATATGTGCATTCCTTGTCTATTTTAAAAGACTAAATATTTAGCCCCATTAGTAAATAAATGAAATAAAATAGCCATGTAATATCATTTCTTAAATGTCAGGTAGCAAAGATTTCAAAGAAGAAAAACTGGTGAAAATACATACCAAATCTTGGCAAGAATCGGGGGAAAGGAACAATCTCATGCTTGGCTGCTGGAGAAGTAAGTACAATTGTTCGGGAGGGCAACTGGGGACCACACATTAAGTCTTTAATGTGCATGTGCTCTAAGCATTCCCATCTCTAGGAGTTTGTCTTAAGGAGATAATTGGACAGTAATACAGAAATGTATATACCAGAATATTCTCGTGATGCTGTGTATGGTATTAAAAATGGAAAACAAATTGAATATCAATAATTAGAAGATGGACTAAATAGATGTACCATAATAAATATACCACAGTATACCCATACAGTGGAAGATTATGCAATCATAAAAGGTGATATATACATATATTTGTTAGTATGCAAATATAAGAATGAGACATAGTATGATTGCATTAACATACAAAGAGTACACACATTCATATACATAGGCATATGTATGGCGGGCAGTACAGAATCATGGTTAAATACTTGCACTCTGGAGTCAGACTCCCTCAATTTGAATGTCAGAACCGCTACTTACTAGGCTTGTTCCTTCAAGGCACTTTACTGAAATTTCCTTTCTTTCTTTTTTTTTAGTTTGTTTATCTATAAAATGAGATTAAAATATAATCTACCACACCTAGTAGTTGTAAGAATTAAATTAAATGGACCATCACAATCACGTAGTCTATTGTATTTTACATAAAGAGAGATCTGGAAAAAAAACCATCGACGTGTTGGAGGTGGTAGCCTTTGGGTGGTAAAATTGAATTGACTTTTTTATTTCATATATGTACCTTTCTATATTGTTTTGGTTTTCCAAATTTAATTATGGCTTTGTTTTCTAAAATTGATTATTAAAATATGTTTTATAATTATTAAAAGTTAAAATATGTTTGTAAATAGAGTAGACGATAGCTGAAAGAAGAGATGATTGGTAGAATGGAAGGAGGGAAGGAAGAGAGATAGGATACCTGACTGCTTCAGGGTTGGTCTCACTGGTAGCCAGTTCTCTGATGAAGTTACAGAAAAGTATAGGGTCTGCTCTTCAGCTCCATAAATTCTAAAAATCACCTTTACCATTTATCCAATATAAATGGTAGGGAGCTGATGGAAGCTGCATAGCTTCATGGAGGACTCATTAATGAACCAGAATGTATATAAGTCAGCTGATTATTTTGCCACTAGGAAAACACAAATTAGAAATATTCTTTCATCAAAACATTGCTTGATAAACTAAAACTACAATGAGATACCATTACACACCCACTAGAATAGCTGATGGTATAAAGACGAATAATACTAAGTGTCAGCAAGGATATGGATAAACCAAAACTTTAATACATTGTTAGTAAGAAGACAAAAATGGCACAGCCTCCTTGTAAAACAGTTTGACAGTACCATATTAAGTTAAATATACTTTACCTTATGATCCAGCAATTCCAGTCCTAGGTATTTACCCCAGAAAAATAAATACATGCAAAAAAAAAAATGTGTATGTGACTGTTCATAGCAGCATTGTTTATAATAGAAAAACAAAAGCAACCCAACCTCCATCAAGTGGTAAATGGATAAGCCAATTATATTTATACCATGGAATACTGCTCAGCAATACACACAACAACAAGAATGAATTTCAAAAGCAAGCTAAGTAAAAGAAGTCAAACATAAAAGACCTCATTATGTATGATTTCATTTATATAAAATTTTAGAAAAGGCAAAGCCACCAGTGACAGGACATCAGTGTTGCTTGGTGTCAGTGGTGAGGAGAGGTCATTAAGGGCAAAAAGCCTTGAGGAGACTTTTTAATGTACATGTGCTGTTCTACATACTGCTAGTAGCGGTAGTTATCTAATGGTATGCAATTACCAAAATTCATCAAACTATACAGTTAAACATTTTTATATGTAGTTAATACCTTAAATTATTGGTAAGTTACTGGTAAGGATAGAGTCCGTTTTTATTATCTTATAAATTAATATTCCATTAATTCACTTTCTCAAAATGAGTATATGTTTCTGAATGAGTATATGTACTAAAGGAATTAAACTTTGAAGGAGACTATCTACATCCATTGGTGTGGACATCCCTTTTCTTTTATTCTTTTCCTGAAACAATGAGAGTTCTAGAATTCTGTATCAATGATGTTCTAAGAGTGGCTATGTAGTTAAAAGGACGTTTTTGTTGAAAGCATAATCATATTTAAGTTGTGAGTTTATTTGAGGATAGTATTAAATATGATAAGGAGCTAAGGCCTCCCAAACCATCTTTAGTGGCACTTACATTTTTAAATATTGTTTTGATTTCAGGCACTAGTCAGTTATAAATATCTGAAAGGAAATTTTCATTACACATTAATATTATCAGCAACATATTTTAAAACTTTGCCTGAAGGGGAAGACTTTACTTCTGCACATAGCTAATTTCTTCATTGTTCTGTTTTTCTTTCCATTGTTTAGTTTTACTATATTCAATTTCATAGAGAAAGATAACAGTAATGTATATGTCAATTTTATTGCCAAATTCTGGCAATCCTTTATATTTAGACCCTTTATCCCTATGAAGTCTTCATGGGTATATTCAATAATTTAAAATGTAGTACTTGGGATGCCTGGGTGGCTCATTTGGTTAAGCTGCTGACTTTGGCTCAGGTCATGATCTTGCAGTTCGTGAGTTCCAACCCCACATTGGGCTCTGTGCTGGCAGCTCAGAGCCTGGAGCGTCTTTCTGATTCTGTGTCTTCCTCTCTCTCTGCTCCTCCCCCATTCATGCTCTGTCTCTCAAAAATAAATAAAAGTTAAAAAAATTTTAATTAAAAAAATAATATAAATAAATAAAAATAAAATGTAGTACCAACTCAGTTTTTAGCCTATGTCCTTTTTATGGACTCTAGCCATATCAAAGGTTGAAAAGTTATTCCAATATTTTCCTAAATATATGTTTTGGAGTCATCATACCTGCATTTGAATTTTGGTTCTGAGATACCAGTTTATAATTTCAGCAAGATGTTTTTCCTTGATCTGTAAAATAGGGATATCTATGCTTACCTTATGAAATGAAGATTAAATATATATAAATACACTCATCGGTTGAGCTACTGACTTTGGCTCAGGTCATGATCTCATGGTCCTTGAGTCTGAGTACCACGTAAGTCTGTGCTGACAGCTCAGAACCTGGAGCCTATTTTGGGTTCTGTGTCTCCCTCTCTCTCTGCTCCTCCTTTGCTTGCACTCTCTCTCTCTCTCTCTCTCTCTCTCAGAAAAATGAATAAACATTTAAAAAAAATTTTAATGCACTGGTCACAGTATTTGCCACATGCATACTCTTAACCAAATCGTACACATTATAGAACAAGGATTTATAACTAATAAGCCATTAAGGAATAAAGATAAATTCATATAAAAATGCTCACATAATCCAAAAGTAGATAAGAAAAAAAAAAAAAGAAAAAAGGAGAAGGGGGTAAAAAATGAAACAGAAAACAAGATGGTAGATTTAAATCTAACAGTATCAGTAATCACATTAAGTGTCAGTGTCCAAACAGCTGAAATGCAACTTGAAAGATTCAACAAGAAAGCAAGACCCAACTACCCTGTTTACAAAAAAACACTGTTTAAACGTGAAGTCATAGACAAATGAAAAGTAAAAGGATGGAAAAAAGATATATACCATGCAAACACTGGTCAAAAGAAAGCTATATACATATATATGAGAAAATGTAGATTTCACAGCAAAGAATAAAATTAGTCTCTCTGCTTCCCCAGACCTCCAGTCCCCCAGATCCCTTCCTGTGAGGCAACACATTACCCATTTTTCTGTATCTTTCCAGAATGAGTTTATGAATATATAAGCATATATCACTTTTATATTTCACCAAAGGGAGCATACTGTATTCACTGTCGTGTACTTTGTTCTTCCAAATATATCTAGGACATTATTCTGTATCTCTACATATGGATTTATCTCATTCTTTTTAACTACTGTATGGTAAAGTATGGAAAAAAAGTATTAACTAAACTATAATAAAGTATGTTTTTTTGAAGGTCTCCATAAAGAACCTTCTTTAGTGCTCCCAATTCCAGCTAACATGGCTAAGTGAGACTCCTCCAAAATATGACTGGAATGTAAGAAATTTAAAGAACTCAGGACACCTGCATCTCCAGCACATTCAAACCTAAGGTCATTATCCTGACACATCACACATTCAAACTTAAGGTCAATATCCTGACATGTTACACTCCCAGTGAGTTACTTCAACTCACATTTCTACTAGTTTGTTATTTTTTGAGGACACCATCCTCCACCTATTTAGTATTCAAGGTAATTCTTAACTTCCCCTTCTCCCTGATGTCTATAACCAAGTGTTACAAATTTTACTCTCAAGGTGTCTCAATAAGTTGGAGATGGATGATGAAATTATTGAAGTTCATTGTTACCTAGTCAATGCATTAGAACTAAGATGAATATCTGCATCCAGTTCCAATATCCATTGCCAGATGTTTTGCCTATAAAATTGTGTCATAGGACTTAAGAGATTTCTTAAGTGATAAATTGATGTTTTTAATATTCCCTATTCAAAAAGTTTCTTTCTAGATTCTTTCCTTATAATTTTATTTATTCCTATTCTTATTTAGGAGGATATTCTGGTCTGATGGGATATGTAGTTTTATAATTATAATGTGGTATTATGGTTCTTCTTTTGATAAGCTCCAAGTACCTTAACAAGTTCTGTTTCATATATCCTAATAATATCCCTTTGAAATAGGCTGAAGGAATTATTTTCTTTTCAATTTACTAATGAAACAACAGAAATAGATATATCAGGTGATTAGTGCTTGGCTACACAGTGTGCTACTGACCAAGCTGGGTCTGGAACCCAGGTTTCCTGACTTTCAAGCCAGATTATATGTTTCAGAATCATAAAACTGTCACCTGTGTAATTTTGAAAAAGTAATGGTGTATACTCTCACACATTCTGAATTTCTAGAGCTGTAATAATAATCCATTAAAAAAAAAGAAAACAAGTCTTCCTTAGAGAATCTCATTGGAAAAGAACAGTTCTCGAGAAATGTAGAGAATATATATTCAACCACCGATTTTCTTCATTAAGCACTTCTCTGTGAAATGAACTTAAAATGTGATGACATCAGATTCAATATTACACCTATTTTTATTCTCCTAAAATATTGTCCAAACATATAAATGCCCTAGACTCTAAATCAATCATTTGAAAGTGGTCAACCACAGCTTTGAAAATATTGGGAGCATCATAAACATCATGCCCATCTGTCATTTCTTTTTCATCATGGAACATATATAGCCTGCAATCATTCAGAGCAATATCTCATGGCCCTGGTAAAGTCTTATGAATAACTTTCTCTGTTCAGCTGTGTATTTCTGAGTAATTAGATGAATTCAAAAGTCCAACAAACTAAATTCTAAAAAGTGACTCAATGGCAGCAGGAATAGTTAAACTAGTTTTTTAAAGGAAAAGCTGATATTTCTTTGAAGTAGAGCAATTTGCAAGAAGAACTGGAAAAACTAGCACATGAGAAGAGAATTTAATCATTTTTTAAAATGTTTTCTTTATTTCTGAGAGAGAGAGAGAGAGACAGCATGAACAGGAGAGGGTCAGAGAGAGAAGGAGACACAGAATCTGAAACAGGCTCCAGGCTCTGAGCTGGCTGTCAACGCAGAGCCCGACGCAGGGTTCGAACCCATAAACTGTGAGATCATGACCTGAGCCAGTCAGATGCTTAACTGACTGAGTCACTAGGCACCCCTGAAAAGAGAATTTAAACTTGGAGCATTTTCATTGCAATTATAGAATACATTAGAATTTGATTGAACAACATTTTATTTATGGTCCTTTTCTCTTTGAGCTTTTATTTCATCAATAAGATTTCTGTACCTTGGTGTTGTTTTTTGTAGAACCCAGGATACCAAAATTTTATTGTTTTTAGCAATGTGTATATTGGATTATCTGTTTACATATTTCTAATATTGTTTTTAATTGCTCATCTGTATATCTCTGCACATACATACAGGATAAGTAATATAGGAGAATTATTCAAGTGTGAGGAAGGAGAACATATATAGTTGGTATGATTTATCTACAATAAAAAGCATGAAAAATGAATTAGGTAAGATTTTTAAGCAACCAAAATTTAGTATATAAGCAGTGATGGAATGAAAATAATAAGGGATGTTTGATGATGAATAGACAGTGAATACTTAAAATAATTTATCATGCAATTAGTATTTTAATTCCAGAAATTAAACAAAAGAATATCCTTCTGTATCTCCTTACAAACATTTCTTTTAATTATCCCACATTTAATTTTTGTTTGTACATACACACACATAATTTTAACATAATAATTTTGAGTACATGTAATTTTGCATTTTGACCTGGAAAAATGTATGCTTTTTAAAGGTAAGAAAATTCTTCAGAAAACTGTAGTGGGTATTAATTTGATTCAATATATCAAAGTATTAATAATAAAAATATTTGGAAAAATCTTTCTCTAATAACTGCTCAAATATTTTTTAAAATAAAAGATGGAACAAGCATCTGGGTGGCTCTGACTTCAGCTCAGGTCGTGATCTCATGGTTTGTGAGTTCCAGCCCTACATCAGGCTTTATGCAGACAGCTCAGAGCCTGGAGCTTGCTTCGGATTCTGTGTCTTGCTCTCTCTCTGCTCTCCTCTGCTCATGCTCTGTCTCTTTCTCAAAAATAAGTAAACATTAAAATATATATGTATATATATATATATCTATATATATATAGAAAAAAAGATGGAGTTATAAATTAATAAAGAACAAATAAATTAACCTACCTGATTTATTTATGATATTTTCTTTCTTTTCCTTTATCACTGACTCCTTTGCCCCTCTCAGGCAAAAGGAAATTTATATGTCCTTAATTCTCCTCTCTTTTAAAATGTATATTAAGTGTTGTCATTCAGTTGAAATATTCTAATGCTATTGTTGCAGAATACTAATGTGTGTGAATGGATGGGAGTTAGACCTAATTAAATATTCAGTATTAATTTTGTATCTCACAGAAAAGACTTGTTTCCTAAGTCTTACCAAGGCTTTTAAAGACTACCTGATTTCCATCCATTGGCAAGATTACATCTACTAGATGTAGTAGCTTTTATTACTGTTCACTAAATTTTCTAGTTTCCTTCCTGATGGAGTCCCTTTCTGCCCAGTGATCATGTGATTGGTTTGGGCCAATGAAATGAGCAGAGGCTACAGAATTCAATTCTGAGAGAAACCCTTAAGAGCCAGCACATGGTTTGCTGATCCTCTTTTCTCTGTCTCAAGAGACTGGCAATCATCAGTCATTGCTTAATAAGCCTAAGGGATGGACATTTACCACCGTTGGGAAGTAAACCTTTCTTGTTGCAGACCACTGAGATTTTAAATATCACTGAAATTAGAAGACCACTAAGGTATCTCAGGGAATAGGTAATCCTGCCAATTTACGTGAGCAGCAGCCTGGCAAACGTGTAGGAATGGCTTCTAAAGGTGATAGATCAAAGAGAATCAACTGTGAAATTGAATTAGGCAAAATTTACCTTATCCTAACACTTACAAAACTAGCAGGTTTTTTTTTTCCCCTGAAGCCACTTTTCATGATTCTCAAATAGTTTTGGTTTACAGACCTCTGATGCATAGACACAGAAGACTGTATTTGCCAAAACTTAAATTCTCACATACTTACCTCTCTACTCTTGGCTGTGTGATACTTAACATCTCATACAACATTCCTTCCTGGATACGGCAGACTAGGCAAGATATCCCACCAGGCAGTGCCATTGCATCTTGTGCTTTCCATAATATATTCCCTGCTACAGTCTTCGTTTCATGAAGGCAAAGAATGTCCTGTTCTATTGTATCAGTCGAGCTAATGGAAGGAAACTGGAATTTGAAAGAAATTGAATGAAAGGACTTTTTGTGTGTTATTGGCAAGATTAAGTAATCACCCAGGGATATTGAGACACCCAAGAACTAGTAATACCAGGAAGATAATAGTATCTGCATGTATGAAGAGACAAGGGAAGACAGTGGTATCGTTAGATCGTTAGATCTTTTTAGAGACTAGAGCAATGGAAGGGGAGTCACTCAATAGAAGCCGCAGTAGTACACCATACTACCACAATAGTGCACCGAAAAAAAGGGGAAATCTCTGGGGAAGAAATACTCTGATCTCTTTCTCCATCCCCTAGCAGGAGACTGCAACTGACTGAATCTCACAGAAAGTCAGAGGATGAGGAAGGCTGTTGACATAGTTCACAGAGATCAGCCACTGACAGGCAGAGAGCAAAGCAGAGAAGGAGGAAGAATGGGACTTGGGAGGACAGAGAATGTACATAACTCTTTATTGATATAGTTCCGGTTCCTGCTTGTTTGCTGGGTCCATAAGAAGTGCTTAATGATATGTGATGAATGAAAGAATGAAGAATTAAAAACAAAGTAATCTGAATGCTAAGATTCAGGCTACATTTCTTTTTTTTTCAGGGAATTATTTTACTTCAACAAGTTGTCTTCTTATTGAATATTGTCATAAGGCCCATTCAGTTATGGATATTAAATACTTATAAGCCACATTTTGAACTCCTTTGGAAAACACTGAGAAGTAAAGTAACTAGGGAAAGATTATGAAACATCATATTAGTATGCAAAAATAAAGTGGCTCAATTTGAACAAGTATATTGAGTAGATAATTAAGTGAAGAAGGTAAGTCATAATATGTAATTCATGGCATGCAATGATAACACAGTTACTCAGGGGATCACTGGTATTGATCCTGGGTGGAATGTCAGCTGGTGCAAGGCATTAGGAAATCTTGTGGTTGTGGCATTTGATCACTATGGCAACAATGATGATTAAAAGATTTAAAAGGTGGGTTGGCTGTCTCTTTGTTGTAGAGTTTATAAGAAAGAAAAAGTCAAGCTTAGTGCTTGAACTCTTAAACCAAAACATGAAGGCAATATCAGAAAGTTCCTATTGAAGTTTTATGGAAGATTTTCTAACCTAGGGTACACGTTTAGAATTCATGTTTCTTATGTAGAGGCAATGGTTGGGAAGAAACGAAACACTGACATTTGGGATGGAACATTTAGGAAGGTATGGATGAGGCTGAGAATTTCGAATTGTCTTGAACCTGCTTTAAGAGTGAATGCAGTGTTCTTCCATTGTCTAAGAAACCAGTTTTTCCTTGCAGATAAACTTTTCAGTAACTTCTCTTCTCCTCAAAACACTCCTCCCTCATTCAACACCCCTTACCTTTAGGGCTTTAAAGAGAATTAAATACCAGTGTAACCCTGAGGGAAAATTGTAAGGTCTGCTCTGGGAGGAGATCATTTTACCAATTTGTATAAGCAAGAATCTGGCAGGTATGAATTAAGTTGAATTCTATAGAGATTAGGTTAAGGTAAATGAACTGTAAAACTGAAGGATGGTGCTTTTCAGAGTGTGGCCATTGGGCCAGCCAGCATCAATTGTCACCTGAGAACCTGTTAGAAACGCAAATTCCCCAGTCTTATCCTAGACCTATTGAATCAGAAACCCTAAGAGATGGGACCCAGAAATCTATTTTAACAAATCCTTTAGGTGATTCTACTACAGGTTAAAGTTTGAGAAGCACTGGAATATGCTAAATGTATATATGTGGCCTCTATGAGGGTTTGAGGTTTAGTATTTTAGCTAGGACACTTGAGAGTGAGTCTAACAGTTAGCTGGTTAATAGAAGCCTGGACTTAAAAGTTGATCATGGTCAATGAAGTTAAGATTACAGATCTACCCTGAAATAATGTAGAAAATAAAGTTTGATGCTTTAGAGAAATGAGAACAGATTTAAAATGTACCGCTTGCTCTACCATCCTCTTACCTTCTTTACTCTCAGAACATCCTGAGGTCACTTCTTTCATTCAAAAGATATTAAAATGCATTGGTGACGGTAATAGCCACATCCATGAAAACCTCTGTGATGGCTTTCCTTAGCAGCCAATGATAGACATGCATAATGTTGCCATGAAAATGAGCCCCCTGATTTGAATAGAAAAAAAAGGGGGATCTCAGAGTAGTAAGACCAAGTGTCTGTTCTTTTTTTTTTTTAATAGTTTATTGTCAAATTAGTTTCCACATAACACTCAGTGCTCATCCCCACAAGTGTCCTCCTCCATGCCCATCCCCCCCTCCCCCCACATCCATCAGTCCTCAGTTTTTGTCAGCATTCAAGAGTCTCGCATGGTTTACCTCTCTCCCTTTCCCCCACCATTTCCGCCCTTCTTCTCCCCCTTGTTCCTCAGTTAAGTTCCTCCTAATCCTCCTATACGTGCAAACATATGATATTTGTCCTTCTCTGCCTGACTTATTTCGCTCAGCATAACACCCTCAAGGTCCATCCATGTTGCTACACATGGCCAGATTTCATTGTTTCTCATTGCCATGTAGTATTCCATGGTATAGATAAACCACATCTTCTTGATCCATTCAAGTGTCTGTTCTTAACTGTGAGGCAAGGTGGCACAATTATCCTAAGAGGATACAGTTTCCAGAGATGCAATCAGAGTGTTTTGACTAGCATGGACATGTGCCAGTAACTAAGTGATCATAAGGTCTCTGGGAATTAAACAGATGGACAACCTTCTAAGGTGTTTCTTGACTTGTTATAAAATAAAAAGTGACTTAGGTTGTCATAGTGAGAATTCTTAGCCTCATACCCATCTCCCAGACTTAAGCCAACTCACAGATTTAAAGCCCTTTCATTAAGGAGCAGACCAGGTTCTTTTGAGGAAGAATGTGGCCTGCAATATGGCCATAAATGAGCTCCATGAGTTTTCCAAACAAAGCTACCAAGTCATTTACCAGGATAATTTTTCTGGGGGACGGAAAGTCTCAGGTCTTCTGGAGGTCTTTAGATAGTGACTCTGAGATAATGCTAGTTCTTAGGATGTAAAACACCATCATGTTCCAGTAGTCAGATTATGGACTTATGGAGGTCAAAGGATAAATAACGACCTGACTCCATTTTGTCTGATAGTGGCTCCAATAAGTCTGCTGACCCATCCTGTTGTTATTTGCACAATTTCTGAGTATATTTTAAAATAGAATTGTTGGGTTTTTTTCTCTCCTTAGGCACCAGCTAAGAAACAACCACTGGCAATTTTAGGTTGCTATAGAATGCAGTAAATACTTTCAACTAACAGGAGACATATGTTGCCATCCTTCCATAGCCAGAAAATAGAGGTTGAGGAACCAAAGGTTGGAGGTGGGGGCTACCTTTCTCACTATTATAGCTTACATTTTACTTAAGGGTTCAGAAGTTTTAGAAGTCCTAATTCCCAAGATAGGACAATTTCTGCCAGGAAGCATAGTTGCTATTTCATCTAAGAAGCTGAGACTATCCTTTGGCTATTTTGGGCTTCTCATGCTGAAGAACCAACAGGATGACCTTCCTTTACTGGCTAAAATAATTGGATCCAGTTGCCATGGGAAAACTGGGTCACTGTGATACATTAGGGACAAGGAGAATTTGGCAGAACTAAGAGGTTTCACTGAAACACCTCTTACTATTCCAAAAGAATAGTCCATGGGAAACTGGAATTCAATAAAGACAGTACTACTAAGGATTTTTAATTGTGGGAATAAAGGTTTGGGTCATGCTACCAGGGAAATAACCCCAATCAGCAAAAATCCAGGGAAAAACAAGTGATGGATATCATTTTAGGTCTCATGATCAGTTATAGAAGCAGGTAGTATAGTGACTGTATCTTATGTTAATTTGTTTTCTTTTTCCTCTTTGCTACTGAATATGAAAAGTTCTGATGAGAGGTTAATTATAAGTTTCAGAAAAGGGCATGAATGAACTGAAATTACTCCATGATTACAGAATAGTTGATGGGATTTAGTATCACTTTTGTGTGGAGAGCAAGAGTTTCTTCATGAAAGGGCAGAAATAAATGCTGTGAGGCAAAGGGTGAACTGTGTTTGTTGTTTTCTGACTTATCTTCCTTCCCATGTATCAGTTAGCTATTGCTGCATAACAAATTACTTCAACACCTGATACCTTAAAACAATAATTCTTTATTATCTCACAATTTCAATGGGGCAGAAATCTAGACATAGCCTAGCTAGGTCCTCTGGCTCAGGATCTCTCCAAGGGCTGAAGCCTCATCCAAAGACTTGACTAGTGAAGGATCCACTTCCAAGCTCACTCATATGAATATTGCCAGGATTCAGTTCCTCATGGCATTGTTGGTCTGAGGACCTCAGTTCCTTGCTAGGCTGGAGGCTTATCTCACCTTCTTGCCATGCAGGACTCTCCATAGAGAAATTTGTAACATGGCAACTGGCTTCCCATAAAATGAGCAAGTGAGAGAGCAAGGGAATATCCAAGAAGGATGCTCACATAGAAGCCAGGATGGAACCATATCATGGAAGTGACATTCTAACACTCTTTTCATATTCTGTTCATCAGAAGTTTGTGACTATGTCCAGTCCACCTTTAAGGGGAGGATATTACACAGGGGAATGAATGCCAGGAGGCAGGGATCATTGGGAGCTACCTTAGAAGCCACTTCTCATAACCCCAATTTATTCTCTGCCCTAATATGGACCTTAGTTGGACTGCAACAGTCAGGTTCTTGCCCTCTGGCTTTCTGTTGAGTTTTGCCAATGAGAGTGCTAGCAGGAGAATAAAAGATGAAAGAGAAGTCAGAATATTTCTTTCCCTGTTTTCTGCCTTCAGGCTTATGGCCCTGCTTCCCTTGCTCCAGCCCTCCCTAAATACTGGTAACACCATTTCTTCATTTTTTTTTAACGTTTTATTTATTTCTAGGAGAGAGAGAGAGAGAGAGAGAGACAGCGTGAGCAGGGGAGGGTCAGAGAGAGAGGGAGTCACAGACTCTGAAACAGGCTCCAGGCTCTGAGCTGGCAGTCAGCACAGAGCCTGACGCGGGGCTCGAACCCACGAACCATGAGATCATGACCTAAGTGAAAGTTGGACGCTTAACCGACTAAGCCACCCAGGTGCCCCACCATTTCCTCATTTTAAGACTGGGAACAGTTTAGGCTTCCCATAGTTCCCAGTGTCTGGACACCTCCACATCCTTTGCTGATTCTTTACTTCTGCACACACCTCTATAAATGGTCTTTCCATTGAATTTTTAAAAATTGTTTATTATTTTTGAGAGAAAGAGAGAGTGCTTTCATGAGCTGGGGAGGGGCAGAGAGAGAAAATCCCAAGTAGGCTCTGTGCTGTCAGTAAAGAGTCCAACGTGGGGCTTGATCCTATGAACCATGAGATCATGACCTGAGCCCAAATCAAGAGTCAGACACTTAACTGACTGAGCCACCCAGGTGTCCCTGAATTCCTTGGTTTCCCTGCTAGCATCTTGAATGATACATATCTCCTTAGGGAAGAGATCATATATTAATATTTTTTTAGTCCTTGCATTTAACATGGTAGACACTTAGTCAATGTTGGATGATTAAGTAGATAGATGGACTGGTGAACCGAGTTTGAGTAATATGAAAGAAAGGAAAGAAAAAATATTTTAAATTAAAAGAAAATTCTTTACTGACATAGAATAGGCCTTGTACATTTCATCTGAGACCATAAGGGAAAAAAGAATTAAGTGATCTCTAAAGAAAAATGGCAATTTAAAAAATTTTAAAGAATTTTTCTTCTGGTAGAGGAAGAGACACTAATAGAGAAACCTTTTTAAATCAAGCCACCAAGTCTACAGTTTTGTAAGGGAGGAGTTTTTTCAGGGGATTATCAAAGTTATGGAGGCAAAATGCATCCTGAATCGGCTTAATATGTATTAACTATAACTGAAGGTGTGGCTATTTTGATACCATTCCTAAACAGTTAAGACTATTCCACCCATTTGTGTCATTAAAAACTTTTACCAATGATTTTTAACTTTATGTTAACAATCAAAGGCAAATAAGTCGAAGTTGGAAAGTATTTTAGAGTTTTAGGCATAAAATGCTTCACAAGGAACCATACTGTGTTCCAAATTTCAATGTACAAAAAGTAAGGAACATTGGCCCTTTGAAGAAAGACAACTAAGAGGATTTACTCTGTTAGATGACCTCATCTGCAACAGGCAATATTGTAGAAGTCTGGCATTTTCACAATTAACTTCATGAGGGTAAAGTACCATGTTCTCTGAGATCTTGGCTTGCATCCCTTTGCCACTATAGTATAAAATACCCCTAGTGTTCTGGGTTTTAATTTCCTTGTCAATATAATGCAAATCCTAAAGAACATCTGTTTTCATTCTGTAATGTGGACTATAGCAGCCTTGCAAATAATTTTCAGAAATTGACTTATTTAGTATTTTTCCTCCCTGCCCTCACCTCAGGACACATATGCCTGAGCAGTAAATTCATAGTCTTTATTACCCCGAAGGCCCACATGGTTACTTACAGTGGGCAAGTGAATAAGGGAATATTTGCAAGACCCATGTAAAGGCTATGAGGAAGAGCAAAATTTAAGGTAGACTCCAGGCGACTCAAAAACATTTTATTAGTGGAAAAATTATTTGTTTAAATGTATTTTTATATAGCCCAATTACAGAGCTAATTTATGTTTTTAAAAATATCTAGGAGTACCTTTTCTTGTCTTAATTGGCAGTTTTACTGGCACAGCGTTGACAACAGCCCTCATTAATACAACATTCATTGCACTTAAAGAAACCTAAGATGGTATGCTGCAGGGTGTAAAAATATCTCAAACAACTCTGCACCTTCTTCCCAACATTTGCAATCAGTAAAATCAAAAAGTTGAGAGAAATTAATAAAGTGACAGAAACCAATAATATTCAAAAAGAAACCCTAACACTAAAAACCTCAACTTCTTAATTAGGTCCTCTCTTCTATTTCAAACACACACATGCACAGGCCTACATATATCTTAAAATCAGCATATTCAAGGATATACTCATTTTCGCAGACTTGAACTGCTGTACAGATCCCCAAAGAGGCAAAAGGTCTAGGAAATTGTTCAGTTAACAGAGAACCAAGAATTCTTTTAATTAAAAATATTTGTAATCGGCCTCCCAAGTGGGTAATAAAATATGTGACTGAATGTGAAACAGGCAAAAGAAAAAAATCACAAATCCATTTATTTTCCCCAAATCAAAACATTATATTGAGAAATCTGTTACTCACTCACCTGCCAAGTTCTAAGATTAGAAATCTTTGTTTTTGCTGTAACAGTTGATGCTACTGAAAACTGCTAAGTCGCTTGAGGAACCTGTTCCCTGTTCTATTTCAAATGTTTCTTCTTCAATAACTTTTTAATTAAAAAGCTTTACCGAGCACCCTAAACTCAGAGTCATAAGAACAATGCTTTCAGATTTTTTTTCCCTTTCTTGTTTGTGTATGTATACCTGTAATTCTCCAGATCTCTTAAAGTATGTACTGTTGTGCAGGCTAAAATAAAGCTACAAGTACAATCAATGTCTGCCACAGTTCCCTAACTATCTCATGAGTTTCTACCCATGTATTAATTAGCTTCTCAACTTCTTGACTCTGTGGCCATACAGTTCCTTATTCAGTATCAACCGCTCTCAGTATTATTCATAGTAAAAAAAATTAATCAATCTTTTTCTATAGATTTTATTTGAATATGACTTGACCAGTCACTGCAGCCATTAGTCACCATCTCATTAAGACACTACTTTTTTATGCATATTGCCATGGTATATTTATTTCTTTGAGATAGAGAGAAATGTAAAAAGGCACTGATAGTATCGTGTATTAAGAGGTGCCACAAGGCCAAACTCTGCTGAAAACCATTCTTCTTTCTACATGGTTTGGTGTATGAAACTTACCATTGGAGGCACTCCATTTATTTAAGCTGAAGGGGCCAGAACAATGATGTATTCTGATAATGTTACAAGGGAAGTAATCCAATAACACAACAAATTACACACGCTTGGGGTAACTTGAAACCTATCTAAACAAAATAAAACCCACAACCCTTGCCAGCGGGTTTGGGATCAAACTTAACTTTTCACTGAGTCTTCAAATTCTACAACTTTTCCATTATTTAAGGTACATTCTTCAAAACTCCAGAAAGAAATTCCCAACACACCAACATCTAGCTAAGGTTTAGAGAAAGCTCCAAAGATTAAGGAATGTCTGTAAAAGATCTTAAACAACAGAGCTGTTTTTGTTCACTCTCCCCTCCTCTTCCACAAAGAAAAACAAGAACATGGGTGACCTGTGAGGATAAGGGAAACAGATCTCCATCTGTAAGCCTATAAGGGACCATTGAAAACAAGAGTATAAAAAGAAGTTTTAAAAGTTATAAGGAACACATTCAGAGAAGACTTTCAAATAAAAACAAGCAATTAATGAATTGAGTAACAACAGAAACTGAGCATATGCCAAGGCCTGCCAAAGCCTGCTATCTATCTCATGCTCCTTTGGTGAGAGAAATTGCTTTCTTTTACTATGTAACTCTATCCTGAACTTTGTGACATTTGGAGGAAAGAAAGGTGCTCAGGAAATAGGATTATCATTACCAGTAGCAGAATGAGGGACTTAGTGGGTTTATTGTTTAGAAACCATTCCAAGTTAGAATTAAATTAAAGTTTATCTGTAAAAAATATAACTTTCTACAAAGAACGCATTGTAGCTGCCAGTCAATAAACTACATAACACTACTAGAATAACTACATGGGCAATATAACATGATATTTTAAGGAGTTTGTTTCTGTGTGCAAATACAGTTGACTCTTGAACGACACAAGGGTTAGAGATACTGGCCCTTGGTTCAGTTGAAAATCCACATATAACTTTTGACTCTCTGAAAACTACTAAATATCCTATTGACTGAAAGCCTAGCTGATAGCATAAACAGTCAATTAACACATATGTTGCATATAATATGTATTATATATTCTATTCTTACAATAAAGTAAGGTAGAGAAAAGAAAATCATTAAGAGAAAATACATTTATAACACTACTGTACTTATAAAAAAAATCTGTGTAAGAATGGACTCATATAGTTCAAACCTGTGCTGTTCAAGAGTCTACTGTACTTAATCTGGATAATTTAGTAAAGTAGTTATGACCCTGGGCAAGTTGGATACTCTTACTTTGTGTACCTCAGTTTCTCCTTCCTTAAAATAGGAATAACAGAGGAGCTATCTCATAATTTGTTTTGCTGCTACTAACTTGTATAATATATATAAAGCATCTCAAGCTGTGCCTGGTATGAAGTAAGCACTAAATAAGTATTATTACCAGTCCCTTAAAAAACTATAGACTTTGTTAAAAAATCTGAATAAGTGCTTCAATTCTCCAGTATAGCTTAATAATAGAGGTTATGTATGAATACCTATAACAGGCTAAATAATATCCTCCAAAGTTACCCAGGTGAGTCTTAATCTTGGGAACCTGTGAATGTTACTTCATATGGCAAAAAGGTTTTTGCAGATGTGATTAAGAATCTTGAAATCTGAGGCAGGCTCTGGACTCTGAGCTGTCAGCACAGAGCCCCATGCAGGGCTCAAACCCACACCTGAGAGATCATGACCCAAGCCGAAATCTGACGCTTAACCGACTGAACCACCTGGGCACCCCTAATCACAAATAATCTTATACAAGAGAGGCAGAGGAAAATTTGCATATAGAAGAAGGCCATGTGATGACTAAAGCAAGATGATAATTGTATTGCTTTGAAGATGAAGGGAGGAGCCACAAGTCAAGGAATGTAGTTCTTGAAGCTAGAAAAGGCAGGAAACAGATTTTATCCTAGAACCTCCAGAGGGAGTGTGGTCCTGCTTGACGTCTTGATTTTAGCTCAGTGAAATTGATTTTGGATATCTGTCCTCTAGAATGTAAAATAATAAATTTCCTTTGGGGGGGGGGCAGTGGGTGGCTCAGGTCATGATCCCAGAGTCGTGGGACTGAGCCCTGTGTCAGGCTCTGTGCTGAGCATGGAGCTTCCTTAAGATGCTCTCTCTCTCTACCTCTGCCCCTCTCACCTGCACAAGCTCAATCTCTCTAAAGGAGAAAAACAAAACAAAACAAAAAAGGATAAATTTTTGTTGTATTAAGGCACTAAGCTTGGGGTGATTTTTTCACAGCAGCATAGGAAACTCATATAATATCATACCATCTTTTGTTTAATGAATTAAATGCATTTACTAAGCATGTATCATAAAGTGAAATGGTTATGGAAAAGTATGGTTATCTGGATTAAACAATCAAAATATGGATCTATTTACTTGAAAAAATTCTTTCAACCTTTTCTCTCTCTCTCAGTGTCCACAACTGTTTTTGGGCATTTTTGTGGGAGGCCCTTTTTGCTTTCTTTCTATGCTTAAGTTACCACTTCAAACATATACTCTTTAACTTGCTTATCTCAGGTATGGTCCTGCTTTTTCAATGGCTGCTTTGATATAGTCCTACTGAGCTGCCACATTTTACAAAGCAGGAAGTGGATAGATGAAGCAGTGGTGGTGTTGTGGACAAACGATACTGGCTTTGGAGCCAGGTAAATCCAGAGTTAAATCTGGGTCTGTTATGAAATTTTTGAACTTTATCATCTTTAGGCTATAGTTTCCTCTTGTGTACAAGAGGATTTTTAAGTGTCATATATGGTCAAAAAAAAAATTGGCTCATTTATATTTATAAACGTATTACAATGCCCCAAGGCCACATTGCCTTTAGTAGCAGGAATTTCAGCCCTTTTCCTAGATGTTCCTCTCATCACATGTTTATGAGAAATTTTTTCTAAGTTTATTTATTTATTTGAGAGAGACAGAGACAGCATGAGTGGGGGAGGGTCAGAGAGAGAGAGGAAGAGAGAGAGAATCCCAAGTAAGCTCTGTGCTGTCCAGCACAGAGCCTGATGTGGAGGTCGAACTCACAAAACCAAGAGAATGTTTTTGAGAATTTAAGTCTCTACTCACAGCAGCAAATCAGATGGTGCCTCCACCTGGACTTCAAAACTCTTGGCGCCTTAAGAGACTTGGCACCCACTGGTCCTAGAAGCCCTGGAGTCACTTCTACTGCCCTGCTCTTCCTTGGAAGCTAGCTGCAACCTACTCTGGTGCCCTCTGAGAAGATCTATACTAAATATCCAGGAAAAAAAAATACCAAGAATGGATTCTTCAGATGAGTGGCCAAAGGTGAATGATATCCTTTCTTCTATGTTATACATCAGACATGTTCCAGAACAGATAACTGGGCCACAAACCAGCATCATGGAGATTTTATGATTCAGCATTTTTGATTCTCCCACACATGATTGTTTCCCCTTGGGGATCATCCCCAGTACTGAATTTGATGACTCTAGAAGGATGATGGCAAAAATTTAGCTAAACTCATGATAGACAAATCCAACAACTATTAGTTGGGAGATGTCAGGTTTGTTTAGGAGAGCTTCTTAATCTCGTGTAGATGATGTCAAGAAAGAACTGTGACTTTCTAGGGATTACTCTCATGTCATTGACTAAGACACAGTATTTAGCCCAGATTAAAAATTTAATCTCAGGGTCTGCTCTGCAGAGAATAAAATTCATTAAATTTGCAGATGTTTTTCTTAGAACTTACCATATTGCAAATCTTCAGAACTTATGTGATCCTTATGAGCCTGGAAGCTACAAGCCAGTAAACTGTCTCAGAAAACATTTCATTTTGAGAGGGGCGGGAGGGGAAAGGTATTTCTTGTCTTCTGACAAAATTTTCAAGTTCTAGGACTTTCTCACTGAGTCAGACATCTCACTGTGGACTAGCCAGATCATACATTTGATGATAAATGATTGCCTATCTAAACCTACTAGTAAAAATATTTAGCATTTGATTTTATTTCCATTGGGGAACAATCTCTATTGCCTAGTGACTGATCAAATAGAAACAGTATCCCAAGATTTCGGTAGCTGGAGCTTTTGGGGATGACACAGTCTCCCCATTACAATGAATACATGCAAAGCCTACAAAATGTGGTACATAATAAATATTAAAAGGCTTTTCTGTGGTCTATGGACCCCAGGTTAAGAACTCCTGAGGCACAAAGAATTTCAAGTATAATGAATATAATGCAAAATTTTCAGATTACATCTGTGTGATAACACAGAATTTAGGGGGTCGGGTTGGACTTTTGTTCTGTCATGACATTGAGTTGCTCACAGTTTGATTATCTTTAATGCATTCAAATGGTAGAGTTGGCCAAAATAAATACTATACATGATTTGATATCACAAATAGATTTTTTTTTAAATTCCTATTTATATTGGATAGTGCATTTGCTTCCTAGTGCTGCCATAAGGAAATACCATAGACTGGGTGGCTTAAACAATGGACATTTATTTTCACACAGTTCTGGTGGCTGGATGTCCAAGATCAAGGTGCTGGCAGGGTTGGTTTCCCCTGAGACCTCTCTCTGTGGTTTGCAGATGACTGCACCATTGCTGCTTTTTCATTTGGTTGTCCCTCAGCTGTCTCTTGATGAGTCCAAATTTTCTCTTCTTGGAAGGACACTAGTCAGATTGGATTAGGACCCACCTGTATGATCTCATTTAACATTGATGACTTTTTTTTAAAGGCCTTATTTCCAAATACGGTCATATTCCAAGATACTGGGGTGCTGGGGCCTCACCATATGAATTTGGGGGGGAGACATGATTCAGGCCATAACACATAGTATCTGAATTTAATTTCCTTTATTTGCCTCTAAGAGTATTGTTTCACATCTCCAAATTTTCAAAGATGAATTCTCCTTCAGGTACCTTACATTATATAGAAATTGCACCTCATTTGCTTAGGTTAACCTGATGTTAGTAAAAATGACATCATTAATTTGTAGCCCAAAGAAAACAAAAGGCTTTATAAAGCAAAAATAGAGATAATTAGAGTTTGATGAGCTTTTCATCACTTTAAAGTCCATCATGAATCAAATATATATATATATATATATATGCTTTATATATAGTCTTGAAAAGAGTCTTAGTTGTTGTGTGGGCTTTCTGTGTAGAAGAACCGGTATACAGGTTGTTCTTGGCAATGTAAGGACTGTACAAATGATACCTCAGTCCTTACCACCCTACTGATTTGGTTATGCTATGAACATCTCAGTACCATATTTGCATGTCTGCCAGCTGAGGATGGAAATTACAAGGGAAAAAGAATCTGTGAGTTTATATTACAGTAGGCTAAAAGATCAAACATTAGGCATTTTTAAGAAATAATACATTTATTGTTAAACTGTTTCACTGTTAAACTAACCTTCTCAAATAAAGTGTCTTATATTGATTGGTGTGCATGCAGGAATGACAAAAGGTAAATACAAAGAGGGGGAAAATTATACAGCTGAAGCATGGTCACAGATCCAAAGCAAATAAAATTAATATTGGATATTAAAATGGTAAGTATTTAGGCAATAAATCTTAACATATCAAGGTTATCAGTAGGTCAACTTACGCATTTGTGAAAAAGGTATCAGAAAAGAGGCCAGTCTACTTAGTCCTTTTCCTTCACCAAAGATCTTTTTATAAACAGGAAATCAGTATTTTGTGAGAATTGGGCTTTTTTTTTCCCCCATTTTCCAATTTCCAGACCAGTTTAGAGCAATATTAAAGGCATTTAAATTCAGGAAGTATGCAAACTATCAACAGAATTTTAACCCTATTGCACAGTGCATCAGATGAACGACGGAAATAATTGCTGTCGGTTTGTACTTTTTTGACCAATAATTCTCTGTATTTCCTGCAAGTAACTTGAGTGATGCAAATGACCTTATTTTTACAGCATGCTTTTATTAAATAGTTTATTATTTTGGCAGACTAATAAAGATTTTGGTATTTGCTTTTATTTGCAATAATATTACCACCACATAAAAAAGGATTTTATGTTCTTTTTGAGGAACAAGGAGGATAAAAGTGGTGATGGATAGCGCAGCTGAGGCATCAGCAATGAGCTGGAAATGAGACACATAAATATGAAAGCAGAGCTAAGAAAATAGAACTGCACCCTTGGCCTTTCTTAAAAGAACATGCACACTTCATGGTTCATTCACACTGTTACAGAAACTCCTTTTGTTTCCAATGAATCAGGGAATGCACGCAGTCTGAAACACTATTCTCACTCATAGCTGACTGACTCCTTCTATTTAATTAGACTCTTTCCAGGGAAATATTTCCAAGCTTTCTGAGGATGTTTTGATTTGAGGAAAAAAATAATCAATTGACTGAAAAGTTGGTTGATGGAGGGGCTGAAGGGGAAATCAAAACAGACTTACTATTTTCACCGTTATGTAGCACAGAGCACAGAAATGAAAGCATTGCACACTGTAGCATCTTTAAAGTCGATTGAGCAATTTTGTAGTATTTAAGAATATTCGATGTAAGTGGCTAGGCAATTGAACGTGTCTTTAAGGACAAATAATATTCAACATGTATATGGAAACATTGGACAGACTACATTAGATGGAGGCTTTGGGAATTATAGCATTATATCTTGCCAGCGATGGTACGTGTTTATTCAAAAATTATAATTGTTTGCATGTTGCGTGTTTTGTGATTTAATGTCGGCATGTAAATTTCGCATGTCAAATATTATATATTTATTGTCAGCAGAGTATGTTTGGCATTAATTTTTAGCTTCCTCCATTAATAACTTGTTTCCTCATAGCAGCATCTAATTGTTACCATGAATGGCAGCAGATTGTGATGAAGGAACCAAAGGGCAGGTGAATCTCTTATCAGGGCCAGAATCTGAATTGGCACATAATAGTGCTTAGCTCAGTAATATTCATACGTAGAACTATTTTTCTTTGCACATGGAAGTGCAGCCAATGGATGAAAGTAGAAAGAAGTAATATGTTGTGAGCTGAGAAATCCACTGCTTCGTTATCGACATAATTCAAGTCTTACAGAGGGAAAGAGCTCTACCATTTGGACTCTTGTCTCAAAGCCTTACAATAGACATGATTCTGACAAGAGGTTGGTGGTAGCAGAACAGACTTAACAATTAATGGTATGCCAAGGCTGAGTTCAGAGAATTGCTTTACCCAATGCCAATCATTCATTCCTGGCAGTAGTACTTCACATCTTTCCTGGGATGCCATCCAACCACAGTGGCATCTAAAATATATCGAGCAGTGTTGTTACAGTTGGAGGTGAAATTGAAATTTGCGCCAAACAGAAGTGACAAATTCACATGGCTGAGTGTTGCCTAGCAATCAGGTCCAAGGGGGACGCGGCAATTCTGCCTTTACCCATGGGGGTGCATAAGAGGGGAAAGAAACATTTGCATTAGAGCTCAGGTGACCTCACAAGTAGAGCCAGGTATATGGGAGACTTCATTTCACTCGCAGGGTGTGAGGGAGTAAGGTATTAGGGCGGCATCGGGAAAGGAGGACAGCAGCTGAGGTTGGTAGGATAAGCAGCTTTCAAGGCGGAGATTCTCAGCAATTAACCTGGGGGAGGGGGAGAGCAGAAAGATGCCAAGACGCCAGACATGCTGCAGAAATTCATGGCAATTGGCCATCCTGCTGCCTTTTGACTGCAGGCCTCTGATGCACCTCTGTTCAGCTGACACTTGACAGCTGTGTGGCCCCAGGGTAAAGGGAGCAAATGGTGGCTTTCTCTTCCCAGAAATCCACCTGGGAGCAAAGCTCCGGGTGGGCAACCAGATTCAAGGGATTAGGGGAAGGAATAGAAGAGTCAAGCTGAAATTCTTGTCTTGTGTCCTCATTTACTATTTTTCTTTTGGGTTCCCCAGTCCACCTATTTTGTACTGATCTTTCCTTTATCTTGGCAAGTGCTACCCAACCTCCCTCTATACTGTCGTCTAAGGTGTGACGTGATTATCAAATCAGTGATTAACATATGAAACAGCAAGTGGATGCACTGAATACAATTCTGGGGGAAGAGGCACAGAGGCACAGTGGGTTGCCTGACCAACTTTTCTCAGGTCACAAACTGAGAAATTGTGTGCAAATAAAATAAATTTTTTTCCACCACTCCCTTATTCGGCAGAAGCATAAACCTGGACATTTGTAGAGTGGATTTAACTGTATAATGGAGGAATTTATGGAGGTATTATTTTCTTCTTTGCCTACGTTTGTTGTCGTTGTTTTCCTTTTTCTCTTCAAACTTTGGGGCCGACTTTACCTGCTGAGTCTAGTCTTCACTGTTTATGAGAGAAGAGCCCAATCTCAGCTGAGATGGTGGACACTATCATTTCCGGGTGTGATCTTCTTACTCCATAGGCTTACTCTTAATGAATCTCAGGCTCTAGTGACTTGTCAGTGTTGCAAACCCTCAATACCCAATCTATGGTATTTAGCTGAATTTCTATGTAACCTGTTGTTTTCTCAAAGAGACTATGAATTCCTAAGGGCAGGAACCATTCTTCTAAGTAGAGTCAGATAGGATAAACTCTGAAATAAATGATGAAATTGCAAAGTGCTCTCCAAATTATAAGGTGTTTTTGTTATTCCTATTATGTGTAGTACACTGTCCATTTTGCAAGATACTCAGTAAATAATGGTGGATCAATAGTTGGACTTGATAAATGAATGATTTGATAATGACTGATGAATATACAAAACTATACATGAATTTAAAAGATACAGATCAGAGCTAATAATAATATAATAGCAATAATAGTAATACAGTACTATACAATATAACAACAATAATATAATACAGTAATAACAGCTAATTGTACAGACTACTCATTTTGTGACATCCTAAATTCTTTGCATAAATTAATTTATTAAATTCTCACAACAACATGAGGTAGATATTATGATTTAAAATGAGGGGATTGTTGCTCAGGAATGTTAATCAGTTTTCCCAAATTGTAAATGAGGAGAACTGCTTTCTAACTGGACTTTAGAAATAATCTCCATTAATGGTATTAATTGCCTATACATGAAAATGTAAAATTTGGATCTATTCTGTTTGAGTTCTGTTAGCATGAAGAGCTAAAGCATAATGAAGTCAGTGCACTGTTGTGGGAGGCAGAAGAGTGGCCCTTCAAAGATGACTACCTCCTCATCCCTGGAACCCTGGAATATGCTAGGTTACATGGCAAAGGAGGATCAGGGTTGCAGACGGAATTTTGGTTGCTCATCAACTGACCTTGATCTGGGAGAAGCCTAGTCTGCATCATCCAGGTGGGCCCAGTATAATCACAAGGATCCTCAAATGGAAGAGGAAGGCACAGGAGTCACTGTTAGAGATGCAATATGAGAAGGACGGCCTGGCTGTTACTGGCTTTGAAAATGGAAGAGGACCCGAACCAAGGAATGTGCACTGTCTCTAGAAGCCAGAAGGGGCAAGAAAATGGACTTTCCCCTGAGCCCTACCCATATCTCACTTTTAACCCTGTGAGACCCCTTTTGGACTTTTGACCTCCCAAACTGATAATAAATGTGTGTCGTTTCAAGTCCATTAAGTCTGTGGTAACTTGTTATGGCAGATACAGGAAACTAATAAAGCTTTCAAATTTTTAAGGATACAATGAATTTGTATTTGATTACTTACTAATACAACACTGAAGGTTAGTGACATAACTTCCAGGAGTTAAAAGTTGGAAGAGTTAAGAGCTGGAAGCTGGGGTGCCTGAGTGGCTCAGTTGGTTGAGCTTCTAACTTCACTCAGGTCATGATCTCACGGTTTGTCAGTTCTAGCCCCATATTGGGCTCTGTGCTGACAGTGTGGGGCCTGGAGCCTGCTATGGATTCTATGTCTCCCTCTTTCTCTGCCCCTTCCCTCTAGCTCTCTGTCTCTCTTTCTGTCTCTCTGTGTCTGTCTGTCAAAAATAAACATTTTTTAAAAAGTTGGAAGTCTTGGCCTGACTTAGCTTATTAATTTCATTTTCAAGGGTACCTAGGGGGCTCTGTCGGTTAAACATCGGATTCTTAGTTTCCACTCAGGTCATGTGGATCCACTCACAGTTTGTGGATTTGAGCCCCACATGCGGCTCTGTGCCTATAGCAGCAAGGCTGCTTGGATTCTCTGTCTCCCTCTCTCTCCTCCCCTCCCTGCGCCCGCTCTCTCTTAAAATAAATAAATAAACTTAAAAAAATCTTAATTTCATTCATTTCATTGAACTATGTATAAGGCAGATCTTTCCACTTAACATTCTATAATTCCTTAACACTTTTCTCTCTAAAACAAGCATTTTAATCATATTATGGTATTTAAAATTAGAAACCTAGTCATCCAAAATCACCCAGGAAAGAGACACAGATTCCTATGGACCTTAACTGAAACTTTTCTGTCTTGTTGCTTCACTTCCTTGCTCTGTCTTTGCTCTTCTTTCCCATCTACATCCACCTGTCCTCTGCTAAATATAAACACAATGATCACCTCAAACCCGGTAAGTCTCTGGCTAAAGAGCCATAAGAACGCATCCTTTTTTATTTCTTAAGTCTCAGAATCTAGTGTTTTTTTACTCTTATTTTTCCTTTTAATGCTGCTGCTGCTACTACTACTACTACTACTACTACTACTACTACTACTGGATGAAATATTTTAAGCCTGTTCTATGTGCCATTATTTTGATAACTGCTTTACATAGATCATTTAATCCTCATAAAACTCTTGTAGGTAAGTACTTTTATTATTTCTGTTTTTCAGATAAGAAAAGTGAGGCATAGAGAGGGATAGAAATTTGCCCTAGTCCCTGAACTCTAAAGTGGAAGAGCTGAGATTCAAACCCAGAGGATGGTCCACCTTCAGGTAACTGCTCTTAACCTTACACCATGCTTCCTTATTTACTGTCACCCTGGTAGCAGCTGCTGGTCCCCCTGCTAACCTGGAAGTACTTAAGTGCTTAAGATAACAAAAGGTAACAGTGCTTAAGTACTGGTCCAGAGGATAGCCCTTGTTGGTGAACAAATAAACAGAATAAGCAAGGAGGAGGTAGAAATCCTGGTTATCTATATCAGAAAGTAGACCCTGACCATATCAAGGAAGGGCCCTTGGCTTATTTAATTTTATATTTTGATCATTTAGCATCAAGCTCAATCTATAGTGTTTCACCAGTAATTCTAAATCTGGATTTGCTGGACTACCAGGAAAGTGGTGATAGTATTGGAGAATCCATGTGTTTTACGGTCACTATTCTGAAATGTCTCAAAGGAAATTATCCATCTACAATGATAAGGCTGCACAGACTTTTTAAAAAGATGAACTTCTTGTTTGTTGGTTTCTACCAGTTTAGTAAGATTATATACTGGTCACTTCATGATGACTGGAAGCTTGGATTGACAGACATGTATGTATAATAAAATGGGAAATCACATCTGGCTTAAAATAAATTTTGTTTGATAAAAATATTTCAAAACACAAGGTCCATGGAGTATAATGAGTTTTGAAAGCTTTACTTAATGGTGATGATGTAGGCAGGCTGATCCCGAGAACCAAGGGGACAGTCCTATAGGACCAACCAAGAGGGTTCCTGGCTTCATGCAGGATGGAAATCAAACACAAGCCAGAAAAGGTGAAAACAGAGTTTCCTGAAGAGTATACGTGACAGGTAAAGAACAGCAGATTGAGTGTCTTGGGGATTCATAAAGGAAAGGAGAATGAGTCTTGTTGTTGCTTGGGGTTATAGATTTATATTAGAAAGGGGTTTAGGGTACTGTTCCTTTGGGAATCCAGAGCAGTGTCTGGTCAAGGAGACTGTCAGGTGAACAATAGGTGTTATTCCATAAATTACCAAAGGTAAGGGGTATTGATGCCCCTGTCAGTTGTGGTTTGTTTGAAGCTAATGTCCTGGAACCTGTTTGGGATCTGGCTCTTGAATGTTATTAGGTGTTTGGGGCCTAGGACAAAACTCAGAGATTGATTAACTTTCTTGCTTCCCCTTTGAAATGGGAACATAGCTTCTATGACTTATTCAGAGTCAAAATAGGGATCATGAATAAATGGAGCCTAGCAGAAAAACAGCAGAGATGGAGTCTTTCTAAAATGGAGGCCCTTCAGTTTCTGAAACTACCTTATGGAAACATCGAGAACCATAAATACTCGTGTCAATTAGAAAAGAGTGAATAGGTTCGAATCCTGTGTTTCCAAATACCCGCGTCATACCTAATGCTTCTGTTAATGAATTACTTCTTCTAGTTATCATACTTTAGTGCTAATTAGCTTATCAGCTCAACTTCTGTGACCAGTGACAGGTAGCTGAGCTCACACCACACAGAAGGACTACAAGTTTTTTTTTGTTTTTTTTTTAACATAGTTTTTGATTCTTTTTTTTTTTTTTAATAGTTTATTGTCAAATTAGTTTCCACATAACACTCAGTGCTCATCCCCACAAGTGAAGGACTACAAGTTTTAATTACAGAGAAAGTAATTTTCTAGAAAGAGCAACCAAAGTATATCTAGTAGGAAGCATTAAGGCGCCAGTATCTTTTGCATTGGGTTGGTAGACATAGAAGAGAGTAACATACAGAGGAGAAAAGTATTGAAAGGAGATGAGACAAACAGCTGTATAATTTGCCTATTCTTGGTACTTGTTTTGAAGCTATTGTGTTCATTTGTTTGTTTATTTTGAGAGAGAGAATGAGTGGGAGAGGGACAGAGAGAAAGCGAGAGAGAGAATCCCAAGCAGGCTCCATGCTAACAGCTGAAATCAAGAGTGGGGCACTTAACCAATTGGACCACCCAGGTACCTCACCTATTCCTGGCACTGTTAACCCAACAAGAGCAATTAATAAATAATTTCTGAGCCTCTACTTTAAAGTCTGTGCGATACAAAATATGGTTCTTAATATTTGTCTTCAAGGGGAAATGAAACAATGGTACTATGGTGAGGAGAGGGAGGCACTTCATCTAAGCATATGAAAACGTAAGTGGTAACATAAAATAAAGCACAGCTTTATCCAACACTATAGTAGATACCATAAGGTAGTACCAAGAATATTAACCAGGGACCAGAAATGATACAAAATTTAGGGGAAGAAGCCATCATTTTTGCCTGGAATCAAGAGGTTCAGAGCCAATACACTGGGATCTGGAGGGAGAATCCATCTGACTTGGCCAGTATTCCTAGAGCTGTACCACAATGGATTACTCTTACTAAAATAGATTTATTTCACTCTCCTCTTAATAGAAGAAAGCAGGTGATGCTCAAGGGACCTTTTTTTCCTTTTCATGACAACCCTAGTATCCCCAGCCTGGCTGATAAATGTTTTAGCACTAATCAGAGTGTTGGGCCCATGGATCCACTTGATAAATACCAGCTAATTGCAGGAGAAAGCATAAAAAACATGTAACTTGGAGAAGATCTCACTAAATGGCCGCTTTACCAATGCCTAGCAGTATGAGCTTGGGTTAGTTATGTATTGATTTTTATTTTCCTTATCTGTATAATAGGACGGCCAACTCCCACAACGAAAGGTTAAGTAAACCATAAGCATAACTGAAATAACATGTAAACGTATCTGATACCTATTGGACACTCAAATATTGACTAAAAATTTGAAAAGTGACCATATGGGTATAGATAGTTGGAATCTGATACCTGTAGTTGAGGAGAGTTGTGTGGTATTTAGAAACTGGGTTCTGCTGGTCTTTGATTTTCTTATGAAGGCAGTGAACAAATGGATTTGGAAGGTCATGGAAATTATAATGGTCTTTATTTCTTAGAAGCAAGATATTAATGAACCATCCTGATTGAATTCTTTCTTGGCCCCAAAGCACTGATATAATATTGAATACAGAAATAATGAAAAACTTGGGGCACCTGGGTAGCTCAGTCAGTTAAGCATCAGACTCTTGATCTCAGTTCAGATCATCATGATCTCACAGTTCGTGAGTTCAAGCCCCACAACACGCTCTGCACTGACAATACAGAGCCTGCTTGGGATTCTGTCTGTCTCTCCCCCCTCTCTCTGCCCCTCCCATACTAGAGTATGCTCTCTCTCTCTCTCTCTCTCTCTCACTCAAAATAAATAAACTTAAAAAAATTTTTTTTAAATGAAGAAATAATGGAAAACTCATCACTAACTACAAAGACAACATCTGTCTGCTTATTGGGCTTTTGCTTACAGCTTGGATATATATCAATTGGTGCCAGTCAGTAATGATATTACTGGACAGCAAAAATAAAAAGTAGTGAGCATTTTATTAAGCCAAATTATTCTGTTTGGTAAGAAACTGCATTTTATTCAGGGATTCTTCCTACCGCTTTGGTATCAAATTGTCTTTTCATGAAAGAGTGGTGATAAAGGTTAGTAATTGTTTATTCAGATTACCTTTCCTGGGAAAATGAAAAGTTGGCAACTCTACGTCAGTTTCCCAATTGTTTTTTTATTGTTGATTTTCAGGTTCATAAAATTTGAAAGTCTAGAAATCACTGACCCAGAGCACCCACCAATAAATAGTTTTTATTTTTATCATTAGCATTGACATTATCACTAACAACATAGAGAATAAACTTTCTGAATGGAATGTTCATGGAAGAGTACCAAGTTTTTTAAAGCCTCACTAGCCTTTCTCTGCATCAAAGCTTAAAAACACTTCCTCCCCCTCCTCCACCCCCCACTCTGAGGAGAAAAAGATATAAGAAAGAAGGGGCAAGAGTCAGCTTTTTTTCTACTCCTGTGGGAGCCTACTGACTGAAATATTTACAAGTGTGGAAATGGCACAGAGGAAACCCACTTACTGCTGGAGAGGAAGGTCGGAGCAGGCATGCAGCCTCCTCAGCAAGCCAGCTCAGGGGGCTCCTCTGCTCTGACCTAGCTCCAGGCAAGTAGCTATCAGGCCTGTTTGGGGTAAGCGATACAAAGAAGATAAAACACCAACAACAGCTTTAATGTCAGAGCTGCTGCCTGAGTTGCCACTTTCCCAGCAGAATAATACAGTCATGTTTTTGAGGATATTTTAACAGGTATATTAGAAAAACTGAGGGAAGTAATTCTATAGAAGTTTAAAGATCATGCATTGTGATAGATTTTAAGACCATAGCAAAGGCTTGGTTTTGAGCATTTTCTGACTGGCTTTTGAAAACATTTCCTTGTAAATTAGTCAGCTTGTATAATGACTGGAGATGTTTTCTAACTAAAGAACTTAATCATGAAATTGCTAATCTATAATGATCTATCAAATGTAAAAAATTGCTATTGTTGCTACTATTTTTCTTACTTATCAGCAATGTCTTCTGTCTTCTGATTGTCTCTCTCTGGAATTTGACTTGAAAAATAATGTTTATTTGTATACGTTAACCTCTAATGTGACTTGAGTTATATCAGGCCTATTGTTTAGACATATTGACATTAAGAGAAACAAAGGGAATCCAGAACTGCCTTTAAGAGCTTACCATATTAATTTGTTATCAGGACCAAGAACATGTATTTAGAAATTCAGTTTGCTTAAACTGACAGTCCTAGATAATTATTTAGTCTGAACTTAGATTCATATATGACGGAGCATGCCAAACAAGTTTGTGTCAATCGATGACAGGAATGGTTGCAATAATATGCATAGGTTCAACAACAGCAATGATAATATCATAGAAATGTATATTCCCTAGAGAAAGAACATGCTATCCAACATGGTGGCATTATCTGGTCCTCCGTTAAGGTTTAATATTTTATTGGTCAGGAAAGCATCCCACCCTTTGACCTCTTCTGAGCTGAGAAATATGATGATTCTATTTATCTATTTGAAAGTACACAAAGGAGTTTTACGTCTTTCCCATCTGTATGCATCACTTGTGACTGGGTAACCAATGTTAAAGCATATAAAACTTGCATCAGAATACCATGAATGCATATACCTGTCTTCTTCAGGTTTATTCTAACTCTGAGTGTGTGCGTTTGGTAGTGGTGGAAGGGAAGGTAATAAGTATAGCCAGTTACAGTTTGACAAAACACACAAATGTCTTAAAGCAAAATTTAGTGTTTTTCTCTTTTAAACCAATAAAAGACCACACATTTAAGTCCTCTATTACAAGGTGAATTTACTTGAGAAATGTTTTATTTTTTATCTTGACTTTGAAAATTATTCTTAAATTCTTTTCCTATCCTCATAGGCTGTAATTTTTAAAGATGCTCATCAGGAAGAATGGATCTCCAAGTATGTGTTTGTAAAGGGTGGGGAAAGTTGGCATGTGACCTTATCATCTCTGTAGCCTTCAGACTTACTGAAAAATTCTTTAAAGGGAATAATATTAGGTTTGAATCCCTTCATCAACAAAATTGGAAAAAGGAAAGTTTTTCATAATTTTTTCAACACTAGAGCAGCACAGTATAGTCTAAAGAATATTCATGACCTCATGGTACCTCAAGAACATAGGTGAAGCACAGGTATTCACATATGGTTCGCTGAAAAGTCATACAAGGTAGGATTTTCACTTCTATACTTTCAGACAAAAAGTTTTAGAGAATGAACATGTAGTTTGCCTCTAAATTAATTTCCTTTGGAATCAGTATGCATTCTTCTGGGAACGTGGAGGCATATATATACTACATTGTGAGCAGGATTTGAATGGACCACCCTGGGAACAAGCCATATATTTATATGTAAGAGTGTGTGTATGTATATACACACAGATGCTTAATAGTCTAATAAAAAAGAACCCATAGGCCTGTATTCAAGCATAAGTGCACATATTCGTATTTTATGCTCAAGCACAATTCTGACATTATTGACACTTTGCATTGGAATAGGACAAGCTGGTGTCACCAAACAGGAAAATTAATTCACTCAATCCTTAGTATGCTCATGGAAGCCATACAATTCATTATAAGCATATTGCCAATACAAAGACAAACAAACAGTATGTGTATCCTATTAGATCTAAATCATAGCAGGGAGCTGATCTTGTAGAAAATATAGTGCATCCAGCCGTGAGCATTTTGGGTTGTACTCATGAATTACTTACTGTATGCCTAGGTTCCACTCTGGTTTCATATAATTTACACAGGGTTATTATATATTGTGCCTCTTCCCAAATCAGCTATCTCTATAAGAGACTCATGCATTATGGACCCAGGGGAGCACTCAGGACCAGTCCAAGAATGCTGTGTCCGTGGGGGAAAAGACAAAGAAAAAATCAATCCCTACCTAGATACACAAAGAATGTTGGTCTCTAAGCATCAGTTATTTCTGAAACCCTACCTATAAAAGGTCTAATGGATCTCAAGAAGTATGTCACTGAGTTTGGGTAGATAATTTAAGCTGTCATGAAGTTGGGGAGCCCGACTGTTAAATCTTTTGTGAGCTTGCTGCTTCTCCAAAAACTCCCTACAGTGTCTGAACATCAGAGAAAGTTGTTTTCCACCCACCCCTACTACATTACTCAGACAAATATAAGAATTAAGGTAAATGAAAAGGAAAAAAGTAAAACCCTCGATGTCTAAAAGTTCTTTGCTCAGACAAGATTTTTTTTTTTACTTCAATCTGGATATTGTAGCACTCATTCATGAATTGTCTGCTTTTAAATTTCAGTATGACTTTAGTGATATTTTCCATGTTAGAAAACTATATTTCTTAAACCTATTTGGAAGGGAAGTTTTGATTTCTACAAGACACCAAGCTAACCATTTGGAGAATGAAGTGTTCAGTTAATGCCACTCCAATCAATGAGCATGTTTCTTAAAAGCAAAAACAAGATATTTCTTATGGAAAGCAGATATAAACTCTATTAACAGATGGATTTTACATATTTTTTCTCGTATTGTTAGTGAGTAGACTGTATATAGTAAGCATTCAATACATATTTATTGAAAGTGGGAAGAAATCAATGCATATGACATGTCAGAGAGAACATAGCTCTGGGCAGATGATATTTTTATCACAGTGGAGTTTATTTCTCTATGTGTGTTTGCTCACAAATCCAGAGGATTCTACTTAAAGCAAGTTCTAATAAAGGATATACTGCCATCTGTTCTGATCTGATATCCATGTATGGCCAGAACATGGTCAAAGGAGGTCTCTTAGGGATGTATTTAGTGGCAAATAACAGAAAACTGCTACAGTGGCCCTGGCAGGCAGGGCTTTGTCTCCTGAGACAAGAAGTTTGGGAGTAGGCAGTCCAGGGTAGGTGTGGCAACTCAATAATGCCACTAAGGAACCTGTTTTTCCATCTTTTTGTTCTGCCAGACATAGTTTGTAGGCATTTGCCCTCAAGCTTGGCATCTTAATGATTTAAGAAAGATGCTAGCTTGGNTGGGGATGAGCACTGAGTGTTATGTGGAAACTAATTTGACAATAAACTATTAAAAAAAAAAAAAAAAAGAAAGATGCTAGCTTGGGCTCTGGGATGGCTCAGTTGGTTAAGCATCTGACATTGGTTCTGGTCATGATATTACCGTTCATGAGTTTAAGTTCTGCTTTGGGTGAGCGTGACCCCTCCTTCAGGTGAGCCCTGCTTCTCTCTCTCTCCCTGTCTCTCTCTGCCCCTTGCTCACTTGCACTCCCTCTCTCTCAAAAAAAGAAAAACAGAAAAATGTTTGGAGCCATGTCTTATGCTAATATTTCACCAGACAAGGAGGAAAGATAAAGGACTAAAGAGGGAGTCAGGAATGGGTGGTGATTCTACCAGGAAAGCGGTAGCTTTCCCATCAATCCAAGCTGATGTCTGCTTATGTTTCATAGAGCAGGACTGTGCCACATGATTAGCATGCCACAGAGGTTGGGAAAGCAGATGTTTTTAACTGGACAGTTTACTGCATCTCCAAGAAGTCAGGGTCCTATTGAGAAGCAGAAGTGAAAAAGGATATTGGGTGTAACTAGCCATGTTTGCCTTGGGGCTGAATTTAGGAAATTAGTTTAATTTTCAGAACATAAAATCTGAGCAAGACTCCTCTGATCTCAGTTTTCTAAAAAATAAATTCAGACCAGACTACTTCTTTGAGGCAACAATTTAAGTGGATATATTTTTTCTCATGATTGAGTTAACTCAGACCTTGTATTCATAAATAACTAATAGGTGAAGATTTTTTGACAAATTTTCATCCTGTATTTGTGGCTTAGAATAAAAAAGTTACTGCCTTTGCACTGCCTGAACTTAGGGTCTTCTGTTCTCTGGATCAATGTTTTCCTTATTTCTCCTTTCAAAACCATTTTTCCTAAATAGGAGAAGAGAAGGAATATGGTAAAGAAATTCATACCAAAATGTAAATAGGTGACAGTGTCTTTCTGTATTGGAGGCTATTTGAAATTTAATGGGATAATTGCCCAAAGGTCCATCTCTTATTCAGAAAGTGCTGAAAGAGTAGCCAAGAAAAACATTTTTGAACAGAAGAATCTTACCCTTAGCTATGTAGTCACCCATGTGGGCAGTTGTCTTTCTTATCTAAGTATAGGACCTTGTTTTCATTTACCAAAAGTGTGGGGCGCCTGGGTGGCTTAGTCGGTTAAGCGTCCAACTTTCGCTTAGGTCGTGATCTCGCGGTTTGTGAGTCCAAGCCCCGCGTCCGGCTCTGTGCTGACTGCCAGCTCAGAGCCTGGAGCCTATTTCAGTCTGTGACTCCCTCTCTCTCTGACCCTCCCCTGCTCACGCTGTCTCTCTCTCTCTCTCTCTCCTAGAAATAAATAAAACATTAAAAAAAAAAAAAGATTCTCTTCATTTAACAAGAGTGGTAAAAAAGTAGTAATAATTGTCCTCCCTTCAGTGCTTGACAATGTGCCAATGGAACAATAATTTCTTTAGCAGGTGACCTGTATGAATCATGTAATTCCATGGTTCTTTGTTCATAGAAATACAAGCAATTTAATAGTAGTCAGTAATTAGAGATGTTAAAATCTTGTGGGGCTCCTGGGTGGCTCAGTCAGTTAAGCATCTGACTTTGCCTCAGTTCATGATCTCACTGCTTGTGAGTTTGAGCCCCACATCAGGCTCTGTCCTGACAGCTCAGAGCCTGGTGCCTGCTTTGGATTCTGTCTCCCTCTCTCTCTGTCCCTCCTCTGCTCATGCTCTGTCTCTCCGTCTCTCAAAAATGAATAATAAAACATCAAAAAAAATTGTTTAATCTTTAATAAAGTTTTAGCCCTTTCTTGGATTTATGATTTTTTCATTAGGGCAAACCTTTTATTAATAAGATATAGGGAAACATTTGGTAGAAAGGTATAATGTAAACTGATCCTTTGTAAATTTAAGAAAACTAGAAAGAGAGGATGGAATAAGTCATTTATGAGTAAAACAGTGGAAACTATTGTTGTAAGTGTTCATCTGTGTTGTATGTGCACCCAGTAAGTCTTTATAGTCTTTAAACAAATTTTCTTCACCTACAAACCACACAGTCTTATCATGTATTTTACTACTCACAACCCTACTTGCTCTCATAGTTTCCTTCTCTGCCTGAAGCCTTAACATTCTTGGAGAAGAAGCCTTGTGCGAAATAGTCACTGACTTCTTGTTGAAGCGATGTTGTTTCTGCATAGGAGCCAGGCTCAAGGAGTATAGCTACCGATGCCAGAACGACTGTCTTGATTTTACAAGAAGGACTCTAAGGGACCCTTACACCTCAGTTGTATAAGCAGAAACTCTCATTCTAAGGTTTCACAGAAATGGACCTAACCCTCTCTTTACTCATAGCTGGGAAATCTTAGCCTTGGAGAATCAGAACCTAGGCTCTAGGTATATCTGTCCAAGAGACATCTAAACAGACTTTATCTTGACTATTATTTGCTCTAGGACACTCATTGACCCCCATATGCAGGCCTCCTTCTAAGGCTTCATGGGGCCTTTCTCTCTGCTGGACTATACAGCAGTTTCAAACTTTCTGTTCTCAGATGGGAGAGGGGGATGGGGATGTGGAGAAGAAATGTAAATGGATTTTTTTTCAATAATTGTTAAGGGACAAGGAATATCAGAGAAGGATTTTTTCCCCCCACACATGGAGCACATTGTCCCTAGATGTTCAAAAAAATAAGCCTCTCAGTGTCAAAGAATCCTATCCCTCAGGAATACCACAAGAATAGCCCCAATTAGCAGAATGTAATTACTTGAGTAGGAATCATATACTTAATGATGAACCTTTCCTCCCAAATGGCATGAGCTCTTGAATAATTTAGAAGGCAAGAACAATTCAATAAAAGAGAACCTTCTTTAGAGTTAGAGGATGTTTGTGTCTGTGTTTGTGCACATATTTTGTAAGGGAGGGTTAGAGCTTGAGGAATTTAAGTAGCTTTAACATGGCATAGAGTTGATATTTTCAATCTGTAAGGAGCTCATTTGAATACATAGAATGATATCAGGACCCCAGATAGATAAATGGATTATGGTTATAAAGAGGCAGCATATCCAGGAGAAAATAAAGCCAGTGAAAAATAAAAGTGTACACCTTCATGAGGAATCCAAGACAATGCGTATTAAAACAACAATACAGGCCCAATTTATATCTATTAAACTGAGTAAAACCTTTAAAAAATACAGTGTGATGCTGGTGACATGGTGGGGAAGTTAATATCTGTATTTATTTCTGACTGCACTGTAAAACTTTGGGGGACAAATATGATGATTTTATTATATCAAAGGCCTTAATAAGTGACCAGTGAGGCTGAGAAATGATTCAATACTCATAAAAAGTACATGAACTGAAAGTAATTGCTATATTTTCTATAATAGCAAAATTAGAAGCAAATATTTTATTTTATTATTAAAAACCTTAAGTTTATTTATGTATAATGAGAGAGAGACAGAGAGAGCAAGTGGGGGAGGGACAGAAAGAGAAGGAGAGAGAATCCCCACCAGGCTCTGCACCATCAGCACAGACCCTGATTGATAAGGGACTTGAACTCAGGAACCATGAGATCATGACCTGTTGAAACCAAGAGTCGGGTGCTTAACTGATTGAGCCACACAGGTGTCCCAGAAGCAAATGTTCTAAAAAGCACAAATAGTTATAAATTATNATTAAAATGTGCTAGAATATAATATGGAAACAAAAACTACAAAATTTAAATTATACTATTGATGTAGCTCTGTAAAGTATGTAACTATATATATATGGGCAAGCACTAAAAAGGAATTTTTGAAATAGTGGCAATATGTTAGTGTGATATGATTTTCAGAGATTGGTTTTTATTCCAAAATTTATTTTAATAGGATACACATTTTTTAAAAATCTGTGATGAGTTTATTGAGGAGACTCAACTTGTTAGGGATAAACATGAATTAGATATATTTCTCTGATAACTGTGCTGACCTTTACAGTTTTTGCTGAGGTACTACTTCCAATTCTGTGACTTTCCAGTCTTTCAGTTACCAGAACAGTCCCTCTAGTTTTGATTTGATTTTAAATTTTTTAATGTTTATTTATTTTTGAGAGAAAGAGAGATAGAACATGAGCAGTGAGGGGCAGAGAGAGAGGAGATGACCTGAAGCAGGCTCCAGTTAGCTGTCAGCACATAGCCTCACTCAGGGCTCGAATTCACGAGTTGTGAGATCATGAACTGAGCCGAAGTCAGACGCTTAACCAAATGAGACACCCTTCTCCAGTTTTTAAATTTTATTTGTTTATTCATTCATTTTAAGTAATCTCTATGCCCAGTGTGGGGCTCGAACTCATGATTCTGAGATCAAGAGTCACATAACTCTACTGACTGAGCTACAGGTGCTTCTCTAGTTTTTTAAAAACACTCAGTCCTGTGTGTGTTTTGCAACTCAGTCTCACACTCAGTTCAAAACTTTCCTATTCTCCCTCCAGCTTCAGTTAGATTAATGACTTGCTGTGAATTGCACATACTGTGCTCCACCAAAATTCATAAGTTGAAACCCAAAACTCCACTCTGATGGCATTTGGAGGTGGGGCCTTTGAGAGATAATTAGGCCTAGATGAGGTTGTGAGGATAGAGTCTTCATGCTGAGATTACTGCCCTTGTAAGAAGAGACCAGAGAGATAGCTCTCGCTGCATGTGAGGCTACAGGGAGAAGGTGGCCATCTTTAAATCAAGAAAGGGAGCCCTCAAGAGACCCAATCATGTTTGCACACTGAACTCAGATTTCCCAGCCTCCAGAACTATGAAAAACAAATTTGTTGTTGTTGTTGTTTACGCTACCCAGGACATGGCATTCTATACTGGCAGCCCAAATGGAATTCTGCTCTGATGTACATGGGTTCTTTTCTTATTTTCCCTTCAACACACCTATTCTCCATTTAATGATGACTGTCCACCATCCACCTTTGGTTCCTTGGAGAGTCCCAGGAATGTCCCCTCCATAATCTCCTGGAATGGGAGATCCAGGTTAGCTTTAATGTTTTCATTCTAACCTCAACCCTTCTCACAAGACATCCAGCTTGTTAATGCTGGAGTCCCATTCATTGGTAGGCAGCCTTCTTGGGGATGGGTTGATACCAGGAAGACAGCTCAAGCACAGCCATTCTATTCAGGGTTTATATAGGAAATCGTGAATTATGGTTTATACCTAATTGTGGAATATAGGCTGTTTCACTGACTTTTCTCAAATACCATCTTCCTCTTTCCCTTAATCCACACTCAGCTCAGACATTCTGCTAGCCTAGTATCCTGAAAACTTTTAAATAACTTATCAGTATTTGCCAACTTCATGGGGGACACTGAAAATAATTCTCCTAGAGACTTCTTCTCTCTACTCTGGTAAGAATAACTCCATCTCTTTTCTTCCTTGATTTTCAACTTTATAACCCTCACACATCCCAGGAAAGCCATATGCCTTGATTCCCATATCTGATCTTTTTCCTATATTAATCAGAGTGCTTGTAGTGGTGGTTGTGGTGGTGGTGGTGGTGGTACAAGTGGTCTTTATGGTTAATATTGAAAGAATGTCTTTCTAGAAGACCTAGAGCAAAGATGCCACTGGCATTTCTTTGAACTTAGAATGTGAAGTATTTAGATACCAGTTCTGGCACTCAACATCTAACATTCTTTAAAAGCAGAGAATTATCATTAAATGGTTGTATGAATATAGTTCATTTTGTAGAATTGGAGGACTAAACTAGTTGCCCTGTAACTAGTAAATATAGTTAGTGCCATCAATATTTGTTTCCTGAATGATTAAATACTTTCTGAAAGGGTCAGGATAATAATTCAAAATGTTTTAGAAATCATTTCTAAAGCATCCCAACCCAGCCACACAGACATTTTATTTTGAATTACTATCCCTAAGTAGTATCTGCTAAAATCCTGTTGAAAATCCTTTCTCTCCCTAAAATACTTGCCATGCATACATCTTCTACCTGGGTTAAAATTGTCACTATTATACATAGAGGAAAGAGGTTGATGTGAAGTGCCCTGGAATGTTGGGCCAATGGGGAAAGATGAGACTTCCAAAGCAAACTAGTTCCATACTTTTTATCAGGATTATTGCCATCACTCACATAATAAGGAGCAGGAATTTTGTGTTTCCTATTCAAATCTCTTGATGAATACTTATTAACTCATGGGCAATTAAAGGGCCTGAGGGCAGAAATTCTCTGTTTCTTCAGTAAAATGCCCAGGTATTTCCTAACACTAAATAATGTGGATACTACTATTTTGAATCTTTCCTTGAATTAGAAGACAATAGTACAGCTTCATATCAATCAATTTTTCATAGTTAAAAATGGAAACACTAGTTAGAGTTGGCAAGTGAGGGAAAGAAAAAGAGAGCCTTTCTTTTTTTTTTTTTCATGAACTGTAAAAAGTAAGTTTCATCTAAACTTAAGTCTTTGGGATGCTTTTAAATTTAACCCAAAATGTTATTCTAGTGGGATTGTTTGTCTAGTTTCCAACAAACACTGTCCTTTTTTTAATGGATTTTGCTTGAGACGTGCATCATAGATGTATTTTTAAATTGATCAATTTGACATAGTAGTTTAAAATACAACATGTCCCGTAAGACCCAGTGTCTTTGAAAATGGGAAGCTCAAGGTTGAAATAGCTGAAGGCAGAGTTAGAAAAATGGCCTGTATTAATATCAGTAGGCTTGTTTTGCTTTTGATCACACACAGATGGAAAATCATGTCTCAGAGGTGAAATTGTTGTGTATTATCAATATGCCTTTCCATTGTTCTTACATTCTGTAGTGAAAGCTGCTAATGATGATTCTTTATTTAGAATTATGTGTTCAGTTTTACCAGACTATTTTTAAAATAACATATAATCAGATGTAATAGAGTCCATAAAATGTAAAAAAATTATATGCTAGGTAAATCTATAGCAGCCTCTATGGTAAACTGACTCTGGAAAGATAAGAGCTAAAAGGTCTGTTGGCTGTAATTTTGGCCTAAACAAGATGCCTACATGAGCTTCAAATGGAACAAGTGAACAGACATTCCATCTTTCTTAAAAACTGCTGAGGCNCACTTGTGGGGATGAGCACTGGGTGTTATGTGGAAACTAATTTGACAATAAACTATTTGTTAAATAAACAAACAAACAAAAACAAACTGCAGAGGCTCAGCCATTACCATTCATTTAATATTTAACCACAAACTGTCATGTTTTCATTTTAACTTTATATATATGTAAAGCTTTTCTTTTCTTATTATTTCTGTTCTATTTCTACCCTGTGATGACTTTGTAACATAACACGAAAATAAAGAATATGGAAGACCAATCCTGCTAAACTATAGGATCCATCTCCCCTTGTATTGATCTGTGTATTTTTCTCGCATATTGAACATGGTAAAGCACTGAATGCCTGGCTTTCCCTTCCTGCAAACTTGTAATATCTAGTTCCAACTTTGCTGAACTTCTGGTACTCTGACACGGCCTCTCTCCGAGTTTCAGTCTTACTTGTTTTCTGCTGCTCACCCCATACCTTAGAATAACAAGTAACAACTTGGTTGCTTATTCATTAAGGATAAACACTGGTGGTCTCACACATGCTCCTTTTTACTGAGAGTTACTTAGTAGAAGACTAGAAATAGCTCAGCTTTGTCAAAATGATTTGCGTTGAGTCATGGTAAATGAAATGAAGTTTTCTCACTTTCTACGTGGTTAGAAATTTTGGCTCTCAGAAGGTATTGCATTTAAATTGTCAGAACTAAAGCCGTATTTAGGGCTCTGAAACAAAGTTAATTATATATGTTCTTGAAAACCCAATTCCAATCTATGTTACTAAAGAAATTAGCTGAAATTAGGGGTTTTCTTTGTCTTTTTTTACTTCAAGAAGTCAGTTCAGGGGTGGCGGAGTAGCTCAGTCAGTTAAGTTGCCGAGTCTTGATTTTAGCTTGGGTCATGATCTCACAGTTTGTGGGATTGAGCCCTGCATTGGGCTCTGCACTGACAGCATGGAGCCTGCTTGGAATTCTCTCTCTCCCTTCATCTCTGTTCCTCTCTCTCTCTCTCAAAATAAATAAACTATAAAAAAAAAAAGAAGTTCAGAAATTCCAAACTTTTCTAAGTCATTGTCTTCTTTGAAACTATTCTCATATGTTTTACATTTTCACTGCCTGAGTTCTCTGTTCTTTTGATGTACTCAATAATTTATTACTTTTTTCATTTTTCTGGTGACACAGATCCCAGAGCTATAAGAAATGACCATTTATTTCATATGTTTTGGGCTTAAAATATGATCAAAAATGTAAAAATAGTTATGGTATCAAATTGCATTACAAAAGGTGCTCTGAATAACAAAGCTTATTTCATTCAGTGAGTTTCTCTATGAAAGACTGATCTTGTTATAACAAATTTTATGTAATGAACTCTTCTCTGCAATAAAATTCTTCTGCTTGTTTCTGTCTTATGATCATTATCACTAAGCAACAGACTTATTTGCTGCTTACAGTAATGAGCTATAGATGAATTTATTGCAATTGTTTCATTCTGCCATCAAACACAAATTACATGTCAACCTTCCTAAAAATTTTACTGCTTTATTACCAAAACCAGTTCAGACAGAGAAAAAGACCCAAATATCTAAAGTTTGATATGACTTTCACTGACCCCAAACAATTATAGTGTCTAATGCTCAAAATGATGGATATAGCATAGCATCCCCTATTTTTCCTAAACACAAAACACTGTTGTTGTTGTTTTTCTCACAAGCTAATTCTAACTGGGAAACATATCAGATTCTTTGCATTTTAACCACTTACAGATGGCAAATTTAATCTCAAGTAAGATGCCATTCTGAAGCACTTGGAATACTTCTGTAGTTTGTTACAATGCTTTTGAACTACAGCAACCTGGTAACATAAATGAAAGTCCATTATAATCCTTGCACGTGTGTTGCGCATGTGTGTGCCTGTGTGTGTGTGTGTGTGTGTGTGTGTGTGTGTGTAATCTTGTGGTTCATGGGGAGAATTGGGCATCTCCCCATCAGAATTCAGAAATATAACACCTCTCTGCAATCTCAAAAACATTCATACCTTCTGTGACTAGTTAAAATATAATCACTCACTTAGACTAATAGAAAACATAAAAGATTCTAATGTTGAAAACCATATCAGGCACTATTCCTTTCAACACTTTAAATAAATGGGATGAAGGGAATATACCAAGGTACAAAAAACTGTGTTTTATCAAAGCCAACCAATACTACCTACTTGGAGATAGGCATGATCTATCACTCCTGAGCCTTTTTGACCCTCCTAATACTTTCTAATACTAAAATACCAAGCAACAGAAGGTGATAATGACAAAGCTCTTAGTATCCTTCAGCTCCTCTTGAACCTTCTCTCCTATTTATTACAGCATTATAAAGTTTTATTTGCCTTTTAAACATGAATTATTAGTTATTACTTTTCTATGGCTAGTGTTATTTTTCTCACCTAAAATGTTATTGGTTTTTGTCCTCACACATTTTGTAGCATGTATGTTTCTTTGTGGTTCACTTCTCTTTTTTGCTGAAGTTCAGCCCTTAATATTTATGTTGAAAGTCTCTGTACGGAAAACTCTGTCTTTGTAGGTCTGACAATATATTTCATTTTTTGAAGTTATAATTTAAGCAGATGTAAAATTCTAAGTTGACATCTTTTTTCCCCTCAACTTTTAAAGATACCGGTCTAGGGGCGCTCGGGTGGCTTAGTCGGTTAAGCGTCCGACTTTCACTTAGGTCATGACCTCGCGGTTCGTGGGTTCGGGCCCCGCGTCGGGCTCTGTGCTGACTGCCAGCTCAGAGCCTGGAGCCGGTTTCAGTCTGTGACTCCCTCTCTCTCTGACCCTCCCCTGCTCACGCTGTCTCTCTCTCTCTCTCCTAGAAATAAATAAAACATTAAAAAAAAAAAAGAAAAGAAAATACATAAAGATACCGGTCTATAGTTTTCTGGTTTCTGTTGACTTAGGTGAGATATCTTTGTCGGTCTAGTTTCATTACTTCGTATGTAAAATCTTTTATATAGTAGATCTTAAGATGTCTTTTAAATTTTTTTATACTTTACAGCTTACCATGGGTTTTGATGTGGGATTTGCTTTTCTTGTTATTTGGAATACATTCTGTATTTCATGTTTTTTCTTCAATTCTGGAAAATTCCCAGAAAATATCTCTTCAAATATTACTTCCCTTCCATTACCTTTATTTAATTCTTCTGGGATTTTTATTAAATGAATGTGAAAGTTTCTCAATTTGTCTTACCTTCTCATAATTGCTCTTCCTATTTAAAAAATGTCATTGTCAAGAAAAATAAATAAATAATGTCATTGTCTCTGGCATCCTGAGTGGCTTTTTACTCCTTTTTCTACTATTGGTAATTCTCTCTTCAATTATATCTAATTCAGTTTCATCTACCCATTGTATTTTTTTATTTTAACACTATATTTTTTCAATTAAATTTTTTAAATATCCATTTATATTTGAGAGAGAGAAAAAGTGTGCATGCATGTGTGCATACATGTTGGGGAGGAACAGATAGAGAGGGAGACAGATGATCAGAAGCAGGCTCCATGCTGAAAGCACAGAGCCTGACGCGGGACTCAGAATCACAATCTTTGAGATCATGACCTGAGCCAAAATCAGACACTCAACTGACTGAGCCACCCAGGCGCCCCATAATGGCTGTATTTATAGTGGCTTATCTTTGATATAAATGATTTCTTCTTTTTATAATTAATTTCTAAATAGAAGTTATTAACCCATGTATCTCCATGAGCATACAAAGTATACTTATTATGAAGTCCAACTCTCTTTTCTATAAAATTAATTACCCATGAAGCAAATTCATGTTCTGATTTTTGTTTTATGGTTCCTTTCTTAGGTAGGTTTCTTCATGTTTGCAAACATTAGGTTACAAGTTTATTTTGAATGAGAAGTTATTTGTTTTCTCTCTCACTCTTGGCTGACTCCCTTCTTTAGAAAATTTGAGGACTCATCTACCTGGATCCTGCTCAGAACATATTCATGTTCTTCCCTACATTTTATAACCTACCTTATATTTACTTTGGGGTTAGGATACTAGTTCTGACAAATGGGCTGTGAATGGTAGAAACATGTATCACACCTAGTCAAAAAGACCATTAAGGGCATATGTGGAATAGCCATGTCTTGTAGCTCATCAGTGGGTATAAAGAACACTGAATTGGCAGAGATGCTAGATAGTATCATCCCAGATTCCTAGTCACCATTGGAAAACAGCTGCCTAGGAGGGCTATCTGACCTGCAATGGACTATGATGTGAACATGAAATAAAACTTTATTGCCTAAATCTGCTAATATTTTGGGTTTATTTGTTACTGCAACATCATTTAGCCTTAACTGATCTACCACATGCCACCCTGTTCCCTACTCCAGCCTGTATTCCGGAACCATGTTATAAAATGATGTTTTAAAGTTCCTATCCTAGTTTGAAATTTGAGATATTGAAGATAAGTCACCATCTGGCAGCCGGGTTTCAGTTCTTATTATAAGCCCGGTCTCTACATTCCCAGTTCCCTAGGCCCAAGGCCTTCTTTAGTCCCAGGCAGCAATCATCAGAAGATCCTTTAGCCTCTGGCTACAAGTTGTGTAGCTGACTCTCATTCTTCATCTGGAGTAACTTCTGCTTCTGAAGCTGCCCTACCTGCTGCCAGCCTGCTCCTGGGTGTGATGCCCAGCTAGCCAGGAACTTCAGCCACACTCACCCACCACTGTGAGTTCTGGTATACAGGGATGCTTGGTTGTTGTTGTTGTTGTTTTATGAAAGTATGTATTTTTTCCTTTCCATACTTGCTGTATGTTTGGCACAGACAGGCATGTTGAGGTGTAAACTTACTTCACTAGTTTAAGTAAGAAGACTTTCAGAACACAGTTTTCCAGTCTGGAGTTTAAAGATTGGCATAGTGGCTCAAGGAGGCCTTCTTAGAGTCTGTGGGGGTGGGAGAATGTGCAGTTGTTTTCAACTGTGGCTTCTGTAGTCATAATGGGCTTTATGAAGTTCTTGGCTTTCAGTATACATTCACTATCAATTGTCCATTTCACACTCTGACAACTTTTATGGAGCTTTTTAGAGATGTTTTGGAAACTGTGTTGGAAGCAGTAAGCTAGGCTAGTGATTCTCAAATTTGAATGATATATGGCCTTTTTTTTAAGGAGAATAGAATTCAAGGACCTCCTTAATGTTGATTGACATTATTAGTATAATTATTTATTCATTTACTTAAGTATATACAAACATAAATTAGATGTGTGCTTCTTATGATTAAAGCTCAGATACAACTATAAACAAAAACAAATTTATAAATTAAATACAAGTGAAACTATAAAATCAGTAAGATTCAGAGTAACACGTTTATTTTAATGTGACAGATGATGTTGCTTTGCTGAAACCAAATTGATGCTTGTAATACAAACATTGTAATGACCATTGAGATTCATTGTATCAGACAGATCATGGCAGAAAATGAAAGGCATTTATTTCAGGAGAATTTGAAGAAGGTTTAATAAAGGAAATATATACAAGGTAAAGACAGGGTTGAGTATAGCAATAGTGAAGAGCTATTACCACCGGAGAGACTGTCGAGGCAAAGGAAGGAGTAATAATCAGAGCCTGGAGTGTGGCTACAGTTATAGGAGCAGAATGACTTAGAGAAGCTGTGCCCTTTGTTAGAGGAGTACAATCAATTTGTAGGAACCCAGCAGGGAGGAAGCCATCAAAATAAATACTCTGACCTTACTCTTCCCAGTCTTCAACCTCCTGCTATCAACGCCCATTTGCTGACCCCAACCAGAAGGCAGAGGGCACAGAAGCCTGGAAATGAAGGTTATGGGCAAAGAACAGGGTGGAGAAAGGTAGAGAGGGTAGTCTGGAGAGGCAAAGGGAAATATTCATTCAAGTTCTTTGAAGTTCAGTATGTACTACCAGGTACTTTGTGATAACATAGCTCTCCCATTTCTTTTTTTAAACATTTAAACTAGTAAAAAAAAAAATGCATCTGTTCTTCCTTTGGCATGAATATGTTTACATTTGAAATTTCTTTTATTTTTTTTCTTATTGGTCCATGACAATTTAAATTATAATTAGTACCAACACAACAATAAACAGAAGGAAGGCATAAGCACTGAAATTTGTGGCAATATTGTTATAATATTCTCATCTAGCCGATCCTCAATTGCATTTCAAAATTACCATCTAAATGAATACACAAAATTTTTTAAATGTTAAAAAAGCAAAAAAAGAAAAAAGCCCAGACAAATAACAACAATAACAAAATCCTCAAAGAAAACTTCACTTTGAACCTGTAGATCCACCTGAGTTCATGGACCTCATTTGAGAATCACTTAGCTAAGGATTTTCCTGCTTCAATCTGATAATTTCTCCCTGCTCCAAAGCAACCTGCATATAGCTGCTGGGAAGCTACCTGAAGCTGTGTTGTCATTCTGTGATTTTCTTCATAAAAATATTTAGTGGCTTCTCATTTCCTACAGAATTAAGTGTAAGTTCTCAGTCTGGAATTCTAAGTCTTCAACTTACTTTTCAAGTTTTATCATCCATGATTGTTCCCTTAGATATATTGTAAACTCTATAGCCAAACTAGGACATGTATTATGGTCTGAATGTATTCCATGTTTTTCTATTTTCTTACCTCTGTGCCTATTTTTTTTTTCTCCTCAGCTTCAAATGTCAGCTGCTTCATTTCTGACTTTTAAAATCCTAAACACTTCTGTAAGCTCATTTCAAATTCCACCTTTTTAGCCTTTTCTATGAAGAGTGAGCTAACACTAAGGATGAGATTGTTAAATAAGAGATCTTACCTGGTATCAAACTTTCCAACCAATTTTAAGAATATAAACACTCAAAAGTTATAGCAGGGCATAGAGAAGGCTGGCACATCCCACACGACTTCGCACATCCTTTTGTTTTGTTTGGTTTTTGTTAGATAGACATGTGCTCTTCATCCCAGAATAATAGATGAGGTATCTAATGAGGACTGGAGGTCACCTCACACAATGGGGAGCATTTAAGTTAGGAAACATCTCTGCATCATGCTCCAGAGAGTAGTATGGTTTATGTCACATTCAGCAGAGAGTCATGTATCATAAACCCATAGGTTGTAGGCTTGTTTACTTGTTTATTCTAAGCATTCCTAAGCCAGAGACATTCTGCATCATTATTCTATTTTCCAAGAATTTTAGTTATCATATTTGCAAGGATATTAAACTGAGTCGCTGCCTACTTCCTTCTTCTGGAATCATCCCCATGGTATTTGAGAAAGGAATGGCTCACAGACCTACTGTTTTAACTCCTTTCTCCACGCTTTCTTGATTACTCCAGTCTATATAATCTTTCCCTTTCGTCTCCTTCTGACTGTAGCACAGCATTATTTTTCTGCCTTATTTAAATTATGTTCTTATTTAAATTGTACTTATTTAAATTATGTTCTCCCCTCTTGCAGCTCATCAAAAGGGACATGACATATTCCTTTTTGGGGTTACTAACAGTACTTTGCAAAGTGACTTGCAAACAATAATTATTTAATAAATGCTGAAAGCAATTAGGAGAAAGAGAGAATTTTCTATTCTCATTAATTTCCACAGATACCACTACTGAGTCCTGGACAGTAGAGAGGAATATGACCAAATTCAAGTAAGTCTAAATATCAGCTTATGTAGCTAACTAAATAACATTATGCAAAAACCTGTGTTAGGTAAAAATGTTTTCTTGGTCTTTCCTTCTTCTTGAACACCATTTCTCTCTTTCTTCAGATGCCTGTCTCAATCTTGTTTGTAGGGATCGACTTCGCCCAGGTGAGATACTGGCTAGAAGAATGCTTCACTGTTGCCAGGGAAGGTGCTAGGTTGTGTTACCTAGAAATCCATCCTTGGAGTATTGGAATCAATGGTAGGAAAGATTAGAGTCCCACTCGAGTCATGCTTGAAAATGAGAAAATTACAAAGTAGTCAATCAACACATCAACTAGGAAGGACAAGGCAGAGACATTAACCAGTGAAATACGATGAGGAAGAAAGGAGGTTGAAGTGAATGGCTCAATATCCAGGTCTGAATCCCTGGAGCATCCTTGGGGGTATTGCTTTTATGTGGGTCTTAGAAAGTTTGCCTGGGTTAAGGGCAGAGACTTAAAAGGATAGAACTGGCCTCACAGACAGTTCTTATGCTTCTCTCTAGTCTTATAAAATTTCATTCTCAATACAGGCATACCTCATCTATGGACACCAATTATCCAACAATGTTGATTCACATTGTATCTCTGTGTCACATTTTGAAAATTCTTGCTATATTTCAAACTTCGTCATTATTATTATGTTTGTTAGGGAGATCTGCGATCAGTGATCTTTGATGTCACTAGTGTAATTGTTTAGGAGGCACCACAAACCACACCCATAGAAAATGGCAAACTTAGTAAAAGTGCATGTTCTTAGTAACACTGACTGGCCATTTCCATCTCTCCTCAGGCTTCCATATTCCCTGAGACAGAACAGTATTGAAATTAGGCCAATGAATAGCCCTATAGTGGCCTCTGATTGTTCAAGTATAAAGAAGAGTCACATGTCTCTCACTTTAAATCAAATCTAGAACTGAGTAAGCTTAGTGAGAAAGGCATATAGAAAACTGAGATAGGCCAAAAGCTAGGCTTCTTGCGCCACACAGCTAAGCTGTGAATGCAAAGGAAATGTTCTTGAAGGAAATGAAAGGTGTTGCTCCAGTGAACACATGAAGAATTAGAAAGCAAAACAGCCTATTTCTGCTATGGAAAAAGTTTTAGTGGTCTGGATAGAAGATCAAACCAGGGAAAGCACAACATTCCATTCAGCCAAAGCCTAATTCAGAGGCCCTAACTCTCTTCAATTCTGTGAAGCCTAGATGGGGTGAAGAAGCTGTAGAAGAAAAGTTGGAAACTAGCAGAGGTTGGTTCATGAGGTTTGAGGAAAGAAATCCTCTCCATGGCTTAAAAGCACAAGGCAGAGCCGCAAATGCTGATGTAGAAGCTACAGCAATTCATCCAGAATAACTCAAGATGATTAATGAAGGTAGTTTTACTAAATAACACATTTTCAGTCAGGATGAAACAGCCTTATACTGGAAGATGTCATCTAGGACTTTCAGAGCTGGAAAGAAGTCAATGCCTGGCTTCAAAGTTTCAAAGGGCAAGCTGACTGCCTTTTAGGAGCTAATGCAGCTGGTGTCTTAAACTTGAAGCCACTGCTCATTTGCCATTCCAGACATCCTAGGGCCTTACAGAATTATGCTTAATCTACCCTGCCTGTGTTTATTAATGGAACAACAAAGCCTGAATGACAACACATCTGTTTACAACATGGTGTGCTGAATATTTTAAGCCCACTGTTGAGACCTACTGCTCAGAAAAAAGGATTTCTTTTAAAGTGTTACTACTCATTGATAATGTATCTGGTCATCCAAGAGCTCTGATGGACTTGCACAATGAGATTCATGTTGCATTCACGTCTGCTAACAATATCCACTCTGCAGCCCATGGATCAAGGAGTCATTTTTACTTTTAAGTGTTATTATTTAAGAAATATATTTCCTAAAGCCATAGCTACCATAGATAGTTATTCCCCTGGTGGATCTTGGCAAAGTAAATTAAAAACCTTCTGGAAAGGATTCACGATTCTAGATGCATGTCTAAGAAAATTTGTGATGCACGGGAAGAGGGCAAAATGACAACATAACAGGAATTTGCAAGAAGTTGATTCCAACCCTCCTGGATGACTGGTGATTCAGTACTTCAGTGGAGAAAGTAACTAGAGATGTGGTCGAGACAGCAGAGAACCAAAAGTGGAGCTTGAAGACGTGACTGAATTGCCACAGTCTCATGATAGAGTTTCAGTGGATGAGGAGTTACTTCTTACAGATGAGCAAAGAAAGTGGTTTCTTGAGATGGAATCTCCTCCTGGTGAAGATGCTGTGGAGATTGTTGAAATGACAATAAAGCATTTAGAATATTACATAAACTGAGTTGATAAAGCAGCAGCCAGTTTTGAGAGTACTGACTTTAATTTGGAAAGAAATTCTGCTGTGGGTAAAAAGCTATCAAACAGCATTGCATGCTGCAGACAAATCGTTTGTGAAAGGAAGAGTCAATCAATACAGCCGACTTCATTGTTGTCTTATTGTAAGAAATTGTCACAGCCATCCCAGCCTTCAGCAATCACCATCCTGTTCAGTCAGTAGCCATCAACACTGAGGCAAAACCCTCCACCAACAAAAAGATTACAATTTACTGAAAGCTTAGATGATGGTTAGCATTTGAAGGGAAGAAAGTACTGTATTTTTAATTAACATATGTACATGTTTTTTTATGCATAATGCTATTGCACACTTAATAGACTACAATATAGTGTAAATGTAAATCTATACCCAATGTGGGGCCCAAACGCACAACCGTGAGATCATGAGTTGCAAGCTCCACTGACTGAGGCAGCTAGGCACCTCAAGCATAGTTTTATGAGTTGGGAAACCAAAACTTTCATTTAACTCACGTTATTGCAGTACTGTTTTATTGCAGTGTTCTGAAACTACACCCACAATATCTCTGACGTATGCCTGTATATGAAAAGGATTGATAATAGTTTAAAATATTCTCCTTCTGAGGAACATAAACATCCCCAGAACCTAAAGCGGTAGGCAAAAATGAAGAAGGCTGAATTTCTGTTCTTGGATTGAGGAGAATTGGGGCCATAGGGACTTTTCTAATACTTAAATGACATGGATGGATGTCATGATATGACACCCCTCTTATTTGGCTCCTTAACATTGAGAATTTATAAACATTTCTCTGCCCAATCTCTCTAATTGGTAATAAAATATCAAGTTTCATGCCTTCTTCTCTGCACAGAGAGTGAAAAAGCCCAAGTTCTACTTACTTAATATTATTGTTTGGATAACTATGTGTATATTCTTATCTGGTTTGAACAATCTCTGAGAAGTCTTACAGAATTGTCTTTCTATTACTGCATAACAAATTATCAAAAACTTAATTGTTTAAAGCAATGCACATTTATGGTTTCCCATAGTTTCTATGGGCTGAGAGTCAACATGGTTTGGCTGGGTCCTTTGTTTAGGGTCTCAAAAAGCTGCAATCAAGGTATGAGGTTAGGTTAGGTTCTCACCACAAACAGCTTGACTGGGGAAGGATCTATTTCCATGCTGCTTAGATTGATGGTAGATTCACTTCTAAACAGCCATGGGATTCATGGCAGCTTGTTTCTTCAAAGTCAGCAACAGAGGGAGAGACTCCAGAAAGCTGATGCTATGCAACCTTGTAATCACATACACATAATCATTTATATCCCATCATCTTTGTCATATTCCATTTGTTAAAAGCAAGTCAAGGGCCTATCCACACTGGAGAGGGAGATTACACAAAGATGTGAATACCAGGAGGTAAGGATCACAGGGGCCACTTTTGGGTCTGTCTGCCACAGAGGTATAATACATCTATATAAATTCTGATGGCAAACTCGTCTATACTCATGTAGATCTTTCATAGATATGTAGTGACAATGACTCTAATAATGATGAAGATCATGGAGATGCAGGGCCAAGTATTAGAAATTTGGGCTCTAAGGAAGAAAGAACAGCTTAAGATTAGGGACCTTCTCAGGAAACATCCACATTGATGTGTGTCATGTATTTTGATAAGATGTTTTCTAACTAGGAGCTAAATTTCCATCCTATGCATCTTATAAGCTTGTAGGTCTTAAATTTTTATTCCCTCCACAGTGTTTTCTGGGCCTAAGGTCTATGTACTCTGCTATGACTTAAATATATTGAAGTAGACGTCTAAAATGTCTGAGCCTGTTTATACTCTGAAACCATGGGAAGGAAAATGACCAGTATTGTAACTTGTGGCTGTTTTGAATTTTGTAACTAACAAAACCATATGCAACAGGGAGGCTGATGCTACTTGCCAGTGCTTAAGAATTTTATACCTAGCAAAAGACCTGTGTGGGGGGACAGAACCTACTTTCCTCACTGTTATCAAGAGCTTTACATGATTAATTGTCTTGTTTATCCTAAATCTACTCAAGATTAAAAAAAAAAAAAAGATGAGGAGGAAGGGCATAGAAAGACTCTACAGACATTTACCTTGCGAATCATTTCAAGCATCTGCATTTCAGACCTGCATCAAATATTGTCCTGTCACTGCTCATTGGCAAGGGAAAACATGCCCTGGAGGAAGAGAACAGAGAGAGCAGACTTGATTTTCCAAACTACATGAACCCTAGATTTTTTTTTCTTTTACTACTGTTTTCACCTATCCTATGATCACTAAGCAAGGCTGTCAACTGCTCTCTGAACATCACCTAGACTTTGCTGCCCTTTCTTGTCCCACTGAAAGAGTTCTCTCTTTCTAATACTATTCTTCTGCTGGTTAGTCTCTAAGCCCCAGCTCAAACACCATCACCTTCTTTAGTACATTGATCACTCTGTCTTCCTTTATACTCTTCCAGTGCTTGGCAACTTTCTTATGGCTCATTACATTGTATTCCATAGTTTCATTTTGAGTTAAAATTAATATAACATAAAATTAATCATTTTAGCCATTTTAAAGTATGTGATTTAGTAGCTTTTCATACATTCAAAATTTACAACCATCATGATTATCAAATTCCAAGACATTTTCATCACCTCCCCCCCCAAAAAAAACACTGTACCCATTAAACTGCCATTCCCCCATCCTCCTCCCCACAGTCCCTGGAAACCACTAACATGCTTTCTGTATCTGTGAATTTGCTTATTCTGGATATTTCATTTTAATGGAATCACTATATATCATGTGGCCTTTTGTCTAGATTATTTCAGTTAGCAACATGTTTTCAAGGTTCATCCATGGTATAGCTTGCATATATCAATACTTTTTATGACTGAATAATATCCCACTGTATGGGTATACCACGTTTTGTTTTTCATTCATCATTTGACAGATATTTGGGTTGTTTGCACTTTTTAGCTGCTATGAACTTCCAAATACACAGCTAAAGAGTGCAAAAAACCCAAAGATATCTTTTAGTGATATCTGAACTTTTGATCATATATACCTTGAAACACTGGGCTTTAAAATACCACATTTCCCTGCCTTTACTTGCTACTTCTCCATTAGAAGTAAGCTCCATTGTGGGCTCCTCTCCTCTGATAAACACTTGAAGATGAGCATTCCAGGGACATCTGACCTTCAGTGATACCAGTGTTTCCCAAATGCTGGTCTCCAAATGGTATCATTTTGTGATAAAGGGTGATATGGTGGGGATCCTCGATGGTTTAGTCAGTTAAGCCTCTGACTCTTGATTTTGGCTCAGATCATGATCTCATGGCTCATGAGTTTAAGCCCTGCACTGGGCTCCATTCTCACAGTGTGGAGCCTGCTTGGGATTCTCTCCCTCTCTCTCTGCCCCTCCCCTGCTCGCACCTTATCTCTCAAGATAAATAAATAAACTTAAAAAACAATTTTACAGGGATGATATGTTAACTTTTATATTATTATATTATCCTACTTTCTAAGATTATGTCATCCATATTTTCATAAGCTGAAATTTCTTCTCCTTCTTCTATGACATAGTAATAGTATATGGCCACTAATATATACTTTTAATGTCCATGAAAAAGGAAAAACTGAGCAACCCTTTATTGACTCCCTGTTCCCAACCATTTAAAAATATATTGGACATGGATATTCTGTTCTACATTTATTCCCAAAGTAATTTCATTTATGGATAAAACTTCAGTTATCACTTACATGATAATTAACTTCGAGTAAAAAATGTCTCTATTAAGCTCAAATCTATATATCCAACTTCTTATTGAATAAATCTCACTTGATGTTCACATAGCTTTTGATTTAGCACATCTAATCTTGAACTCATTTCCTATCTACTCACCTGCTTCCCACTTCGTGTTTCCTATCTCAGTGAATTGCATCATCACCCAGGTCAGAAATCCCTCTGAGTTCCCCCTTCTTCATCACACTTTCCACACCCAATTACCAACTTCTTTAGTTTTTATTTTTATAGTATTTCTAGATATCATCCATTCTACTCAATTTCCCATCTTTTTGCTGCTACTTTATTTAACACTACAGCCAACCAGCCATCATCCATTCAATATACAATGACAGAGTCTATACTATGCACCAAACACTGGGACTACAACCTGAAAACAATATGAGAGCCTTTTTTGAGGAAATATTCCTTAACATTACAGAACTACTTTAGGTAATGGCTGATTGTCAAATCATGAATATTTTGAAATTTTTCCCATGCTTGGCCAGTGCTGTGTATATTTTAGAGGATTACTTTAGAAATTTTTTGGTTTGGGTAGATTTAAAGTGAATTCCTTACATTGAGTTAGGAAATCATTCCCTAACCCTGTACTGTAGCCTAAGGAAAGTCCCTTAGTCTCTATTCCAGTTTCCATTTGGAAAATAGGATAGTTGTGTAGGGAGCTAAGGGAAGTTGGTTGTTATGATTCAAGAGCTCTATGGATAAAAATTTAAAGTACAGATTTATTATTTATTCGTTAAAGATAGCTTTTGCTATGACTTTCATGACCAGAGTATAATGCATTATAATCATTAATGCATATTTAAGTGCCTTCAAATGTTGCCAATTATTTTCTTATCAATCAAAATGAAAAAAAGAAATCAAAGTATGAGACTAGAGGGGTTGGTTAAAGGGATTTGGGCCAGGTCCATGAAGAAGTTGGGAACAACATCTCCATCTTTTATACTGTGGTTAAAAGCAATGGCTATTAGAATATGTTACTTATCCTAAGTAGGCCTTGTAAAAATGGAGGTCCCAGGGTCATTAGGGGAAGAGTCAGTGTCTTGAAGGAAAAGGAAAAGCATCTGATTGAGTTCCAAGGAGCAAGCNNAAAAGCCAGGCGATTTGTTTCTCTGGAATGGATTACACCATCTGCTTTTGGGCAGTGTCCAGTACTTGATGTTTCAAGACAAAAATATCCTATACCTTTTATATTTTTCACTTGACTTAAAATATGAAAACAATCATTCCTACTAGCTTTATTTTGGCATTTGTCCCCAGTTGTTTTTTTTCAGATTTCTTTTTTTTCTTAATTTTTAGGGTTTATTTATTTATTTTTGAGACAGAGAGAGACAGAGTGTGAGTGGGGGAGGGAGGGAGAGAGTGAAGGAGATACAGAATCCAAAGCAGGATCCACGCTCTGAGCTGTCAGCACAGAGCCCAATACAGGACTTGAACCCACAAACCACAAAATCATGACCTGAGCCAAAGTAGGATGCTTAACTGACTGAGCCACCCAGATGCCCCGCATTCAGATTTCTTAATTGGAATAGAGCTTGAAAAATATTAGTGAATATGTATATATACATATATATATATATGGGAGGGTTTGGGGGTTTTTTGTTTTGTTTTGTTTTTTGGTTTTTGTTTGCTTTTTTTCTTGCTAAAAGGCTGGGATGCATGAGTATTACAAGCTGACTAATAACATAACTGCTTTTCCAAATTCAGTATTACAGGGAATGCTTAGAGGGTCTAGAAAGGCTTGCAGAAAGAGAACAAACACTTCAGATATCCTACTATTCTTGAGATGAACCACTAGGACTTAAATTTTTAGCACTGTCTTGATTTTTGTCAGCTATTTCAGCTATATTTTGCGTAAAGAAGTGAGAAATCAAGAAGCACAATAGAAGAAATACATGCTTCTTTTATAATCCTTAACTCTCAGGGTTGGTACCTGAGAGATTGCCATCATGATGACTAAGATGTTACAGGTTCAGAAAGTTACCCTTAGTTACAGCATTTGTTTCAGGTCCCCAAGGATATGTTTTTACTTTTGTGTTGATGGTCTGGGACAGCATGTTTTTGAACAACAGTCTCCAACCAGGAGCAAAAGAGCAGAGTTCACTGTCAATAATTGTTTGAATATTTCCAGATATCCTCTTCCATGTCTTCTGGAGGAAGACATTTTTTAGAGTCATGGAATTTTTGTATTGAACAGGACTCAGAGATGATTAGGTCAAATCTCTTGAATTTGGAATTCAGTCATTGGCCTCAGAAGCTTCGATACCATAATTTGTTCACGGTTACTAAGTTATTAATGGCACAATTGTAACTGGAACCTGGTCCCCCTTTTTGTCCCATGTTTGTTCCTTTTACCTGGTACCGAATGTTTTTCTTTCATTGTTAATTTTCTTTGAAACCTCCTTTGAAGAAACTGAACAAAACCAGTTTAGAATGCATGTTTGTTTCATGTGAACTCCGTTTTTGTTCCTTCACAACAATAAGTTCCTCAGATGAAGAGAATCATGGGATATTAGAGCTGAAAAGGGTATTTATGGGTGCCAGTCCCCTTACTTTATGAATATTAAAATCACAACTTATAGAGTCCACTTGCCTAAGACAACACAGGTAGTGGTAACACTGGAATCTGAACTCAGGGTTCCTAGAGTTTAATGACTCACAGTGAACTCCACTACCTTGAAAGAGCTTATCTTTTTCTTAATGCTGTGTATACTGATTGAACAATTACAGCTATTAATTAAAATTAAAAACTAGGAAGACTGAGGACTCCAGATTCTGAAACTCAATTGTTCTGGTATACCATGTGTCTTAGAGAATTAGTGAGGAAAGAAAATAGCAAATTTTTTTTTAAAAAAGTAGTAAATAAAATCAACATTTAAAGAGAGCTTAAAATGGAATTTTAGAGATAATACAGAAGGATTGTACTTTTAACAATTATAGGTTAATTAATCAGCAGCTTTCCTGTTGTTAAAGACTTGTGTCCAGTGTTCAGTGTTTTCTCCTCTAGAAAACAGACACCAGCCTGTTTTAAGACTTCAAGACATTCCCTGTGGACTGTTCCTGGCCTCCGCCGTCACAGACTATAACTAGAAAAAGAAAATTGACAGATAGAAAGAAAAACCCTTAACAGCTGGAGCTTTAATTTACCTACTTGGGAAAAAAATATTTCAGTTTCTGAGATTTCTCTTGGGTTGCCTGATTTGGAGGTGGAAAGAGAAGCCAGAGGAAAAATCACCAAAAAAGCTTTTAAAAGAAACACGATGAAAAGAGCAAATCCTGAGAATTGTGTTTAATAACAGCAGCGATGAATTTCCTGGCAGTCTATACTGAGCAGTTAAAGACCAACCAGCATGTGAAAGAGGCTGAATTCGTTAGAATGGTCTAAAGAGGAGCTTAATAAAGTGTGCCAGAAGATTTATTCTCTTATATGTATAATTTTAAGATATGAATGATTCTATATTTAAGAAATGTATTATACCATCATATTAATTTTTACTAAGAGCTTCTAGTTTAACTCCAAGCAGGATCTGAAAAATGGAAGAGCAATGCTTTGAGCCACCGAGTTAGTGCCCCACAGAATATTTTAAAATTATTTAACACACATCATCTCAGTGTCAACAACTCATCACAGATAAACTATCTAATTAACAGAACCCTTCATAGTAATTTGATAACTGAGTCTTGGCTCAGTTTTTATACCAGAAGGGCAATCCTTGATAAGCAGAAATTATAAACGCAGATTTAAAAACCATTAATTCAGAAATAAAATCAAATTGGTCTCAAATTAACCCCCTATTGGTATTTAAACTTATTTAAAAGCACTTGGCTTAAAGATAGATAACACTTGGAGAGGCTGCCTTTGACCAGAGTCAGGCTTTGTCTGGACTGTCAGCCTCTGTATTTTAATTCCCTTTGTTGTGTACCATCCTCCTTATGCCCAGTGTAATTGATATGGGTCTTGCACTAGGGACAGATGAGTTTATCCTGTCATTGAAGCCCTTCACAAGATGCTTTAATTATTAGAACTAATTCAAGGATTTGTGCTCTATGCTCTACTTAGGAAGCTCAATTGTTTTCTCTTTCCAATTCCATTTTGGCACCATTTCCAATGACAAATCCAATAAAGAATTAGTAATTTGGCTCCCTGTGGTTGTGGAAAAAAGACAGCAAGAATGAGCAACAATAATAGTTCCTGCTTGTATGTTTGTTTTTTTTTTTTCTAAATATGGGAATTATTACTGCTACAGTTTAGGGACAAAGACCCATGAAAAAGTAGAGAAGGTATTTATATTTCTATAAGGAATGTAAATTTTGAAATTTAATTTCTGCTGATAATATCCATTTTTCAACTAAGTGGGAAGCAGTAGTTTCCAATGGAGAGAACTGGGGATAAAGAAAAAGTAAGACATTTCCATTAAAAATCGTGTTCCTCTGTTTAGAATGCAAGGTCACAAGCAAGAGGAGACACAATTAAATTCTGGTTGTTGCAATTAGGTAAATCGGATTACCAAACTCTCAACATAGCAATTTGGTGGAGGTGAACTCTTTTTGGCTAAGAGTCTATTCTTATATTTCTTTGGGACCACATGTTTAATTAAGGTTTGCTGAATCTCATTCTGCATAATAGCTGGAACAGCAGAGGCATCCATATATTAACAGAAGAATGTACTTCACAAGATCTCAGAAATGTTCACTTCTTGCTTTCATTTTGGTGTTATGATTGGGTTAGTGCATAGATGGTTGGTATCCAAGCATTAATTGTAATTATCTCTGGGTGGCAGAACTATGAATAATTTTTCATTGCTTCTCCATTTTATTTTTTTGTGTGTCTTCTGCTCTATTTTCTAAAATAAGCATGCATTACTTTCGTAATAGCAAAATAGTCATTTTTAGAGTGCCTGCTCTGTGATATTCTTTCAGATGTGTACATTCTGATTTCCAACATTCCGTTGGGGAAAATCAAGATATATAATATAAACAAACTCACCTATTTTGTTCTTGCTTCCACTGGTTTCTGGGGTTGATTATTATCTAGATTTTAACATATGTCTGAAAATTGTTTTCCAGACAAAGCGACAGATGGGGAGCATATTCTTGGAACCTGGTGGATCTTACTTCTGATACACTTACATTCAAAATTTTAAAAACTTTCCTCATCTCCTTTTTTACTGATGCTCTTTGCTTGTTAGTAGACCAGCAAAGAGGAAACTATTGTAGTTTTTCAATATTACATTAACATAGTACAATTTAACAAGGGGGCAGAAGATATAGATTGTGTTTGTGTTGGGATATTCCTGACACCCAACTTAAGAATGGACACTTCTTGGCAAATGAAATTTGTTGTCACTGGTTTTACCTTCAGAGAGTGGCCCCCTTGTGTCTGGTCCCATCACAGAAACACTTAAATTTCCTCGATTATCTTCTTGGGGTTAAGATCATTTTAAATACTGATTGATAACCTATCTAATGAAGGTTTGAGAAGATTCCACAACCTTGCTTGAAAACCAACTGTCAGAAACTAGTTTTTATTTTCAGCCTAAATTTTTCGTATTTCATTTTTCTATTCCTTTAATTTCCTGCGTTTGTGTCAAGATTACTACATAGAGATGATTTGTACACTTGCAGAACAGTATATTAATCAATCCCTTAACCTTCTCTGAGTCAAATTTCCTATTTCCTTATTTTCTTTAGAAAATGCATACCTTCTATTTCTCCATATGGTTCTTCTTTAGTCCTATGTGAAGGTTACAAATACAGTATAATGAAATTCTCAAGTTTTTTTTTTAAGAATGTAGGGCAGTAATTCTCATTAGTCATGGTTCAAATGACATGGAACCACATCTGGAGATACTGACTTCATAGATCCGAAGTAAGACCTAAGTATACTCCTAATATTTCTTAACATTATCTTTTGAGGAGGCACTTTTTAATTTGATGAAATACATTTATCAATTTTTTTATAGTCTGTAATTTTTGAGTCTTACTTAGGAAACTGCCTGATATAGAGCAACTAAAATTTTCTTCTATTAGTTTTATAGTTTTAGCTTTTAAATTTGGGTCTATGATCCATTTTGAGTTAATTTTTGCACATACAGGTAAAGATCCAGTTGTTCTTTGTTTTTTGTTTGTTTTTATTTTTTATTTTGTTTTTTTTTGCATGTGAATATTCAACTTCCTATTGTGCCAATACATTGGAAATCAATTTTATACATTTAATTGCCTTGGTACTTTTATCAAATATCACCAGACCATATATGTGTTGGTCCATTTTTGGACTTCGATTCTTTTCCATTGATCTATATATTAATTTTAATACTAATATCTTGATTATTGTAGCTTTATTGTAAGTCTTTAAAAAATTTTTTTAATGTTTATTTAGTTTTGAGAGAGAGACAGAAAGAGACAGAGCATGAGCAGGAGAAGGGCAGAAAGACAGGGAGACAAAATCTGTAACGGGCTCCAGATTTTGAGCTGTTAGCACAGAGCCTGACAGGGGGCTCAAACTCATGAATCATGAGATCACGACCTGAACCAAAGTCTGACACTTAACCAACTGAGCCACCCAGGTGGCTATTATATGTCTTAAAATCAGTAGTGTAAGTCCTCTGACTTTTTCTTTTGGTTTCAAAATTGTTTTGGACACTCTAGTTCTCTATACCTATACCTTTTATTTCTTATCTTACTAGTATTTCTTTTTGAGAGACAAAGGTGGGGGGAATAGGGGGAGGAAGAGAGAGAATCTTAGGCAGGCTCCACACTCAGTGCAGAGCCCAATGCAGAGCCCAGTCTCATGACTGTGAGATCGTGACCTGAACCAAAATCAAGAGTCAGACTCTCACCTGACTGGGCCACCCAAGCACCCCCACCTATGCATTTTACAATCAATTTATTAGTTTCTGAAAAAGAATCTATTTGGTTTTGGATTGTATTAAATCTATTTTGAGGAGAACTGACATTTTAACATATTGATCCTTTCAATCCATAAGCATTGTATATAAGTATTTATTTAAGACATCTTTAATATCTTTCAATAATATTTTATAGTTTTCAGCATAAAAGTGTCACATATAGTTTAAATTTATCTCTTTCATATTTCATATTTTACATGCTACTTTATTTTATTTTTTTTTAAATATTTTTATTTATTTCTAGGAGAGAGAGAGAGACAGCGTGAGCAGGGGAGGGTCAGAGAGAGAGGGAGACACAGACTCTGAAACAGGCTCCAGGCTCTGAGCCGGCAGTCAGCACAGAGCCCGACGCGGGGCTCGAACCCACGAACCGCGAGATCATGACCTAAGCGAAAGTCGGACGCTTAACCGACTAAGCCACCCAGGCGCCCCATATTTTACATGCTACTTTAAATTATTTTTCTTTATTTTTTATTTCCTTCAGTTATTTATGTTCGCAAATTTGTTGAGGTAAAATTGAAAAACAGCCAACTGCCCATACATAATATATACAATTTGATCAGTTCTGACTTACTGATATACTCATGACACTATCATCACAATCAAGACAAAGAACATTTCCATCACTCTTCAAAATTTTCTCATGCCTTTGCAGTTGATCCTTTCCTACACCTCTGGACCAGATAACCATTAACTTGCCTTCTGTTATAATAAATTAGTTTGTATGCTCTAGAATTTTATGTAAATCAAATCATCCAGTATTACTTTTATTCTTGGCTTCTCTTACAAAAACATAATGATTTCAAGATTCATCCATGTTATTGCATGCATAAATAATTGTTTCATTTTATTGCTGAATATTGTTCTATTGTATGAGTACACCAGGATTTATTTCTCTCTTCACCCATTGATGGACATTGGGTTGTTTCCAATTTATGGTGATTACAAATAAAGCTGTGATGAACATTTGTGTAAGAGTCTCTATATGGACATATGCTTTTGTTTTTGCTGGATAAATACTTAGAAGTGGAATGGCTTGGTTGGTATGACATGTGAATGTTCAATTTTTAAAGAAACTGCCCAACCATATTTTTTTGATTTCAGATTCTGATTGTCCAACACTAGTATACAGAAATGCAATTGATTTTTGTATTCACTAGTGTATAGAAATGCAGTTGATTTCACTTTGTATTCTGTGGCTGTGTTACACTCACTTAATAGTTTCATAGCTTTTTTTTTTAAAAAGATCCCTTAGGGTTTCTCAAAAAAAAAGATGATCATGCTGTCTGTAAATATAGATAGTATTGGGGCACCTGGGTGGCTCAGTTGGTTGAGCGTTGGACTTTGGTTCAGTTCATGATCTCAGGGCCCGGGAGTCTGAGCCCCACATCAGGCTCTGTGCTGACAGCTTGGAGTCTGGAGGCTGCTTCAGATTCTATCTCCCTCTCTTTCTGCCCCTCCCCCACTCACACTTTGTCTCTCTCAAAAATAAATAAACATTAAATATATATATATGTATATGTGTGTATATATATACACACAGCTTTACTTCTATTTCAATTTGTATGCCTTTTATTTCTTTCTTGCCTGATTGCCCTGACTAGGATCTCCACTATAAGACTGAATAAAAGTGGTAAAGTGCGCATTCTTATAACTCTTTCTTTTTGTACAAAAGTAATGATGGTCTCATATAATCAAAAAGAATTCTCTTCTTTTCTACTTTTGAGGAGAACTTGTGTAAAATGGGCTGATTTTCTTTTAAATGTTTGATAGAATTCCCAATAAAGCCACCTAGGCCTGAAGTTTTCATTGTAGGACATTTTAAAGTTATAAATTCATTTTCTCTAATACAATAGGAACATTCAACTTAACGTATTTCTACTTTAGTGGATTTTGGTAGTTCATGTCATTTAGGAGATTGCACCTTTTATCTTAGTTATTGACAAATAATTTTAAATAAAACTATCTTATTAGTCTTTTAATGCCTGTAGAATCAGTAATAATGTCTTGTTTCTCATTCATGATATTGGTAATTTGTGTCTTCTTTTTTTTTTAAGATTAGTACAACCAGAGGTTTATTAATTTTTTTCTTCTTTTCAAAGAAGGAACTTTTCATTTCTTTGATTTTCTCTAGTGTTCTTATGCTTTATATTTTATTGACATTTGCTCTGATCTTTATTATATCTTTTCTTCTGCTTCTTCAGTTTGTGCCTTTTTTTTCTAATTTTTAAAGTGGAAGCTTAGATCATTAATTGGATATCTTCCTTTTTTTTCCCTTACATAAGTATATAATGCTATCCTCCAGGCACTGCATTTTACATACCTTGTTGTATTGTATTTCCATTTCCATATAGTTAAAATATTTTAAAATTAACTTTGTGATTTCTTCTGTGGCCTCAAAGTTATTTGGCTCTGTGTCATTTAACTCAAAATATTTGAAGAATTCCCAGATAGCATTTAAAGAAACTGATTTCTAATTTAAATCATTGTGATAAAAGAACCTACCATGTATGTCTTCAGTGATTTAAATTTTATTGAGTCTTGTTTTAAGAACCCAAATGGTCTATCTCTTTCAATAGTTCACATGCACTTGAAATGAATATGCATTTTACTATTGCTTAACAGCATTCTATAAATATATATTTGGTCAAGTTGGTCGATAGTATTGTTCAAGTCTTAAATAGACACACTGATATTCTCTCTAGTTTCTTGATTGATTATTGAGACTGGGATATTGAAATCTCTAATGATAATTATGGATTTGTCTAATTCTGCCTTTAGTTTTCTCAAGTTAATCCACATGTATTTGGAATCTCTGATAATAAGTACAAACACATTTAGGAGATTTAATGCCTCTTAAAAAATGTATCCCATCATCATTTTGAATTTTCTCTATCTCTGGAAATATTCATTGTTCTGAAATCTATTTTGTCTAATACTAGTATAGCCATTTCTGCTTCCTTTTGACTAGGGTTTTCATGGTGTATCTTTTGGTATCCATTTACTTTTAACATAGTGTATCTTTATATGTCAAGTGTATTTCTTTATCGTAAGGTAGAGGTTAGCGTTGTTCATGTTTTATGTAATTTAACAATGTTAACAATACCTTTAACTTGAAATGTTTGGAAATTTATTTCTAATTATTCATATATTTGAGACTATTTTAAGTTCTATTATTTTCTTTATTTTTCTATCTTCTTTGGTTATCTATTTTACAAATTTATTTAGGCATAATTGAAGTACAACAAAGCTGTACATATTTAAAATATAATTTGATCATTTTTTGACTTATACATGCATCCATGAAACTGTTACTACAGTCACATTTTCCATCACTGAACCATTGTATTGTGGAAGTATAAACTGCTATGTCAGTATCGATATGGTCAGATTTAAATCTGCTATCTTGCTATTTAGGCTATATTTGTCCTATCTGTTCTTTGTTCTTTTTTTTCCTTCTTTTTTCTCTGTTACTTTTTCTTGTCAGATTAGTTAGCTTTTTTAATAATTACATTTTGTCTCCATTGTTAGTTAGCGTATTAGCTATACTTCATTTCATTTTCTATACTGTTGATGTAGACTTTACATTACATAATTTTATTATCACAATCTGTCTTCAAATAATATAATATCACTCTGCGTATCATGTAAGAAACTTCCTTTGTTTTTCCATTTTGACCTTCCTTGGTATGCATTATTTTTGTAGTAAATTTTACTTACAAATCGACAAGCCACATAACAAGTATGGTTATTGTTTTTGCTTTAAGGAGATAAGATTTTTTTTAAAAATGCCTTTTATATTTTATCACAGCTTAACCTTTCCTCTGATCTTCATTTCTTTGAGTAGATCTACATTTTCATCTAGGGTTTTGTTTTTTGTTTTTTTTTAACTTCTCCCTGAAGAACTTTCTTTAGTGTGTTCTATAGCTCTAGTCTGCCGGGGATGAGTTCTCTCAACTTTTGTAAACCAGAATAAATATTTACTTTTACTCTCATTTTTAAAAAGACATTTTTGCTGGATATAGAATTCTAGGTTGGCAGTTCTTTTCTTTTTCTGCTTTAAAGATGTTGTTCCATTGTCTTCTGGATTGCATCGTTTTTTTGAGAAGTGTACTTCTTTATATTTTGTTGTTGTTCATAATGTGCCATTTTTAGTCTGGTTGCTTTCAGGGTATCTCCCCGACCCCCTAGTTTATGTTAATTTTATTGTGACATGCCTTTGAATAATTTTCTTCTTGTTTCTTCATCATGAGTTGTGGTGAACTTCTTGGATTTAAGGATTTCTGTATTTTATTAAATTTGGAATATAAGGCCATTATTATTTAAAATATTTTTTCTACCTCCTACCTTTCTGGGTCTTCAATTATCCTTACACTGGACTTATTGTTATTTTCCCAGAGTCCACTGATGCCTTTTTTGTTTTTATTTTATCCTTTTTTTCTGTGTATTTCATTTTGTATAGTTATATTGCTGTGTTTATAAGCTCACTGACTTCCCCTTCTGTAAAGTTTATTTTGTTTTTAATCTCATTTGGTATGATTTCTATTTCATATATTTTATTTTTCAGGCTTAGAAGTTCAGTTCTTGTTTTTTTATTTTCCACTTCTTTCCTCAACATTTCAGGCTTTCATATACCTTCTTTACTACATGGATTATCTAGATTTTAACTTAATATATATTATCAACATATTTGAGTGTGGTTCTAATCATTGATTTTTCTCTTGGTTTTGCATCATACTTTCTCACTTCTTTGAACATTTGGCAATTTTTGATTGGATGCTAGCCCATGTGAATTTTAGGTTGTTTTCTCATTTTTTGGAGGAGTAATATTTTATTTTTGTTTTATTTTTTTATTTACAGTGTTCTTCTTTTAATGATTATTTATTTTTTGAGGGAGAGAGTGACAGAGCATGATCAGGGGAGAGGCAGGGAGAAAAGGAAGCACAGAATCTGAATTAGGCTCCAGGCTCTGAACTGTCAGCACAGAGCCCAACATGAGGCTTGAACTCACAAGCCCTGAGATCATGACCAGAGGCAACGTCTGAAGCTAAACCAACTGAGCCACCCAGGTGCCCTAAGGGAGTAATATTTTAAATATTTGAGAGCTTGAAGTTACACAGGTCCAATATTATCCTTGGGGCTTCCTTTCAAGGTTTGTTAGTGAGGGTTCAGATACCCTTATCCTATACTAATTTGCTAACGGTACAGTACAGTCCTTCTGAGATCTCTACCACATACTCTGTGTTAAAAGGTCTTTTTACTCTGGTTAGTGAGAATAGAGCCCCTTTCTGGACCAATTTAGCCTTTGAGGATTGAGCTGCCTCTTTCTAGTGGTTCCTTTCCTGGCCTCACACTCATGTGCATATCAGTACCTAGTCAGGGACTCAAGGGGAACTCTTCTTTAGCACTTCTCCTGCATTCCTCCTCTTGGTAGCAGCCTCCTCTCCTCTTTGTTACTTTACTTTCAAGATTGTAGCCACTTTGGTCTCCCAAAATCTGTATTCTGTCTCTGAAACTCAGCAGGATTGCACTCTCTTTTGATTCCCCTCCTTAGGTTGTGGCTTGGAAAATCTTTTCACATAGTGAGCTTGGGTGGTTGTAGGGATCAAATCATTTGTTTCCACTCTCTCAGGGATCACTATCCAGTGCTTCCTGTTGTCCAGTATTTATTTTATTCCATCTCTTGATGGTTTCTTGTCTGCTTCTTTTTTCTTTCTTTTTTCAGAGAGGAGAGGGAGAGAGAAGATCCTAAGCAGGTTCCATTTTCAGTGCAGAACCCAATATGGGCCCAGTCCCATGACTCTTGAATCACGACCTGAGCCAAAATCAAGAGTTGGATGCTCAAGTGACTGAGCCACACAGGTGCCTCTCTCTTGTCTGGTTTTAAATTTTTGTAAGGATGTAGGGCAAATCTGGTATTTATGACTTCATCACAGCTGGGCGTATTGTTCTAAATGCAGAGAAGAATAAATAAATTTATTGTAAAAACAGAAGATTGTATCACAAAACTCAGGGCAAGAACCCAACCAAGATTTAAGAACAGGGAACTGATCATCTTCAGCAACCCAGGTGATACTTTCTTTTCCTATCTCTTATTTCTGCATCTTTCTATCAGTCTCTGCTGACTAGTTTTCTCTCTCTCCAAGCTGTATGATTCAATGTGTCCACTGCACTGTTGTCAGATTTACATAGTATTGTTCTGTTAACTTGCAGAAACTTCTTGAGGCATTTTCACTTACAACATTTATGTGTTTGCAAAACAGTTTGAGATTACTAGAAAATATGTTATTATTATTTTAACATTATTTTACCTAAGAATAGTGACTTGAATTTACTATTTACTGTGGCATTACAGTTAATATCAAAGTATTCTGCACATTATTTTTTACCCTTGCACAATCTAAAGTTTTATTCAATTGTAAAAACAGTTGTTAAGGGTTTGTTAATTTACTCATAATGATGTCTCCATTTGTTCTTGAGTGATTATAACTCATTTAGAACCCATATGTGTCTACAAATAATTTAAAATTTTCTGCCATTGCATATTTATGTTCATGTGTACTCAATTTTATATTTCATTCTATTGTCTGATTAACATTAAAGCTTTCCTGGAAGCTGTGATATCTTTTCAACTTTTCCTCAACTAAATTGCTTGGTGCTATTTTTTTAAATTTTAAATGTTTATTAAATACATACTATATTATTTGTCTTTGTGGCAATTTTTGTATCATCAGATATCTTACTACTGATCTTTTCCCACTGCAAAACAGACATCACACCTTTATCTTTAACAAATTAAGTGATGATTTGGAATAAAACTGCAAGTTTATACCTATACATCTTCTGGCAACATATGGTACAATGTAGAAGAATTTAGAAGAAATACTACTAAAAATCATAAAACTATGACATTAACGTTTTTTGAATGAAAGTGAGTGATAGATTATGTCAAGTATGCAGTTCAGTTCAAGCATTGTTCAAAATATTGGTTGAATAAATAAGTCAATAAATATTGAATGGAATGTGAGCTATCCCCATTTATAAATTAACCATGAATTTCATTGAATTGAGAAGAAATAGATCATCTGAATGTTATATAATAAAATATGTGATTATATTCACTATTACACAACCTGTTTGCCCTTCTTAATTAAGTTTGTCCTTCTTAATTAATTTAAAAGCTTGCTGCTGTTTGATTTTAAAAGTAATTTGTAGATGCTTCTTGAAAACACATTCATTGTTGATTTTATACCTTCCTGGATTGTTTGAATTTATTTTTACTATGTGAATTTCTTTCTAAGAAATAAAATAAAAATTCTTATCAAAAATTCAAAATAAAAAAAGTTACAATAAAAAACTCATTACTCAGACATGACACCAAAAGCACAATTCATAAAAAGAAAAATTGATAAATTGGACCTTATCAAAATTTAAAACTTCTGCTGTGCCAAAGAATGTGTTAAGAAGAGGAAAAGACAGGATCCTTTCGGTGGCTCAGCTGCTTGGGCATCTGACTTGATCTCAGCTTAGGTCTTGATCTCAGGGTTGTGAGTTCAAGCCCCTTGCTGGGCTCTGTGCTTGCCATGAAGCTTACTTAAAAAAATAAGAAGATGAAAAAACAAACTACAGAGTAGGAGGAAATATTTGTGAATCATGTATTTGACAAAAAAACTTGTATATAGACTCCATTAAGACTTTCAAAACCCAGTTATAATAAAGCAAATAATCTCACTACAAAATGGGCAAAAGACAAAAACAGATATTCCACTGAGGAGGATAAGCATATGGGAAGTAATATGTGAAAAGATGTTCAACAACCTTAGCAATTTGAAAGGGCACATTCAAACCACAGCGTGGTGTCATGCATCCCTATCAGAATGGCTAAAATTAAAATAAGATAACACAAAATTGTGGTGATGGTATTGAAAAACTGGTTCACTCGTGCATTGATCGCACAGATTTTAAATGGTACAGCCACTCTGCTAAAAAGTGTGGCAATTTCTTACAAAGCTAAACACGTATTTACCAAATGATCCAACAAATGCATTTGGGCATTTATCCTAGAGATATGAAAATGTACGTTCCACACAAAAACCTGTACATGAATATTCAAAGCATCTTTATCTTAATAGCCAAAAACCCTATATAACCCAAATGTTCTTGAGTAGATTAATGGTTAGATAAACTGTTAAACTGTGGTCCATACTTCTTATGGGACACTAATCAGCAATAAAAAGAGAACTAATGATACATCCTTTCGTGGATTTCAATGAAATTACGCTGAGTGAAAAAGGCCACTCTCAAAAGGTTATATGCTATATGATTTCATTTACGTAACAGTTTTGAAATGGCAAAATTATAGAAATGGAAAACATACAGTCTGTTTCCAAGGGTTAGGGAGGGAAAATGGGAGGGATGGTGCACTGTGGTCATAAAGGGTAGCGTCAACAATCCTAGTGATGGAACCCTTCTGGGTCCTGATGGTTGTGGTGGTCATACCAATCTACACATATGATAAATTTGTATGAAAATTACATACACATATCGACACAAATGAGGGCATGTAAACCTAGTAAAATCTGAAATAGATCATTGGATTTAATTAGTGTTAATTTCCTGGTTGTGATGTTATGCTATAGTTATGCAAGGTAGTATCATTGGGTGAAACTGGCTGAAGGATTTTTGAGATCTTGCTGTATTATTTCTTGAAACTGAATGTGGATCTACAATTATCTAAAAATAAAAACTTTAAAAAAGTGATTATTCACTACTATTATGAATATACTACTGTAGTCTGCACTTAGCATTTCTACAGACACCAGTCTGAAGAATGATATCAAGTGACTCATTGGATCAGGTCAGAAAATTCTGGGGAAAAGAAAGAAAGGAAAAAAAGTGTTGGCAACCATCCTGAAAGAAGTGATTTAATGAATCCTGAAGAGGATGCTGAGAGGCTGGAGTATCTGGTCTACCTGGAGAACATGATCAAGTCCTAGCCTTTATGTCATAGGGGCATGTTGGGTAGAGGGCACTGAAAGAAGCCTGACTATAGGCTGTATTTTCTGGAAGCAGATGATGAGATGGAATGTAGGGTGTTTATTGGGAATTAGCATGTATGAAAGGAAGGTGATCATAATAGATCTCTGAAGGGAGTGTTGCTTTTTCAAAGACATCCTGAGCTCTACCCAGTGGTCTCGCTCAGGCATTAGATGTAGACCAGTATCACTGAGCAGAACCCCAGGTGAAGAGGCTCTCTGCCACTGAGCAGGTCCCAAAAGAGCTGACAGTTGGAGACTGGCTGCACTTCCCAAAGCTGGGCAGCAAACCCTGCCTGGAAGCGGGATGCAGGTAGTGTATTTTTATGTCTATCACAGTTGGTATACATAGACCCAGGTCAGTGACGGAGTTAATACTGAACTGAAACAAATAGTAAAAATAAATCAATTTTAAAAATGGAATTTGGAAAAAGACTGGGAACGAACATGCAGATCTTCTTAACAACACGAGAGAATGTAACTTCATCTAAGAATAAAAGTGACATTGGAAGGCTTTGGCTTCTTTCCGTAAATTGATGAGGATATGTAATGAATGTGGCATAGGCTTCGGTCTTTGAGCTCTCACTTATTCTTTTAAATATCCCATTCTAGATAGTGGTTACAGTTGTTGGATTACTAAGAAATTACTAGTTGAAATGATGCAGGGGATTTTATTATTAAAATGGTTATTTTGGCTTTGCAGGAAAAAAAAATGTTTCCACCCACCCCCTTCCTGATCTAAGGGACAACCTATCAGTCAGTTGCGGAAAATGTTGACAAAGTCTCTCACTGAACTGATTTCACCCTCTATTTGAGCAATGTGATACTTTACAGATACGAGAAGCTTCTGTTTATCCTCCATTTAGGACTCCCTCAATGTGTTCATAAAGAGATGGTTAGAACTGGCAGGTAACAGGAAAAACTCTTCAAAGGAGCCTCTTAGCATTTTCTTATTCCTGCTGAATGGAACCTGAAAAAGCTATTGTTACATTTCTTATGGAGTTCCCCAACGCCTCGTAGAAATGAGCCATATTTAGTTTAAAACAAATTTCCTGAAGTAAACAGTATATTTCCCTGATTTTCATCTCTCTTGGTGAGCTTCCAAAAAACTTGGAAGTGAATTAGTGTGCAATTTGCATCCAAATCTTAGCCAAGGGGATGTGGTTTATTATAATACATGGCCCTCCTAATTATTGAACAGCCCAAGAAAACTCGGCCCAGTGTGCATCTGTTCTTGCTTGACCACACTGCCAAACATAATTTGGCAAGCACAGAAATGTACATTGAGCAGACCTACAGTCTAATTTGCATTAGAGTTTGTGGTAATTATATGAAAGCTATAACTGAATGAGCTTGTCCTCTCTTTTTTAGATCACTTCATTTCTAAAAAATAAACAAGAAGCAAACCCCTCAAAGAATTTCCTTTTTTATGTGTCTTTGAGGTTTCTCAATGTGATTTAATCATTGCCCAAGTGTTAGTTCTGCTTATACATGAAGAGAAAACATCTTTCCCACATATTTCATGCAGACTTTCTTCTATTAGCCTTGATGTCTATGGGTCGACTGTACATGTTTCAATATATATTTGATATCATTGCTCAAGAGAGTGAATTAGGCTACTGCTGACCAGATGTCTGCATTATTTGGGAATTTGCATCCAAGAATCAACAAATAGGCTCATCCTTGAATTGTTTTAAGGAGTAATAAGAAATCATTGAAAGAGCTGTAAATTAAAAATCTCAAAGTTCTCACTGAATTATCTTTGTTGGACAACCTTAAAGAAATCAGTAATCCCTCTGATTCTCAGTTTTCTTATAAAATGGGGATACCGGTGCCTCCTTTATGTACTTACATAGTTTATGTGGGTCTCCACTGGAAGAAAAAAAGATTTAAAAGTGTTTTGGTGTTGGGGCACTTGGGTGGCATTTGACCGACTCTTGATTTCAGCTCAACTCATGATCTCACAGTGGTGAGATCAAGCCTTGTGTCAGGCTCTGCCCTGGGCATGGAGCCTGCTCAGGATTCTCTTATGCCCTCTGCCCCTCCCCCACCCAGGTGCACATGCATGCACATGTGTGCACGTGCGTGCTCTCTCTCTCTCTCTCTCTCTCTCTCAAAAAAGTGTTTTGGTGTAAAAAGTATAAATGACAAAGTGTTTAAAATGATATTATTATTAGCTACATATCAATACATTCACCCAGCCTGTAGCAAATAATGTAGCCTACTGCACAAACTACCCTCAGAGACCATCAGGGAACCTGAAGCTTTAGCTAGAGTGGGGGTTCTAGCAGTTGGGGTGATTATGGCCCAAGTGCTTTAGAGCCCCACTGTCCAATACGGTAGCCACTAGCCACAGTGAGCATTTGAAATGTAGCTAGCTCGAAATAAGGTATGGTGTAAGGGTAAAATATGCACAGAATTTCAGACTGAGCATAATAAAAAGAGTAAAAAACCATATTAATGTTTTTCCAGTGACCACAGTACATTGAGTTAAACACATGTCTTTTCAAATTGTCTCTGTTGTTTTTACTTTTTCAATTTGACTTCTAGAAAGAAGAAAGCAGGAGGGGGAAACCAAGAAATAGACTTTAACTATAGAGAACAAATTGGTTGTTATCAGAGGAGCAGTGGCTGGGGGTGGGGTAAGAGAACAAGTTAAATAGTTGATGGGGATTAAGGAGTGTGCTTGTGATGAGCACCAGGTGTTGTATGGATGTGGTGAATCACACTATTGTACACCTTAAACTAATATTACACCGTATGTTAACTAACTGGAATTTAAATAAAACCTTTAAAAATAAAAACATGGGGAAAATAAAGAAATTTAGCTTCTAGAAAACTGGAAATTACATACATGACTTACATTATATTTCTCTTAGACAGTGCTACTCTAGAGCATGGATCTATGGGACATGTGAATTCTATCCAGGGCTAAAGCCAGAAGCAGGAAGTAAACAGGCAATTGAAGCACAAAGCAGGTGCAAACAACAGGATAGTGACGGGGGTCCCCAGGCCAGAATTAGTGGATTCAGAAGGGTGAGTAGTAAATGGAACTTAAAGGTATTTTTTGGAACATGTATTGGAATTGCACTTACGGAAAGCCTTTGGCTTTGTGGGTGGAGAGGGAGCTGTTAAAGACACCAACCAGTTCAGACATACAAGTATTATTCTTCAAAAACTATTATATTTAATAAAACCACAACAGTCTAGAGCCTTCAGGGAACACTTTTTTTTTTTTTTTTGGTGCATGTTTGAGCATTCTGGTTATTTTAATGTTTATCCTTTAAATATCAAAGCTAAGACAAAATTTGAAGCATTTCATATGGAAATACTCCTTAAAATATATTAGGAACTTTTTGCCTTCTTATACAGAATATACCGAACGTAATTTTTGTGACATCCAATTTATATAAGGTAACTATCATGAATGTAAATTATAATTTTCTATAATGTATTAATGATCCACAAAATTGTGTGGGGTTTGATAAGAGAGTGGCTCTTTGCTCCAACACTAAATGGCCCCAGCTGGGAATATGGTTTAAGTTGTGTTTGTTTCTATATTTCTCCACATTTCCTCTTGCTATTAATCAGCACATTCTTATGCTCTCAATGTGTCTTCAAATAGCAGTCTTCACCCATTAATCTCTTGTATCTAATCTGTTGTGGGGCTGGAAGTTGGACAAAGAAAAACAATTAAATGTCTATTTACAGTGTACAGAAAGCAAGCAAGTGTAAATGTGTTCTGAGTAAGGACCTGAGGATTCTCCACCTATGTACAAGTTAATGATGATGGATTTTGTGACATTTTGCTTAATCACGGGCATTTTTTGGTTGGTTCAGTGTCAGGAACTATCACCTAAGCTTGCTTGCTGGAGAACTCAAATTTCAAATATTTGCAATTTAAATATGATACATTTTGCTGTTTTAAAAAGTCAGAAATAACAGACCTGGCCTGGCCTGCTAAACAAGATGCATGTCTTCCTATCAGGAAGGAACATAATGCTTGCAGCTTATTGGATCCAACACTAAGCTATGCCTTCTGTAGCACCAATCACACATCAATTTAGAACTCAGGTGTCTTCTATTATTCACGTGCTGTTTCCTAACATGGTATTCTGTACCAAGTACAAAATACCTTTGCCAACTATTTAGTAATATTATTTATATACTTATTTAGATAAGCATATCATGTGAACTACATGAAATACCAATATTAGACATGTGTTAAGTTTAAAAGTAGAGAGGCAAATTTCTGATTAGGTCAGTGATGGTCAGTGGATATTTTATCTCTTGTATCGTGTTTTTATCATTAAGTGTATGTTTAGTGAGCACAGAGACATATCACCTACACTTTATGATAACCAAAAATATGGGTTCAGCCGTTGTAGATTTACTGAAATATGTTCCCAAAAAAGTTCCAATGCCCTCCTTTCTTTCTGTCTGTGAAACTTGAGTTTGTTGGAGTTGTACATGCCACAGATTATAATCACTAATTGTTGAATCTGAAAGAGCAGCCAGTTTGTTATCATGAGGAGATGCCCATTCAGTGCTTAGCCACACAGGGCTGTGATCCTGTGAGGTGACAGCACACATATAATCCCGGGAGGCAGTGCATCTGGAGTCAAGGGCATAAGAAGCTGGAGCTAATCTTGTCTGGGCAACATAACAGCTGTATGATCCTTCCTTTCTGTACTAAATTCCTCTCTACTCATCTGTGACATAGAGATGGTAATAATACCTACTTCCTGGCACCTTGTTAGACTAGCTGTTGTTACTATTGTATTTCATTCCAGTGATGGTTTTTAAACAGAGCTGGAAAAAGAAATACGATGTTTTCTCTGGTTTTTGCTTCTGAGCCAGAACAGCAAATGTGCTTATTAGATACTGGATTTTAAAGTGATTCAACCGAGGATAAGGTGACCAACTTTATAGAATGACATCTATGGCCCTTAAGGTTAAGCAGTACAAGCATACATAATGAGAAACCCCACAAAGAGATTATAAATGGTCAGAAAACAGACCATTGATTTGGCCAATATAGAGAGCTATATATTTATGTGCCAATAAAGATGTGTAGGTAGAAGAATATGATGTGAGTACAAGCAATCCAGCACTTTTTAAAGGAATGTTATTGGATTAGGAGAAATGGTCAGTAACTTTCTGCCACCGTTAACTTTTCCTAACTAATATTACCACCAAAACTAAAACATAAAGTTTCCAAAATTGAAAAAGAAATATTTCACCACAAATCTAGTTAAACAATTATTGAATTATTCTAAATTATTTCCTTCCTTCCTTCCTTCCTTCCTTCCTTCCTTTCTTCCTTTCTTCACTTCATTCTTTCCTGCCTTTCCTCCTTTTTTCCTCCAGTCACATGATGGTNTTTCCTTCCTTCCTTCCTTCCTTCCTTCCTTCCTTCCTTCCTTCCTTCCTTCCTTCCTTCCTTCCTTCCTTCCTTTCTTGGGTGTGCGAGCAGGGGATGAGCAGAGAGAGCAGGAGAGAGACAAATCCCAAGCAGGCTCCCGGCTGTCAGCTAGAAGCCCAGCTCAAGGCTCGATCCCATGAACCGTGAGATCATGATCTGAGCCAAAATCAAGAATTGAAAGCTTAACCAACTGTGCCAAACCAGATGCCCCTTGAACTATTCTAACACTATTGTTAGAATTATTCTTTAAATCAAAACTTATTGCCATTTTAGCACTGTATAATATGTTGAGTGCCTTCTCCTTGAGTGTTTATTCTTGTTTAATCTTTACAACATCCCCTTTGTTATCCCCATATTACAAATGAAGAAATAGAGGCAGAAAAGAACTTATTGAGTTGCATGAGTTTATCTAGCTAGTAAGAAGGAGAGGCAATATTTGAACCCAGTCAGGTTTCTCTTAGTTATGAAGTAAAGGCAGAGCAATTCTGACAGCTATTTTAGCTTAAAATATTAGCAGGGAATCAGTTTATATGACAAAGACTCATAAGTGATAATTGTATTTACTCTGCTTTATAGAACACATACTCAGCTTGACTCAAATTATCCTTAAAATGTTTCTCATATCATCAAGTATCTAAATATAGAAGAATTCAAATAATTTTTGGTTGTTATTGAAGTTCACAGAAATTGTACCCCAAAATATAAATAGGCACAAATTCTATCTAAAGAACCACAGTACCCCTAGAAGATCATATTTTGGAGGAGGCCTGTGTAGCATCTACACTAGTCATGCCAGATCTTTCTCTTAGATTGATGTCTTCATCTTTTTAGCCTGTTGTAATAAACTTCCATAGACCAAGTGGCCTGCAAACAACAGAAATTTATTCTCCTATTTCTAGAGTCTAAATGTCTGAGATCAGGGTGCCAGTATAGCTGGCATTTGCACACTGCCAACTTATTGTATCCCCAAGAGGTAGAGAACAGAGAGGGGAAGCAAGCTCTCTCCTGACACTTATAAGGGCACTAATCCTGTCCATGAGGGTTCCACCCCCATGATCTCTAGATCTAATCCTAATTACCTCCCAAGGCACCCCAACCTAAAGCCATCACATGGGAGGTGGAGGAGGATTTTGTCATATGATTTTGGGAGGAATGCATTCAGTCCACAACATTTGAGTGTAACTATAATCCATTCATTAGATCTTAATTCTAACTGTCCCATCAAAAGACCAAATTCCTTGACATTATCAGAGTAAATTACCTGTAGGAAAGCATTTTGAAAGCAATCACTATACAATCAGTTATAACATTAATTTGAACCACTATTTTCCTTGACTATACACTCTATAGGTAAAGGTGGCTGAGTTTTAATGTAAGCCTTCCATATCTGCCTATGAAGGTGCTTTGGGACTCCAGAGCCATCCAGTCTCTGTTAGGAAATGTCTATCCTTCCGTTCAGTGAAGCCTATGGTGTGCCACAAGCTTCGATGATGGTGTGTGGGCTTGAGATCTCGAGGCAGTAAGAGCTGTTCTTGTCTGGTACTCTGTAAATTACAGTAAGCTCCTTGAGAGTAAGAATTGTGGTCTTACTTAATTATTCATCACCAACATCAAGCCATGGTAGGCACAACAAACATTTGTAGAATTGAATTCCTTGGGGTGCCTCATAAGTGTGGTGGTAGCAAGGAGGGAGAGAAACTCTGCCAAACATGTGTCCCAGCCTGGTCACTGCTGGAGCTTTCATTTCTGTGTTCTGCACAGAGTATAGGCTAAGGGATCCTGTTTTGGTTCAGGGTAAGGTGTTTATGCTCTAGAAGCATACAAAACCTGTAAGTCATACTATCTGAATGGGGTACCTAGGAGGCAGTGGACTAGGTAAATAATCCCAGGAGTTCTTTACATGTATCCCCAGATTCCCCTACCCCAGACCCTTGGCAATGTGGGGCAAAGAAGGATTAAGGCTTTTCAAGTCCCAAGGAATATCAAGGAAGGATTTCAGAGTGGTACAAAATAAATATGAAAAATAAAATTCCACTCTGCACTATTACTATTCTATCAATAATAGTACTTTCCATTTCTCCATTTGGATTTATATTAAAGATATATAGGTTTACACTGATAGGAGTTCTAGGTATTAATGATGTATTAATACACTCCCTGTGGCACAATTTTGCTTTTACTCTTTGTCTCAAACACACAGCATTTTATGGTGCTATAAAATCTGTACTAAGGAGACACACAGTGAAGTCTAGATTACTTAAGGTCAAATTCTATCCTTAGGCCTGTAAGTGTTTAGGAAATTGAGATGAAAGAGGCTGAAATTTTGGATTTGATATCACTCAGCCATAGCCTGCAATGAAATCAACTTTCCTTTGTGAAGTCCAAAAGTAAACACTAATATCTGAGTCTTACCCTGAATCTAATATCAAAGTAATACTTAGACTGGGCTCGAGGCTGGAGAGGAGGGAAAAAGAGAAACTTCTTTATATACAGACTGTAACACTCTAGCATTTCACGGTTTCTAGGAAGACTTATTTAATCTACCTTGTCAGGTGCTGACATTTAATAAACACCTCATTCCTTTCCAGGTATTTTTAACAGTAAATCCCTGCCCAGTCAACGGTATTGAAATGACCAAATAGCTTCTCTCTTGAAAAATAAGGTTAATGGGAAGAATTTCTATTTTAGTACGATTTTCTTCAGTCTGTCAACTTTATACATGTACACATCTGCAGTGTACATTGTTTGCTAGGAGGTAAATGTATTTTTTTTTTGTCATGGTAACGATGCTTCTCTGATATTATGCGTATAGTTCCATTTGAATGACACATAATTCATTACTCTCGTCGGTTAATGTTTTCATGAGGATTTTTCCCCCCAGACCAATGCAAAATGTGCCTCCCTGTGCATAGCACACATCCTCAAAGAATGCTAACACTTTACAAATTTGCTGGCTAATGTATAATCTGCAGAGAATATCCGCCTCATCTGACAAACACCATCTCAGCTCAGGAAGCCACGTTCAATCCGTCTATCAGATCTGACATTGGTGGTATCCACACAGCCCTTCCCAGCACACACCCTGCCTTTAAAGGCCTTCCCATCCCTGTTATTGGTCTCACAGATGATAGAGTATGACACTCCATAAACAATGAGCTAGGCCTTTTGTAGGCTGCTTTGCTTTTCTTGGCTTCAAACTGCCACTGAATGTCAAATCAATTTGGCTCTCATTAGAACAGCTTTATATGTGCAAATGTATTTGGGTCTGGTTGCCACTTTTTTTTCCCTACTTTTTTTCTCCTTTCCATTCCTCCTCTTCTCTTGAAGATGATGTAATTTTTCTCTAATCCATGCCAACACCTGTTTCTTTAAAAGAGAGAGAAGAGAGAGGAAAAAAGAGAGAAAAGAGAAGAGTGAGAAAAAATGCTCAGTGTGCTGCTCTTTATCACAATCAGCACGAACACCAGGCTGCCACATTATGGTTCAAGTTTCCCCAGAACAAAGAGAAAAGGCCTTGTTGCCATGATATTGTACATCACTGGGGCCCAGATAAAGTCAGGAGTCTATGTAAACCTTGGTTCCTGATGTCTGGAAAGACGGCTGTTGAGATAGAGCAAGGTGTGTGAGCTGGTTTCATTGATAAGTGATGAAGCCAGCAATAAATCTGATGCTATGCTTAAGGAAATGTGAGCCAGAGTACCATGTTTGATGGAAGACTGTTTTCCTCTTGAGTTTGGAGAAATAGAGGGCTATACCTTAGAGGGGAGCACAGACTGAAAGAGCCGGGAAGCTGAGCGATGAGCAGACAGCTGGAAAGAGACATATAAAAACACAAACTCGAGTCTGACCAGTGTGTTTGTGTTCTTAATGTTTATTTACTTTGGAGAGAGGGGAAGGAGGGAGGAAAAGAGAGAGAGAGAGAGAGAGACAGAGAGAGAGAGCATCCAAAGTGGGCTCTATGCTGACAGCAGTGAGCCCAAGGCAGGGCTCAAACTCGCGAACCACTAGATCACAGCCTGAACAGAAGTTGTAAGCTCAACCGACTCAGCCACCCAGGTGCCCCTGACCAGTGTTTTTCTGTTGATGTGCATACCCTTTTCAGTTTATGTGAGAGTATTTTCATCCTGGTACATGCATTTTGAGGCCTTTGATTCAAATAAGTCATTTTACTACTAAAAAGAAAATATACAAGTATCTGCCTTTCGTTTTAAAAAAAAAATTATTTTAAAATGTTTATTTTTTTGAGTGAGAGCACAAGTGGAGGAGGGGCAGATAGAGAGGGAGACACAGAATCTGAAGCAGGCTCCAGGCTCTGAGCTGTCAGCACACAGCCTGATGTGGGGCTCAAACCCACAAACTGCGAGATCATGAAGTTGCATGCTTAAACGACTGAGCTACCCAGGCGCCCCAGTATCTGCCTTTTAAAGAAATATGTGCCGTTGGCTTTTTTACTTAACTGCCACAAATTCTTGTTGAATTTATTGGTACAAGAGAAATATGAAGTTGGGTGAGTTGAATCTAAATTCATAAACTAATTACTATAAGTTTTAATATTGTGTGATACACCTGAGAAATTCAGGTGTTTGAGAATTCACAAATGCATATGTGTTTACATGCATACTTATTCATTTATTGAGTACGTATTAAATACACTGTTTCTAGTCATGTTGGGTGCATCCATGTATAAAATTCAAAATAATCCCTGACTTAATGGAACCTATGTTCCTTTCTAGAGGGCTCACAGACAATAATGAGCCTAAGAACTAATTGAAATATAAAGTTTATTAAAAAGTGATAAATGTTACCAAAAAATAGCTTAATAGGGCAAAGAAGATTGAGAACTCTTGCTCATGTTTGATCATAATCTATGATCAAGGAATCAGGGTAGATTGTATGGAGAGGGTGACTTTTGAACAAAAACTTGAAAGAACTGTCTGTAAGTCTGGGGAAGAAGGCACCAGACAGAGGGAACAGACAGTGCAAAGACTCTGATTTGCATGCAGGAATAGAACACATGAAGGATAGTATGGCCAGAGAACGTGAGCCAGAGAGGAAATAATCGAAGCGTCCATTGGAGAGATAATGGAGGTGGGCCTAGGTAATGAATATAGTGCCCTCTAGGCCAATGGAAAGCCAAAGATTTTGTATTTTGAGCAAAATGGGGATTTATTAGAAGATTTTGACAAGAGGAATTATATGATGCATGCACCATGCATTTGTTTCTACAACAGCATGTTTGCTCAGATTGTAACCACTTTGTAGTTTGTAGACTTTCTCAGGAAGCCTGATACATGAAGAGGAGTTAGGGCAAGGCACTTTAGCCATTTTGTGGACTTTTAGAAGGGACTGTTAACAAGGATGAAAACCAAAACCACATCAAAAGAACTCTCTTAGGGTGTCAAAACCAAAATCTGGTGGGTAAATTACCAGAGAAGAAACTGGGGAAATAATGACCTATTTATGATCCTAGATGTGGGAGCATAGGATTTGTGTAGATTAAAGGAAATTAAAGTAAAAGTAATCTTTCTGCACAGCAGACAGTACAATTAGACAGACTTAGGTTTATACCCCAGCTATGTTACAATCTGTGTGGTGTCAGACTAACTAATTAGTATCTTTGAACCTTTGTTTCCTCGTTGTAAAATGGGAGTAATAATAATGACTTTACGTACAATTGTTTGGTGGGTTAAATTATATGTCCTATGTGTGCTTGGCATAAAGTATATGCTCAATGCATTGTAGTTTTCTTCCTCTGTATCCTCCATGGAACTCATACTCAACACATATTTTCAAATTATTCGAGAGATATTAGTGATGGATTTGAGCAGTGGGGGAGAAAAGCGCAATGAAATGGAGGATGTCTGATTAAATCAGACTCCCACACTAGTCCAGGTAGGTGGTACATAAAGATTCACTCGCCTACACATTTCTAGGCATCCCAAACCCTAAAGGTCATGATGCAAATCAAACGTGCTAGAGGGACTTAAAAAAAAAGGAAGGGCTTCCTCTGGTGGCTATTTCGCCAATTCATAGAATGCTGCAGATTAAACTCAGCAAATATTTGTTCAAACAAATGTGGGTGCTGAGGTAGAATAAAGCATTGTCCTCACCTTTCAGAAGCTTCTGGTCTGGGGGAGGGGCTTCCTGTTAGATGGGACCATCTGATTCTTTCTCCTTAAAGGTAGAGTTATAACTCATTACAGTTTTCATGAGCTAAATAAGAATATTATCTACTCCTTTTAGAAATACTCCTTTTGTTTGCTTGTTTGACAAGCAGTCGCTATTATGTGAATAAGCAGGAATGGAAGGGTGGGGAGAAATATTTCTATTGTTACATCAGTTCACAACTGCAGAATTATCATTCTCCAAAAGATTATGTTTTCAAGTTTAGGATAGCTATACTCATGGGTCGTGTTTGGGTAATGGGGGGCAAGAGTTAAGAAACTTATTCTGTCACTGACACTAAGGAGCAAAATACTTTAATTCATGAATTTTCTGGCAGATAAAAACCCCAATCCTCCCAGAATTGCTTTAATACAACTGAAGAGGAAAATGAAGTAAAACTTTTAAGCCCTGAAGATTCTTAAAAATAGTCTTTAAAGGATAGAAAAAAAGAACAGAAAAATTCCTTTAAATTCCTGGGTCCCATAAATGAGATTTTAGTAGTGGCAAGTAAAACATATTGATTGGCACCAAAGTATAAGATCTTTGTCACCATCTGTTTCCTGATTGTGTCAGCAAGTATTTTTTCCCCACGAGAGTGTGAGAATACACCATAGCCTAAAAGTATCAAAGTGTCAATTATGCACCACATTTAAAAGTTGGAAGCCCAGTTCATGAAAGTCAGTGACAAAAGTCCTGATTCCTGTTTCTTCCTAATGTGAAATCCTTGCACTTCATTCATTTTGCAACCTACAAAAAGACCGATGGCTCCAGGGCTCAAAGGGGTGGGCAGAGAAAGAGGGGAGAAAAGTCATTTTAAATGAATATTTATTGAAATCCTCCCCCATGCAAGTCACTTTGCTAAGATATGAAGTTATTATGAATGCTATATGCAAATACTTTTTAACAAGTATGGGGTGACAGGGAGGAATGAAGAAAGGAAAGAGGGACCAGAAGGAAAGAAGTGGGAAGAGAAGAAGAATGGGTAAAGAGGCAAATGTTTGGGAGTCTGGGCTAGAAAAATGAAAACAAGGACACTGATGTCGCTAGCCGAAAAATTAGGCCACAAACTGGGTGTTGGAAAGGATGGGAATCATTGGAAAGATAAAAATCCAGCATTCTCAGGCTGAAATAAAGATTATCCTAAACTCTCTTCTATCTAGTAATTTTCCTGTTGTTTAAACTTGACTTCTGATATCCTTTTTTTGTTTTTGATTTTGTTTTTTGGTTTTTTTCCTCTGCTACGATCGCTGCTATTTGGTAATCACAGCTAGTGGTTAACTATGCTGACTTTCATTGAATTCCTGCACATGTCATTTGGGTTCTGGGTAGAGAGAAGAATTTCCTTCCTCTATCTGCTCTGATTATTATTATTATTATTATTATTATTATTTGACCTACAACCAATATTTGGTGGGGTTATCAGTCTCTACATATTCTCTTACCCAAGAGGAGTGTTGCAGTAATGTGTTGAGGCCATTTCTGCATGACTGGAGGAAAGACCCAGGCTTAGGTAAGGCAGTCACAGATGCCATCTGTCTGCTCAGGACTTTCTTCCTTTTGTGGTAAGTCCTGAGAAGTTGGTTCTCTGGGTTTGCACAAATCTTTTCTTTATTTTGTTTTTGGGAGACTGGGGTTCCCACAGCACACTCAGTGCTCTTAAAAGAGAAATTGAGGTATATAAAAATTTTAAAGAATTTTAAATATTGATTTGCCTTAGGCATTATCAACCAAGAAGTGGGATCACTCAGCCAATAGGAGCTAGGGGAAAGATATATATAGAGAAGGTATGGAAGCAAAGAAAGAAAATTATTTGATTAGCTATTGCTTGAAGCCTGGTTGGCTATGATTAGTTGTCCTTAATTCATGATTTTATAACCTTGAGACTTGTACATGTTTAGATTTTGATTTGTTTGCATCGGGCTGCCATGGCGTTTCAATCACCTCAGTCTAACGACTATGTTTTAGTTCTTAACATCAAAACACAAGTATGTGTGTTCTAACCAAGAGGTGTGGAGAATATTACAGAGACAGTGGCTTGGCTGGAACAATCAAAACTTGTGCCACACAGAACAAAGGCATGCCACTCTGCTCCCTTGTATTCACCTGGGCTACCTTGTGGTGTGGGAGGGGCACCTTACCTGATGGAAGTATGAGCTCCACATTGCAACCAGCCACACCCTCAACTAAAGTCTGGGGCTTCGGGTGTACCAGCAGAATAAATGTCTAAATCCTCTTTTCAGGTTTAATTAAATAAAGTATTAGAGCCTGCCAGATGGGTCTCTTGGCACTCTCTCAAATCATATATAGACACCATTAAAATTACAGTTGTATGTGTGGGTCTGGGAACCATGGGGTACTTTAAGTGTTGCGAGTTTGATTTGTGGGTGAACATGTTGCTTGAGTGGGGAGAAAGAGAAGAACCCTTTGTCAGAGAAATTTCAGATAAAATGTCAGAACCACCAGAAAACATGATCACTTATTCATTCATTTCTTCAACAAAACTTAAATTGAGTGCCTACTATTTGCAGGATGCCATAAAAAGCACTGATCTGTTAAATAGGTTTCTTGAGAACTTAAACTTCACTGAAAGAGAGAAAAAATAAGTCCAGAAATTAATAAAAACAACACTGTATTATAATAATGCTACAAAAGAAAAAAGCAGAATCTTGATAGAGTGAGCAGTAGGGACATTGGTATATGGAGGTAAAAGCAACTGCACTGATAACAAACTGAGAAAAATGTAAAATATTGTTCCCAAGTATTTTCAATGGCATGCCATTGCTTTCTTGATAAATGATTCAAACCTAGAATCAATGATCTGACAACATCCTTTATGTCTTTATTTTTCATGACTTATCCTTATTACATAGTACTGTTCTTGGAACAAATGGGACTACTCATATATACCCTGGGCTTTCCGGACTCAGTGTCTGTACTCATCTTTCCTTTGGCCCGGCAGATACTTTCAGGACTATTGTATGCCCCAGTCCTGTTGTACTTCAATGTCTAGCCCCAATGTCACCTCCTTCAGTCCTTCTATCCTGGTCTCTGTGTCCCTTCTTTCTATCTCATACATTTATAATTTTTTATTATTCCTGTTTTATACAGTTGAATACAATTTTTAAGTTTATTTATTTTGAGAGATAAAAAGAGGGAGTGCACAGTTGGGCAAGGGGGCAGAGAGAGAGAGAGAGCGAGAGTGAGCGAGTGAGAGAGAGAGAGAGAGAGAGAATCCTAAGCAGGCTACACTGTCAGCATGGAGCTCAACACAGGGCTTGATCTCATGAAGTATGAGATCATGACTTAAGCCTAAACCAAGAGCTGGATGCTTAACTGACTGAGCCACTCAGGTACTCTTACATTCGAATACAAATTTTAAGTTTGCACCTCTTATTTCTCTTTTTAATCTAAGGAATCCATAAGTGCAATGTCTTGTGTGACAATTGTAAATTTAGCCTGTTGTCTTCTAGGCATTCAGTAAATATTCTTTGAATAAAAATAAATGAAGTCCAATCAACAAAATCTGGCAGATTGAAATCACAGAAATTTTATACCTGAGTCACAGACATGGTTTTAAACTAGGTTTTCCCCAAAGCAAATCCTGTGACAAGGACTGAATATAAGGAGGTTCATATTTGTTTGTTTCTGTTTTGTTTTTTTTTTTTTGTTTTTGAAGATTACATTAGGAAGCACGATTGAGCAAACAAGAGATGAAAGAAAGGGAAACCAATAAAGAGTATATTATATTGATGAGTGGGTTTCCACTGTGGGGAACTGGGGCATATTCTTGCTGCAGAATTCTGAGACTATGTGATATATGATTCAAAATTTTCCCTCTGAAGGGAGAAGAAGGGTGAGGAACTGTCCTTCAGTGATTAATGATTGCTCATGTGATGTTGAACATTGTGTACCCTAATTTTGTCCATTTGATATCATTTCATTTCCATGACTGTTGTGTTCATTTTTCAAGATCTGTGCTGGGAAGGTGGTATCTGAAAATTTAGAAGTCTGTTTTACTATGAGGACTCTAAGAATGATCACAAAGTTGTGCATGAACCTTGTGCTCTCTGATTTAAATTTTTTTGCTTTATATTTCCAAAACAATTCTCCAAAGGGGTTATGTAGTCTACCAGGGGTAACAGAGCCCATTAACTTCCCTAAAGGATGTGACAGAAAGTTAACCTTCCTTAACTGACACAACATTCTTTAAGAAAATGGGTTTGAGATAGTGCTTATATGAATGTGACATAGTGCTTGAAGAAGAGGTAGTACTGACACGCTGGTCTTCCTTGACTTCTGGGAGTTCCAGCCCAAAGCCCTGCGACCAGGCATTCTGCAGGTGTTAGAGCTCTCCCCTATTGAACCCGACGTCTATATAAGAAATTATGTTCAAGTCTTGTTTTTGTTCCTGGAAAGGAAGCATTTGAACCTTGAAGAGCATGGTTGGGTGAGATGCTTTAGGAGGTGCAGGTGTCTATCACATAATATCTGAGATATCCCACAGAGAGCCTAGGGCCATCACAGTAGATGTTACACACACTGCTATGCTTGATCCAGTCTTCCTAAAGGATGGGCACTTCAAGGCCTCTGAAGGGATCATGGGGAACATTGAGCATAGCAAGGCTATTATGGTGTTGATTACATTTCAATAAGAAAGTCTCCAGCTGTGAATGGCAATAAAAGAAATTGTTGTAGATAACCTTAGCAAAGACAACTGCCTCTAGCTTTAAGATGTATTGATTATGCCTTGAGTCAAAGGAGTTCCGCTTAACAAAGAATTGTGGAAGTTGTAGCTGCCTGTAAAGAAGGCATGGCCCATGAGATGCTAACTTTTGATTGATGAAGATTATAAGAGACTAGCAAAAGCCTTTCACAGAATGGGATTTTTGGGAAGGCTCACCCAGAGTCCGGCACTTAGCTGTGAAGGTAGCATCAGAAGGCAGTCACAGATGATATATCCCCCTTTGCTCCCTACTGGATCCCAAATTGCAAAGGAAGAAAAATTGATCACTCAGAAACATGATAGCATTGTCAAAAATACATGAAGTCAGCTGCATGAATTCTGAAACAAGTCATTGTTGTATTTGTTTGTTGGCTATAAACAACTATGATCATTGTTTCCATCAAGATAGGGAATAAAAATACAGAGAAGCTGTGAAGTCTGGATGACCTTGGACTCTTTACTAGTTATTAATGACCCAGAGTTAAGAGGGAAAAAATTGACACCTGAATGTCCCCTAAGCTCTACCGCTCTCAGAGTTGATACTTTGTGCCTGTATCTTAGCCCTTAGCTTTTTACAGTCTCATTTCCTCATAGCTACAATTCAAGGGAAGATATTTTGGGAGGTCTAGTATTTTTGCCTATTTTTCACATTGGCTGAGTGGCACTTACTATAAAATACTGCTTTACTTCATGCTTTCTCTTCATATTTATGACCAATCCACATTTGCTGATGCCTTCCTCATGGAGGCATGCATAACCCAGAAGATAAATTCGATTTCTCAAAGCTTTATCCACAGACCACTTCTACTCTTTTCATGCCTCCTTTCTATTCTAAAGCCTTCAAAATGAAAAAGAGAAGAAACACTACCCATACTCTAAGTCTTTTGTAAATTTTATTTTTCAAATGATCATACAGTAAAATTGAATTTTTTTGGTGTAAAGTTCAATGAATTTTTACATGTGGATAGATTTATGTAACAGCCACTATAATCAGGATGGAGACAGTTCTATCACCCCCAACAGCTCTCTGTACTATCTCTTTATAGTTGCCCCCTCCCTTGGCAGCCACTAATCTGTTCTGTATGACTATAGCTTTGTCTTTTTGAAAATGTCATATGGGTGGAATCATACAGTATGTTATATTGTGAGATTGATGAACTGGATAGAATAGATAATAAAAGGCAGTGAAAGGTACATTCTAGATTGTGTGACATAGAAAACTGGTGCAAAAGTTTAATTAACGCAATATTGTTGGACTGGGGTTGGTCAGAACATGTTTCATGAAAGAGGTCAAGTGTAGACGTTCGGTCTCAGAGAAGTACAGAATTTGTATTAATGGCAAAAACAAGGGATAGGTTTTCAGAGAGCAGAGAATGATAACAAAGTGTAGTTAAGGAAGTAAGGAGACCAGTGTGATTAGATAGGAAGAATCCAGGCATCTTTGTAGGCTCTTAAAAGGGAAAACCACATAAACAAAGAAGTGATATTTAAAGATTAATTAGGCAGAAGTGTATGAGATATATTAGCTGGCATATAATATTTGGAAGATAAAGATGATGGTTGAAGCCTCAAGAGCTCTGTGAAGGAGAGAAGGTAGAGACAGTTAGCATAGGGTCAAAGACAAACTTGAGTGATAGCTGGGGGAGAGGGGAGGAGATCTTTAGAAAACTTAAACAAGAAATAGAGAAAGAGCAATTGCAGAAGTTAGATGACAACCAATTCTTATAAGAGATGCTGGTAATCAAAACATTAAATGGCATACAGAATTTGAAAGAGTATGAAGTAGAAGAAACCACTGGTGAAGTCTGAGAAACTTGGTTGCAGTAAAATAAGGAGATAAGGACAAGATTGCAATGAGGTTACATGGTTACATTGAACATGAAAAGGAAGAAATCAGGGCAGACTTGTTTATGAGTTGGCCCCATACCTAAGAAAAGCAGGATCAAGTGAAGGGTTTACAAGTTGAATGATAAGCATAGCATCGAAGGCAAAGAGGAGAAGTAGTAAGTAAAAACAAAAGAGCCAAAGTCCTCCATTGTGTAGCAGATGGCAAGATCTGTCTTTTTTATGGCTGAGTTAATATTCCATTATAGATATCTCTCACATCTTCTTAATCCATTCACTCATTGATAGACACTTGGGTTGTTTCCATATCTTGGCTATTGTAGATAATGCTGAAATAAACATAGGGTTGCTTGTTGTCTTTCCAAATTAGTGTTTTCATTTTCTTTGGGTAAATACCCAGTAGTAGAATTACTGGATTATATGGTAATTATATTTTTAATTTTTTAAGGGCGCTCCAAATTGTTTCCCGCTGCTACTGTACCAATTTGAATTCCTACGAACACAAATGCATGAGAGTTCTTTCTTCTTCCACATCCTCACCAACCTTCTCATTTCTTGCCTTTTTGATTCTAGTCATTCTGGTAGGTGAAAGGTGATACCTCATTGTGCTTTTGATTTGCATTTCCCTGATGATTAGTGATATTGAGCATTTTTTTCATGTGTCTGTTGGCTATTTGAGTATCTTTTTTGGAAAAATGTCTATTCAGGTTATCTACCCATTTTTTAATTAGATTATTTCTGTTTGTTTTTGTTTTTTGGTATTCAGTTGTATAAGTACTTTATATATTTTGGATATTAACCTCTTATCGGGTAAAATGCTAAGTGAAATAAGTCAGACAGAGAAAGACAAATACCATCTGATTTCACTCATATGTGGAATTAAAAAAAAAACAAATAGAAAAAAAGAGACAAAAAACCCACTCTTAAACACAGAGAACAAGCTGGTGATTGCCAGAAGGGAGATGGTGGCAGGGGGATGGGCTATGGGTGAAATAGATAAAGGGGATTTAAAATGCATCAATTGGGGTTTCTGGGTGTCTCAGTTAAGTGTCCGACTCTTGATTTCAGCTCAGGCCACGATCTCATAGTTTGATCTCACAGTTTGTGAGATTGAGCCCCACATCTGGCTTTGTGCTGACAGCCAGAACCTGCTTGGGATTCACTCTCTTCTCTCTGTCCCTATCCCGCCATCTCTCCCAACGTAAATGAATGAATGAATGAATGAATGAATGAATAACACTTATCTTGATAAACACTGAGCAATGTATAGACTTGCTGAATCATTATATTGTACATCTGAAATTAATATAACACTGTTAATTATACTTCAAAAAAAGAAACTAAAAGACAAACAAACAAAACCACCCAAACCCCCAATGGAGCCAAGAAATTTCCCTGAGGATCCAGAGCTTATGAGGAACTAGCTACTTTAGTCAAATTACCTTTGTGATTATTTTATCTGATGTGGTGCATGGGTACAATGGACTTCCAATAGGCTCCATCTGCTTCTCTCATCACCACTAAAAGCAGTCTTATTACAATTGTTGTCTGTTACTTAGAATTTTTTAGTTGCCACAGAATTTGTCCTCACCTATCACAAACTCTGATTGACTTAAAGGGAGAACTACTAATTCTGAGAAAAGAAATTAATATTGAAATAAACTGATAGCAATGATTCATCAATATAAGTGTGATCATTTATAGACCTTTTCATAAAGATTTTTATTTTACCTACTAGTATTATTTAGAGTGATAATAAAAACTACCACTACAGGTAGCAGTAGGTGAAGATTTCCTAAACCTCATTATAAAGACACCACAATTCTCTCTTGGAACTCAACCATGTCAATCACATGGGTAGTATCCCAAAGCATTTGCCTCCAATTTTCTTGAATTGAAGAATCTCTCATAGTTGTTAGTATCTAGCAAGCTGAAATTTTAAACAAGTCTTTGCTTGCAACCAAAATTGATTTCTGTAATTCTCTCTAGCATGGCTTTTCTGACAAGGCTATTTCTAGATTACCCAGTGTCTGGGCTCAATTCATGTTGCTTATGCAACTTTAATTCTTGCCTCTAACCTACAACCTGGTCCCTCTGCCAATCACGGCTGGAAGCATCCTCCCATGTTATGGACTTTTCATCAACTGAGCTCTACCAATCACTACTATTGACCTCCTACTCCTCATAAAATAAAAACAGAGATTTCGAGGGCTTCTTGACATTTTGCTCTGGTTCCCTGAAGACCCATCCAGGACACCTCCATGGATCTGCTTTACTCTGTAAGGATGATCTATTTCACAAAGACCTTACCATAACTCAAAGTAATCTTTAAAATAAACCTTGCGGGACAAGCTAGGGCATATTGATTACCTCTCTTCTACACTCGTGCCCTGGATAGAAGCCAACCAGACTCCTGTGAATTCTGGAAACTTATAACTTTCTATTAAAGAAGGATGGCAGTGGGGTACTGCTAAACGCCTAGGCCTCAACCATAATTTAAAACTGTTAATCCCTGAGACTCTCCTGATGCCATTCTTCCTTAGGCTGAAGAACATGTAAATTCAGTTCTTAATATTTGAAATGCGCAAAGGTTTTTCAGAAACACTACAAATCTTTATTGCATTCTCTCTGGATTTCACATCCTTTCTACTTTAGTATGTTTTCCTAAATTTATTGAATAATCAAAATGTGGCAGAGTTAATAATCAGGAGGTGCATTAGTCAATTCTTGTAGTTGATTATTGTCTGCATTCCAAAGAGTGTTACTGGGCTCTGCTTTTATTTTTGTAGAGAGGTAATGAGCAATGGGAAATGGGCTGCCTTTGCCTGTCAGGAGATGTGAACTCTTAGGACAAGAATGTCTCTACAGAGATAAAGTAAAACAAGAACTTTTCCAAATTGGGCTCTGGCTCAGACCTATATGAAGATGGACAGATCAGTCACCTACATGGTACAATTTGCCAGTCACCTCTGCTTCCAATTTCTCTCCTGAAACACATTTCAGAGAGCCTGAATTTCCCAGTGAATTTAATATATTTGAATTAAATATTACCTTCCTCCAGGAGATTCTCTTTTGAGAGGTAAGATGTAAGTCATTACCATCGTAGTACAAATTACGCTTTCAGATTTATCTTTTGCCATATCGAGAGTGATCTTAGGTGTGTGAGAACATTGGATTTGAGGGAATAGCACCCAGGCAAAGGAGAAAGAGGCTTCATTTGGAAAAAGGAGGAAAGTGGAAGTCAACAGTTTGGTAAAATCTGCTTTGGAATACTTTCCTAAGCTGGTGATAATTCTGTTTTGAAATGTCATTGACCTCTTTGCTGACAGAGCCATTGCCGTGCTCTATGGTATGTCCCAGTGAGATCTGGAAAAGAAAGCAATATTTTGCTCTGTGGAGGCAGAACAGACCTTCAAAACTCATTAGCATCATTGCTTCGTATAAAGGAGAAAATGATAAGAATTCCAAAATTCATCTCATTGGAATAACTTATTCTGTAAGTTACTAGTCCAATGAGAGAACCCATGTTTATAACATAGCGACTCCCTCTCCCATTACCTTGTAAAATGTGAAACGACTTCAGGGATAGTGTCTAATATTTCAGAAAATGAAGAAAACTGTCTTCATAAAAGACCTACTTAAACTAGGTCACCATTTTCTTGGAAGCAAAGAGGTCAGTAGAGAATAATGTCAAGAGAAAAACTGTACACTCCCTACTGGAATCTGAAAGAACTGTTGTGTGCAAGGAATAGCTACAGGGCTCTAATGCTCAAATTGGACTGATGAATAAAGAATCATGCATGGATGCCAAGGGAAAGGTCAAGTGAGGCAGGAGAAAATGAAGGATTTACCAAAAGGCCAAGAGCATGCCTGAACACTAAGAGAGACTGGACATTTAAAAAAATAAATTAGACCAGAGGTCAGCCAAGAATAAAGCTGTAGTGGTGTGGTGAGACATTTGCTGTAGTAATGTGGGTAGGATATAGACAGGATAAGGTGAAATATTGGGAAAATTGGATTCAAGGCTGCTCAGCAAAGGCCCCCACAAAAGATGGTTACCATAAATGAAACCATCTGCTGGTATGAAATTGTAAATGACAAAGAGGAAAAGAGGAGAAAGTTAAATAATATACTGTTGCTGCATAGATCTCAAATGAATCCATCTTTCCAACAGTCATTAGCCAAAAATGGAAGAAAGGTTACAAGACCCACAATCAACATAGAAATTGACTCAAATCAATTAGGCTTTATTTTTTAAACGTTTATTTATTTTTGAGAGAGAAGGAGAAAACACAAGCAAGGGAGGGGCAGAAAGAAAGGGAGACACAGAATCTGAAGCAGGCCCCAGGCTCTGAGCTGTCAGCACAGAGCCTGATGCAGGGCTCAAACCAAACCCATGAACTGTGAGATCGAGACCTGAGCCAAAGTCGTACACTTTAACCAACTGAGCCATCCAGGCACCCCTGACACAAATCAGTTAGGATGGGATCAGGAAACTAAAGGCAGAGGGAGTGGAGTCAGGTGAGGAAGTGGGAAACCTAAAAGAGCTTGTTTTCAGTTACGCTCAGAACAAGAAAAACTAGAATAAAGATGGTTCTTCTGCTGGAAGCAAGTGGAGTAAGAGTAATAGATAAAGTAGAACCACGTAATCCCAACTTTATTTCTTCTCTGCCAAGAAGGGATAGACTTAGCCCCGTTAAGAGAAATCTGTCTGTGAAAGTGTTCTGGAAACACTCAGATCCTCTCAGGATCTACCTAGCATCCTTAAGAAGAATGATATTTTTGTGGATGTGATTCTACGCTATAATCACAATGATTACTACTAGCTATTTTCTTATTTTGACACGACTATTTAAGATTATACATGCTTTTTAATAATGCCTGTAGGTTAGTGACTTTTAAACTTCTTGATCCTGACCTACAGTAAGAAATAATTTTATATTGCATACCAATATATACACAGACATAACTGACTAAAACAAAATTTTTGTATCTATCCTCACTACTTGAGTTGTTTGGGTGTGTTATGCTATGCTATCCTGTCATATTCTATTCCCTTTCTCAACAATGTAGACTATGACTGTACGCTGATGGCTCACCAACTAGGTAGCACCTCACAGTTTGAAAACCATTGTTCTAGATTACGAATAGGATATTGGCTAAATGGATTCAGGCCTGTTATTTGTTCATTACTGAGATACATTTTACCATATTCTTCTTCTTACTGAAAATAGTCATTGATTTTTTTCCTTAGGCAAAATAAGCACATTCCTGAGATTCAATATTATGTGGCTTGATTACAAATGTCTGAGCTAACCACTCAACTTCCAACCAAATGCTTACCTGCTTTCGGTTAACAGCATGAAGCTGAACAATGTTGCCGGTGATATATTTTGTAACCAAACGCTTTGCAAACCACTTTTAGGATTTTAAAGTGAAATATTTACATTTAGAACAATATTTAAATATATCAGGAAAAGAAAACACTGACTGGAAAAAAACTGATGGGATACAGTTACAAATATGCTTGTGAATTCCTATTCCCATGGTTTAATTTTTTTTGTAAATTTGATTTTTTAAAACAAGCTTTCCACAAAAACACATTTAGAAGCCCAATTATCTATACTCATCTCCCCTCCAAAAGCAATATTTCTAATATAATCACATAAAAATATATATAAATAATTTTTCTAAATAATTAAACAATTTGACTAATACACCCAAACCAGTTCTTTTTAAAAAATTTTTAATGTTTATTTTTTATTTTTGAGAGAGAGAGATGAAGTGCAACTGGGGGAGAGAGTGAGAGGGAAGGAAAGAGAATCCAAAGCAGGCTCCAGGCTCCAAGCTGTCAGCACAGAGCCTGATGTGGGATTTGAACTCAAGAACTGTGAGTTCATGACCTGAGATGAAGTCAGATGCTTAACTGACTGAGCCACCCAGGTGCCCCACACCCAAACCAGTTCTAACTTCAATTCATATCCTTGAGTTATTTGTCCTTCATAGGTGCCCAGGGCTCTTAAGACTAGGCAGTTTGCTCTATTAATTTCATAGCCTGTACCTCTTAGACCATATAGTTTGACATTGCCATAATGTTGGGCAAGTAGTAAAGAGAGATAGTTACCATTGGTTTAGTGCAGGACTTTATGTTTTCTTTGTACTTAGCCTCCTGTTTTATTTTGAGGCAGGACTTAGGCAGAAAAATCATATCTAGAATGGGCTTGAGGTCAGCAGCAGGAAACAAAATTACATTGTGACCTCTATATTGCTACTCTTCTGTTCGAATGTTTATCTTGTACATAGCAGTTAAGCATTTAAGCTCAAATTTCTGAATCTTCTCCAACCTTTTCTCCTAGTAATTTCCCACCATTTATCTTATCCAAACAGGTTTTTTGACCTACTGATCTCAAGCACTTTGCATTTGCCCACTTATATGTCTTTGATCACAAAGGTCTTTATCAGATATGACCTTGTTCTCTGTCCATATCTTTACCATTTCTACAACCAAGCCCTACCCTCTTAAAACAAAACAAAATAAGACAAAACAAAAACCACTTTTGCCTATGCCAGTTCAAGGTGGTTGCTCATACCTCTTAAGTACCTATTATCTATTCAGCTTATTTGCCAGTTAAGGGCACTATAAAGTGGTATAGTATTTGTTCTTCTTGTATACATTTTTAAATATTTTATTTCCAAGTAATTTCTATACTTAATACAGGGATCAAACTCATAACCCTGAGATCAAGAGTCACATGCTTTACTGACTGAGCCACCCAGGTGCCCCTGGTTTTCTTGTATTTTTAAATAACTTTTCACTTATGCATATCTTGGATGTTTGCCTAAACCATTAGTTCCATTGACATCATTTATTCTTTGCTACAAATATTCCTAAGAAATGTATTGAGTGCCTGCTACGTATCAAACATTGGGCTAGAATTAGCTGACATGTGAACATTGATCATCTACATATATTTCAAAATATGAACTATTATGACTAGTTCTATGTCTAGAACTTGCTCATATTTCTCTTAGAAGACTGTCAGTGAATTTACTAGAATTTCATGTTCTCTTCAGTATTTCCTGGCTTTTGTGCATTTAGGTGGGGTTATGTGATTAATTCTCACTAATATCATATGAACAGAATTAATGTGTCATTCTGGTTGGAGGCAGGAGAGTAAGATGTACATTAAATCACTGTGACTGGAAATAAAAGACTTTTGAGATGACAGAGTTTTAAGTTGGAGGAAGCCTGGTTCTCACTCTCCTCTGTATGAAGAGACTGGCAAAAAATAGCCACGCAACTTGTATCAGATTGTAACATGAATGAGAAATACACCTTCACTGTGTTAAGCCATGGAGATTTGCATTTTTAAATTTTTTTAATGTTTCTTTATTTCATTTTTTAAAAATTTTAAAAATTTATTTCTGAGAGAGAGAGAGAGACAGTGTGAGCAGGGGAGGGTCAGAGAGAAAGGGAGACATAGAATCTGAAACAGGCTTCAGGCTCTGAGCTAGTTGTCAGCACAGAGCCCGTCGTAGGGCTGGAACCCAAGAACTGGGGAGATCATGACCTGAGCCAAAGTCGGACCCTCAACTGACTGAGTCACCCAGGCGCCCCTCTCTGACTATTATTGACTCCCATTCTCTGTCATGTGATCTGGACCAATTCTTTCCATGTGTTCTATGGCAAACCAGCATTCCACATCCTTGATGAAGGGTGAGGTTGTGACTAGTGGATATTTGACTATGGCATCAGACTGGGGGAAATGCAAATGCATTAATTATGTGGTTTTCTTTTTAGGATGTAAAATGACAGGAAATATCTATAGATCTATAGATCACTATCTCCTCTCATGTTCCCTCAGTACTCCTAATCTTGAAATTATCAGACAGAACAAATTCATGATCATGCACCTAACTACAAAACAGACATATATGTGCCTGGTATACAAATCATCTCCCAAAAAATTAAATAAAAGAAAGGCAATCCTCAAGTAAATATTTTCTACAGGAAAAAACTATTAATGAATGGTATTATTCTTGCATAAGTACGAATAATTCAGATGCAAAAATTAACAGTTAAGAATGTAAACCCAGCCTCTTGACAACTTCATCCTCTCTTTTTGCACAGTCTATTTGTTATAAAATGCTATCTCTTTAAATATTTTCAGCAATCCCAGAGAGGTAGAAAGGAAAGCTTTATCATCTGCAGATTGGAGATGAGGAAACTTCAACCTGAAGGCATAATACTGCTTGCTCAGGGACCCTCAGCTGCTCCGTGGTTGGGCAGGCCTAAGCTCAGTTCTGCTGACTCCTAGTCTAGGGCTATTTCCATTCCATCACACTTTACAATATGAAGATCATTACTGTAAGGCCAGTGACAGATAGGACAGTTCAGTGTGGGGGAAGTGGGGCAAACCAGCAGACTTTTCCAATGCGTTTCACTGATGGACAGAGAGGTACTCTCCTATCTCATTCAGAGCTGCACACACTTGAGACACAGTTCAGCTCCATCATTTTGATGTCTTTGGGCATGGCCTTCTCAGACAATCAGGTACGGCACCCTCCTTTGCATAGTTGATGGCCTTTCCTGAAGGCTATCAAACATATCTGCTGAGACTGCACTAAATGAAATGGCTGTCACTAAGCCATCTGGTGCATTTGAGCTTTTTTTCCCCTCTAAGATGCAAGTTTTCAGTTTGCACAGCACTTCAAATTCTTAATACACTTGACTAAGTCATTAATATTTCACTTTCATTACCATGTATTAATAACACAAGAATTTAGAATGATCTTGTTCATCTAACTCCTAGAAAACAAATAATTGCATTTGTGCATATTGATTGTCAGATAACTAAAGATGTTTAGCCTGGAGCTATGAGAAATCCACCAGCAGGCCCAGTGTTGGTTCTTAGCCATGTTCGAAGTGTATCAAGCTGATATCTCTGAAACACTAGAGACAGAAGGAAAGAAGTTCCAGGCATTAGAAGGGGGAGCCCTTGAATGGACCCCATTCAGGTCCCCATAATCCTCTGGGAGGCTGTTTTTCCAGTAGGGAGTTAAAAATCTTGAACCATACTCAAAGGAAAGGCTAAAAACTTTGTCCTATGAGGTTTGTTTGATCTTGTTTTATTTTTTTGGTGTGCAGGGCTGGGGGCTCATTATCTTTCCTTTCCTCCTCCTGTCTTGATTAATGGTGACATGTTCTAATGGTAGAAAAGTGGCTTAGGCCTTGTTCAGTGATTCACCATTCATTCAAATAAAGAGTTGATATGTGTTGACCAAGAACTGGCCTAGATCACTGGCAATTTAACATGAACAAAACCGTAGTGTTTCCAACTTAAAAGTGGGAGAGACAGACAATATGCAAGTGCACTAACTTAAAAAAGATTCTTCTATGACAGCTTTTCTCCCCCAGCTTTATTTGGATATAATTGACACATAACATTGTTTAAGTTTAAGGTATACATTGTGATAATTTGATATACATTTTTTGTGACATGATTACCACATTAAGTTTTGTTAACACATCCATTACCTCACATAGTTACCTTTCGAGGTGTGTGTGTGTGTGTGTGTGTGTGTGTGTGTGTGTGTGGTGAGAACATTTAAGATCTCCTGTCTTAATAACTCAATATACAATACAGTATTGTTAACTATAGTCATCATGCTGTACATTAGTTATGTCCCAGGAACTTAGTTCTCTTATCACAGGAAGTTTGTACCCTTTGACCACCATCTCCCATTTCTCTCACCCTCTCAGCCCCTGGAAGGCACCAATATGTTTTCTGTTTCTAAAAGTTTGTTTGTTTGTCTTAGATTCTACATAAATGATATCATACAGTATTTGTCTTTCTATCTGACTTATTTAATTTAGTGTAATGCCTTCAAGGTCCATCCATGTTGTATAAATGTCAGGATTTGTTTCTTTTTCATGGCTGAATAATTTTCCATTGCATATATGTACCACATCTTCTTTATCTGTTCATCCACTGACAGATACTTAGATTGTCGTGGCTATTGTAAATAATGCTGCAACAAACATGGGGATGCAGATATCTCTTTAAGATAGTGATGATTTCGGGGCGCCTGGGTGGCTTAGTCGGTTAAGCGTCCGACTTTCACTCAGGTCGTGATCTCGCGGTTCGTGGGTTCGAGCCCCACGTCGGGCTCTGTGCTGACAGCTAGCTCAGAGCCTGGAGCCTGTTTCAGTCTGTGACTCCCTCTCTCTCTGACCCTCCCCTGCTCACACTGTCTCTCTCTGTCTCTCCTAGAAATAAATAAAACATTAAAAAAATTAAAAAAAAATAAGATAGTGATGATTTCATTTCCTTCAGATACCTACCCAGAAGTGGGATTGCTAGATCATATGGTAGTTCTATTTATAATTTTTTTGAAGAATCTGTCTATTGTTTTCCACAGTGGTTTTACAAATTTACATTCCTACCAACTATGCACAAGTATTCTCTTTTCTCCACATCTTCAGGAGCACTTGTATCTTTTTGGTAATAGCCATTACAATAGGTGTGAGGTGATATCTCATTGTGGTTTTGATTTGCATTTCACTGATGAAAAGTGGAGTTGAGCACCTTTTCCTAGACCTGTTGGCCCTTTGTATGTCTTCTTTGGAAAAATGTCTCTTCAGGTCCTTTGCCCATTTTTAAATCAGATTATTATTATTATTATTATTAATTATTTGCTAATGAGTTATATGAGTTCCTTGTATTGTTGGGATATTAATCCCTTATCAGGTATATTGTTTGCAAATATTTCTCCATAGGTTGTCTTTTCATTTTGTTGATTGTGGGTTTTTTTTGCTTGTTTGTTTTGTTATTGTTTTTGTTTTGGTGTGTGGAGTCTTTTTAGTTTGATGTGGTTCCACTTGTTCATTTCTGCTTTTGTTGCTTATGCTTTTGTTGTTGTATCAAAACAATCATCACCAAGATCAATGTCAAAGAGCCTTTTCTCAATGTTTTCTTCTAGGAGTTTTATGTTTTCAGGTCTTAAATTTAGTCTTTAATCCATTTGGAGTTAATTTTTGTGAGTGATGTAAGGTAGACGTCCAGTTTCATTCTTTGGCATGCGATTATCCAATTTTCTCAGCATAATTTATTGAAAACTGTTTTTTACCCATTGATTATTCTTGGTTTTCTTGTCAAATATTAGTTGATTCTGTATACATGGGTTTATTTCTGGGATTTTGATTCTGTTCTATTGGTCTCTCTGTCTTTATGCAAGTAACCTAACTTGACAAACAAGATAATTTTGGTCTATGATAAGTGCTGAAAAAATAAAACAGGCTGCTCTGATATTTGTGTGTGGAGAAGGAAAGAGACCCTCTTTAGATGAGGTCAAGGATGTTTTAGAAGATGCTTGGGCTAAGATAAAATATGAGAAGCTAAGCATATGAGGAACTAAGAGAAGTACATAATGGGCACAGGGCAGGGTGGTATAAAGGCCACAGGCAGATAAGTGCTCAACTGACTCGGGAACCAAAAAGCCAGATGGATAAAGAGGAAAGAGAAAACGACATCAGATGAAGTTCAAAAGGAAAGTGAGGTGCAAGATCATGCAAACCTGTGATAAGAAGGTGGATTTTCTTCTTAGAGTAGGCATGCTTTGAAACCTTGATGGGTGTTAAGCAAGGGAGTGGCATCAGAGGGGAGAGAAAGATAGGAATCAAGTTTTTAGCCTTTGTCAACTGGTTGAAGGTGAGACTACCCATTAAGTTAGGGAAGCCTGAGGGATAGAAGAGGGAAAACAGAGAACTCAAGTGAAGAGAGATCAGTTGGAAGACAGCCTTTTAAATCCTGGTATCTTTTAAATAGTGTGGTCATTTGTCCTGCTGTGCCCAGGATAGTCTAATTTATAGTTATTGTCCCAAAGTTATTAATTATGTCGTTTTTTTCTTTTTACTCAAAAATATATCAGTTTGGGCAGTAAAGCTTTTGGACATGTTAACCGATACTTCTCCAGTCCCTGTCCTGTTTTTGTTATATCTTCGAGGTAGAGTTGAGAGCATTTGCATGCCAGATGCTTGTTTTCTCACCATTCTCTGGCCACGTCTCCCCTTCCAGAGTGGGTAGTTGACAGTTTAGTCCAGAGGAGATATGTTTTCCTTTTTTGCTTTCCCATGTTGTTCACCACTGCCCATTCCCCATTATCTACTCCCAATTAAGTTATGACGATTCTTTCAAATACCGGTGGGAAACGCTTCACTGGGGAAAAGTTCACTACATCGTAGTATGAAGCTTTCTTTCTCAAGCCCACCATCCTCCAGGCGGCACAAAGTAAGGTTGTAGACAGCAGCTGTGCTGTAGGTAGAGAAGATTCCAGAAGGCTGATCACAGCTGAGGTTTTCAGGACTCTTCTGCTCTTGGACACACAAGTCCAAATAGAGTTTGCATCAAGATTATTCTCCTCTTTGAGCCTCCAGATCAAGGCAACTATAATACCTCTTTTTGCCCATGTCATTTTTTGAATTGAGATCTACTTTCCCAGAACCAGGGCATCAAAATTCAACTTCAGGACCTACAAGCCAAATCAGCCTTAAATGACTGTGAGGTTCTTCATGCTCAGTATTATGTCCTCCCATTCTCTTTCATCGTTTCTTGCTTTTCCTTTCCTCTAAAAACACTGAGTGATTTGTCCTACTATATATCACAAGCTCTCACACTATGTCTCTGCACATGGAGTTTTTTCTGTCTGTAACTGTCACCTGCCTGACCAATCCCTACTTAACTGTCAAAACTAAGTGTATTAATTTCAGGGAAACCATCTTATTATCATAATATTCCTGAGATTGAGCATAGGTGCAAAGATGGAAAATAAGGAACCATATGGTTAGGTGGTGGTGATATAGGGGAAACAGGACCCTCCAGGTTTATCCAGAGGCTACATAGGCAGAAAAAACACAGCTTCAGGCCCTCAGGAGTGTGATACCTCTCCTTCTTGGAATTCATACAAGCACCTTCCACTCCTTCTACAAAGCCACCTAAGTCCCCAAGCCCTCTCATTTGGAACTGGAGACTACAGCCTTTTCTCATTCCCCCAAATCTGTGGAACTGGCAGAGAGGATTCACCATGTAAAAAAGCTGGCTAAGAAGGGAGGAGAACACTCTTTTTAATAAGCAGATGGTCTCTATAGATGAGAGAGTGTTAACATTAAAAACATATGCTCAGTACCAGGGAGGGAGAAACACAAAAGAGGATCATGAGGCACATGGTCTCTGTAAACAAGTAGTCTTTGTGGAAGTTTCCCATGTGAGGGAAACAGCTTTACAGGGTATGAAGAAACTTGCCTGAATAATTCTGACTTCATCTGCAAGACTGTTTACCTGACATGAATTATAATAGCACATTACCAACAAATGACATCTGCAGAGATGATAGTTAGATGAGCTTGTGTTTATTTGTTTGGTTTTGTTTTCCAACCCATTTGATGAAATAAAAGCTTTAAGAAATAGTCACGGTGATCTTGCACTCAATCTCAGTGTTTGCAGCAGAGAAACATAACTAACTTTGTGTCAGCATTTGATACGTGCTGGGTAGCTGTCTAACATTTATAGAAGGAAACAGAAATAGGCATAAAGACAGTCCATACTTGTTATTACTCCAGTGATGTAATTTCTAATTAATGTGCTACTCTGATTTTAGAGCAGGAAACTGTATTGAAGGTGGAAGGCACCACAATGTCAAAAAATACTCAGTTATAGGTTAAATTTAGCTGGGTTCATCTTATTCTTATTTCAGTAAGTGGAAATTGATATAGAGACATGACTCGTATTACAATCAGGTAGATGTATTTTTTTACACTAAAAAAACACAGAGAAGTGGTGAGAAAGATGATAAGCTAAAGTATAATGTAATGAAATGAGCACTGGATCAGGAGTTGAAAGATCTTGGTTCTGCTGTTAACTAGCTTGTGACTTTGGTTAAGGTCATGTTATCACTATTGACTTTATTTCTTTGACTATAAAACAAAGTGGTTAATCTAAATCAGAGATCACAAACTCAGATTTCTACATGGTCGAGGTTGGTATCTTACATGAGTGAAACTGCCCAAGTGTAAGGCTGTAGGGGGTGGTGGGGTTTGTGATGAACTATTGAGAACATATTTCCTTTAAATGGGCAGCTGCAACTTAGCTCCAGGGAAATATTGATATTTGGGAATGGAGGAACATGTGTTTCTAGAACTTCTAAGTTTTCAAAATTTCAAGCTGATAATCCAGGTTTTATAGCTCAGGTTTTCAAGGTGAGTAATTCATTTAAATTTTTTAAAAAAGGAAAAACAATGTATAGGTCAAATAGTCCTGTTAACAGGCTACATAATGGCCCAGGATCTAAATAAAAGTGATAACTCTAACCTAAGTAATCTCCAGGTTGTCTTTGGTTTTAAAATTCAAGAATTCTAGGGTAGAAATTGAAGCAAGAGGAATTCACTTCTGCTTAAAACAGAACATGTTATTTTTTTAATCTGCAAAGAAAAGGGGCTGCCAGAGATGTGGTGTGTTAAATCAAGGATGGAAGTGCTAAAGAAGAGGCTGGATGGACATTGCTGGGGATACAGTAGAAGGGATTTCCATATTTGGTGTGTGTGTGTGTGTGTGTGTGTGTGTGTGTGTTAGCAAAAAAGAGTGAAGCGAAACTAGATCATTCCATCAGTTCTTTCTCACTCTGTGAGTCTCTGATTCCAGCTTTGTACTCATTCTTTTCCCTTTCCACTTTTGTTCTTCTATTCTCTTTATTCTTAATTATTTCACTGTGATTTTTCAAGAAAAGGGTCTGGATATTTAAAAGGCTGTGTAGAAATAGAAGAGGGGAAATGAGTTTGAAGAAAGGTGTAAAGAAGAAGGGGAGGGAAGTAAAGGGAGTTGAATTACCTACAGATATGGTAGTTGGGAAAGTCTGTTATTTCAAGCTTGACTTATCTTTACTGTGGACATAAAATATGATCAGGGAGTATGATGTCAGTGCATCCACTCTCAATAATTGATATGATGAATAATCTCAACCTTCCAACACCTTCTGTATCTCCCCACATCTCAAGAAACTTCATTCATCAGCCACGTTTGAAATGTTTAAGTAATCTCAGTGATGTATGGAACTCTGACACTCCCTTGTTAGAAATTCGTGCTACTAACATTCTATCAAATTAAAAAGCCACTGAGCTCTTGTGCATAAAATTATCATAAATTACCTTCTGAAGGTTCATTGCTGTTTGGAATGTTTAATTGCTCACTCAGCTGAACTTTAACAGCTCAGTATTATTAATCAACTTGTCAAAAGGTTTTTCATTATGTGGTCTTTGGATAGAATTGGGCAAGGTACAAACTTATGCTTAAGTTGGTCTGATTGTAGCAAATTGCCAACAAATCTTGATAGAGTTTAGCATCTTTTGTTCACTAATTACGATATTTTTACAAAAGAATCTTAGGGAAACTGGGTCCTTTTATAGTTCTCAATAAAGAAAATGAATTCCTTTTGAAAGTAGACTTATACTGACCATTTAAGAGCCAAAGAAGGCAGGTGAATGAATGATGACACTCTACTGATGAATGATCTTGCGTGTTCCTATTCAATTATGATGGACATGATGGATAAACTTCAAAATGTTATCTACCTTTCTATGATGGCTTCTAATGTAGTTTTATAGTAACCTCTTATTTAAAACTGGTGTTTGAAGGAATATGATACTTTAGGTAATTGAATTGTGTTCAATACACTTTTATAATGAGACCAGGCTGTCTTATTCTCAAAGGCGTGCAGATTTTTCTTCATCTAACATAACAAAACCATATCACAGATTAAGAATTCCTACTGAGCTCTAGTTCCTTCACCTTTCTACTCCTAAAAAGTTATTTATAGCTCAGTGAACATGGTCAGTACTTTCATAAAGTCAGAAATATTGACAACTACAGTAAAAACTAAAATAATCAAGCATTTACATGGTGCATAATTTTTCCCCATTCTCTATCTCTTTCTCAATCTCTCTCAATCTGTCTTTGTCAATGACTTTCTCTCTGTGCAATTTTTAAAAGAAAATTATGCAAATATCTGAAAAAAGTAGCATGGAAAACATGTTTTTCCATTAACCATGTATTTTCACACCTATAAAGTAAGTTAGTTTCTAAAAAGCCAGGAAGTAAGTAACATCCACAAAGGAAGGTACCATATCAATTGGTGGTGTTTATGGTTATGGTATTGGTGACATTAAGAAGGATAATACTTTGAGCCTACTGATAGCATTGCCATATATAAGATTTGTGCAAATGTCAGCCTCCTATGGCCACAAAAGCAAAAATTGGAATCTCATTATGATGGTGAAATTAAAGCTGCAGGAACACCCAATGGATTGCTAACTTTATTAAAAAGAACTTTGGCACTGAAAATGAATCCTTCTTGGTTGGGAAATAAACTGACTTTGCCAGAAATTCTTCCTTAAAGAAATAATTTTGAGTGAGGCTTCTGTATATTTGCTTTATTACTTTTCATGTGGCATGGAATGGAAATAAGACACCCACAGAAAAACCAGGTCAGATGCAACTGGATCCTGAGATGACTAAGGGTTCTTCTCCTTAACACATCCCTCTCCACCCACCCACCCACAGCCAGCATGACATAATTTCATTCAAAATCCCCATGACTAGCAATGTGGCAATACTAAAACCAAAGACTCAGGAATTTACTCTATGCCTTCTCTCTTTCCATCACTGTTGTCATCACTTTCTGTTCTCTCCTGAATTGAGAAGCCTGATACGGTTAGGCAGCTAGGGAGAGAAAACAACTTACAAAGTTTGAGAAATGTTTTGCATTAATGAAAATGGTACGAATGGTTATGGGTGGACACTGACTGAACATTTGCACTAAGAAGGAAGGACTGGCCCTGGGATGCACTTCACATGTAGAAGTGACATAATAAAAATCTCATCATCATAATCATGGTGTCAATTAGGATTGTGCTGGACTGCAAGTAGCAGAACATCTAATAAATAGCAACTGAAATAAGGTTTTTAAACTCAATTTAATTTAACTTAATTTAAGAGAGAGAGTGGTGGGGTGAGGGAGGGGGCTGAGGGAGAGAGAGAGAATCCCAAGCAGGCTCCATGCTCAGCATGGACTCTGACGTGGGGCTCAATCTCATGACCTTAGGACCATGATATGAACCAAAATCAAGAGTTGGATGCTCAACCAACTGAGCCACCCAGGCACTCCTGAACCAAGGTTTTATTATTTTCATATAACCAGGAGACAGACTATTGATGCTGTTGATTCAGTTACTAAAAGAGCCACTAAGGATGCAAGCTCTTTTTATATAGTTTTGGTCCACTGTCTTTACCATGTTGGGTTTTTTGTTGTTGTTGTTGTTCACTTACTTGTTACATCCTAGTTGGGAATGGGGATTTTGGTAAGAGAATCAGTTGTGCCAGCCACAAATTAATCACCCTTCATTAGTGACTAATCAAAGATTAAATATCATTGGTAAGGACTCTGCTAATTTTTATTCAGTAAGTCAATTTTCACTCTAACTCCTCTGTATTTAATAGGAAGATTTAAAGTTCAGGGGTGCCTGGGTGGCTTCAGTTAAGCCTCTGATTTCTGCTTAGGTCATGATCTCACAGTCTGTGAGTTCGAGCCCCGTGTCAGGCTCTGCGCTGACAGCTCAGAGCCTGGAGCCTGCTTCAGATTCTGTGTCTCCCTCTCTCTCTGCCCTTCCCCCACTCGCTCTCTGTCTCTATCTCTCAAAATAAAATAAAAGACATATACAAATTTAAAAACAAATAAAGTTCAGATGAAAGCTTGGAAAACAAGATATAATGATAGATTAAAAGAAACTTATTAAAGAAGAGTTGAAGCAGTCTTTTCTCTTTTCCCAAGGGTGGTAAAGATGATTAGGAAGATGTTGGCCAAAGACACTACTTATTCAATATAGAAAAATTGAAAAAAATTATTACATGCAGAAGAAATTACTATCAATGGAGATTTTTGGAGTCCTGCAATGGGTATCTTATTTGAAAGCTATAAGAACACTTCACAAAATAACATATTTGAAGTAATTCAGTCAAACCTTGCTCTGAGTCAGGCTGCAAGAAATGATCTCTTGAGGTCCCATTCAATTTGATGTCTCTCTGGTTCTGTGATGCTAAATTTTGGCATGATTGACTGGAATGCCTTAAGACTAAATTCCACGTAGTGATTCCCATATCACATAAGAATAAAACCTAGAAATTACCTCTTTATGCACAAGTTTCAGCAGCTGGTCTTTTCCCCCAAGCTTTGTAGTGCTGCATATTAGAGAGTGGAGTGGAAGTCATAGTGTGAATTTTCTTTAGTGCATGGATTATTGATTTAATAGATCATGACAATCTATTTTGTCAGACCTGCTACCACATGGGTTCTGAGTCAGCAGGCACACAAGCCTTATGAAATATTTGCTGTAAAATAAAGTCCACTGCATAAGATGAAATTAAAGCTCAATAGTATGAAAGTCAGTTTTCTGAGAAGTGAGGTGATCATAACCCAAGAACCAGAATCATTAAAGGGGAAAAAAAAAGTAGCAATTTTGCCTTCTTGCTTTTGCCTCTGTCACCAGAACAACAAATTTTAACCCAGAGAAAGAAAAACACACACACACACACACAAAACCCAAATTGTATGTCATTTCAGAATGTATAATATAAGGATAAAATGTTATCCAGTTGGATTTTTAGTTGTCATAGGTGCGATTCCCTGGGAGACAGACTAATTTGGCTATTTGTTTGCAGGTAGTTTATTGAATAGCAAAGGGAAGCAGGATGGATAGAAGGAGGAATCAAAGTGTGATATAGTTACAACAGTAGCTTCAGCAGCTTACAGAGAGTCCTGAAGCTGGGATATCCCTTCTGACACATTCCAAATGGGGGTAAGGGGATTGGATCTCTGTACCCTTGCAATGATCAAGCATTGAATGTAGTCTGTCCTTGGGGAAAGAGTATGATCTTCGTCAAATAGCTTCCTTTGGTCAAGGGAAATTCTTGGAGAGGTCACAGGGGAGGAAATAAATGACTCGAACCTCAGAGAGGTCTGGGGGGCACACCATGGAATCCAGGACAAACTATCCCTCTGCCACTCAAATCTGCTTGCTTCAGATAGTAAATTCACCCTATCTGGGAAGAGCTACTCCATCCTGGTTGGTTTCTTTCCCTGGGTAAACTTTCAAGAGAAAGTTTGGAGAAACTCTAGTGCCAGTCAGAATAGCTGGTTTCAAAGTTGTACTTAATAGTAACTATTTCCCTTCTTAACTATGCATTCTAGATTTTCTCTCACCCTTGGTTAACAACTTGGCTGATCCAGGTGGCTTACCTCAAAGGGTGACCTGATTCTTACCTATCCGCCTATAGTCACTATGCTCTTCTCAGTCCAAAGCTGAAGTACTTTTCCATTTATCATTAAAATTGGCCACTAGATTATCAGGAGATATTCCAGTGGATCAGCTGGGTCCCAAGCATACTCTTTGTCCCTTTTGTATAAAAACAGACCTATTTGTCCCTGACTTACCAGGGTCACTCGCACCTGTTAGGAGAGTGACTCCTTTCTCTACCTGCTAATCTCTTGATCAGAGGAGCCCAACGTGACCAAGAGGTATCTGAAGTTTAAAGTTTAATAGGACTCTGGATGTATCCGGAAATGAAGATCTTATTTTAGATTCTGCTCTATGGGACTCTGGTACCAACCAGAGTTGGTCACTGATCAGGATCCTGGGGAAACAGGTGTTTGGAGATTTGGATGCAGGAGGTTTATTGGGGAGTCTTAGGAATGACACCTATGAGACAGCAAGGACAACAGGCTTGGGCAGCTAAGATCCTGAGCTGCAATGTGGTTGTGGTAACAGCCTCAGATGGTCTCATTGGGAGTGTTAGAGCTTGAATGATCATTCAGAGAGTTTCCAAATTGAGGCAAAAGGCCCAAGCTTTGAAACCTTGTATTGAATGGTCATTGGATACAGGCTGTCCCCACGAGGCAATATAACCTTGGGCAAAACAACTTCCATTGGACGAGGTCAATTTCTATAGCGGGATACAGCTGTGATCCGTAAATCAGGAGAAAGAATGCCCCAGTCCTGAAGGGAGAATCTGGGTGCAGAACCATGTTGTTCTCCACCTTGATTCTGAATTCACCGCTACATATTTAAGATAAAACTTTGGTCTTAGGTCAGGTGACTTTTATTCTTTCCTTTGCTATGAGTACTCGGTAAATCACTTTCAAACAAATGAACATGGAAATGATTGAGTATTTATGATGTGCCAGTACTCTACTATGTATGATCTGGTGAAAAGGATAAAGGAGGCAGGCATAGCCTGTTTTCAGTTTTGATGAGCCCCATCCTCTCTCTGGCCCTAACTAAAAGAAGAGATATTTGGGTAAGCTGTTTAAAATCTCATATTTTGATTTTCTTATCTGTAAACTGAGAAGATCAGTGTTTGCCTTGTTCACCTCAAGATTATGATTATCAAAACAGTGTGTGGAAGTTCTTGGAAGATACAAAGAGTATTGTATGACTGTGTCTAGAGAATCATCATTATATAAGTTGTTAATATTTAACATATAATTAACACATAACTGCTTCATTTGTGTTGACTGGACTTGCCCTGCAGCACACCTTGAATGTTACCTAAATATTCGGGGAAAGGTTCTGTTAGAGGTGCCCCTCTGGGAATAAGCATTACCGTTTTGTGCCCTTGAAACTTACTGGATTTCATTCCAGTGTTATTCTTGTATCAAAACAGTGTACCAAAACAGACACTTCGACAGTCTAAACACTTGGATACAACTATATAATTAACTAAATTCCACTGGATTACTTTAAAAAAATCATTTTAGCAGTTAATGTATTCAGTTTTTTACTATTATATTCANGAAAAACTGAGAGCCTTCCCCCTGAGATCTGGAACAGGACAGGGATGTCCACTCTCACCACTGTTGTATATTCATCACTTTCTTTATTCCCTTCTGTTTTTCTTTCTGAATAATAATTGTTGATTTTTTCAAATTTAATGAAAGACAAATGTATTTTTATGTCAGTATGAGAAGTGTTAGTTGAGAATTTCATCTGCAAACTGAAGTCTCAATATTTATTTAATATACAGAGAGAACTTGTATTTACAGGGTTTGGTACACCTGTTTCCAACCACACCTGTCTTTCTACCACAAGACTGACCAAATTCAAAGTCAATAACAATTATTGGATGCTTTAAAACATGCAAAGCCCTGGGCCAGGTGACGGGAAGACAAATAAAGATAAATAAGATGTAATCTATGGTCTTTGGGATCTCATATTGTAGTAAAATATGTTTGGTCTGGCATAGATAAGAAAATGCATTTACCCATGTCAGTCTAGTGGAAGGGGGATGGAAATAAATGACTTACGATTCTGACTAAAGTAGCTATTTCAAAAAAAGCATAAAAAATTTGAATATCAACTAGACTTACCCATATGACCATTTCACAATATATATAAATATTGAATCATTATGTTGTATAACTGAAATTAATATAATGTTATATGTCGATTATCTGCACATTTTAAGAACTTCAACAATATTCTGGCTAGTTCTTTTCCAAATTTTAATATTCTCAGGAAGACTTGGTTTCTTAGGGCATTGTTTCCTAACATCTATCTTCTTTCCTTCCTTCTTCTTTCCTGTCTCTCTTTCCTTCCATCTATCCATCCATCCACCCATCCATCATATATCTCTGTATTAATTGACACTAATTTTAGACTAAGACATGAGGTCACCCCGTTCCACATGATTCATAAACATCTGCTTTTGAAAATTATAATTTGTCTGGATTCTTTTTTTATAGTCTATAAAAGAGACAATTACTCTGTAGCTTGGAAGGTAGTTTGGTTTCTAAATCACCTTGTTTGCTAAAGATTTGTCTGTGTTCTCTTTTTGAGGCTTTTATACACACCCCAAGTCCAAACATGGCAGCAGCAAACAGAAGTGCCAAGCCTATCCTCACTGTGTACAGTAATATGGCGATGCAGAGGTTCTTTTCAGTTTCATAGACCTTATAAGGTTTGGAAAAAATAAACTGTCTCAGAGGTGGTGAGAAATGAATTAGTACATGGGCAAAGGAAATGCCCGTCATGAATACATGGCCCTCAGAGGACTCAGCAATGTTCAATCTTTGTCCTTAAGTAAGTCTTGTAAAAGTCAAAAGGCAATAAAGTAAAAATCTAGGAGCAAAGTCTTGGCCACCCATGCCATTCATATTTCCCAGTGTTTCTACGAAGTAGTTTAGTGGCATCTATTAAACTGACAAAGAACAGGTTTTATTTTACCAGGCAGAAAAATTTTCTAAGGATATCAGCAATGAAACATGCATTGCAGAATTAAATAGCTTAAAATGAGCAGTTGGAGGGCAATGTAGAACACCTGGTAGACAGGTAAATCAGTGTGTGAAGATGTATAAGGAATCTTAAGCATCTACTCTACTAAGCAAATCCAAAACCTGGACTGGAACAAGAACATAAGGGCAAAACTCAGATATTTCATGGACTATGATGGTAAGGATATTCAACGTTCTAAGGAAGTCAATATTTATAGAAGTAAGTATCAGTTACAGTTTATTGGCACTACATATGATTTAGCATTTATAAATGAGAACCTGTCGTCTCTGCATTTTGTTCACATGAATAAAAGCGAAGCTTGGGCATCGATGATTTTAGACAACTGGTTTAGAAAATCATACTTGAGTTTAACAATTATTTATTGAATATCTACTTTGTTGAGGGCATCACGGTTGGCCTAGTAGGATTTTCCTTCAAGGTAAGATAAAGTCAGTCAAATGATAGTACATTTACCAGGTACAGTGCAATGAATGTCACAAAATAGATGCAGAGAGTTTATCTAGAGAGGCAAATTACAAGAAACTTCATGAAGGAGGCAGTAGTAGCATTCTGACAATTAAATGGAAGATGTAGTGGGGTGCTGAGAAAACGTTCCTGGGTAAGTGAATAATAGTAAAAGCAAGATTGTTAAGGTGGAACATGAGAGGTATATTTGAGAAATCAGGAAAAGATCATTTTTGCTTGGTCTATAGAACACATATAGGGTGATAAGAATTTAATCTGGAAGGGAAGTTGGGTGATGTTTTCAGGAGCCTTACATCTCAGGGTAAAGATCCACTTACTGTTGTATAACAGGGCTTCTCAACCCTGGCACTGTGGATGTTTTGAACCAGGTAATTCTATGTTGTGAGGGGCTGTCCTGTGCTTCTGTCTTGTGCTCTGTTCTAGGAGCATTCTGCTTTTCCTTTCTCGTCTCTTCTGTCAACCAAAATTGTCTCCAGTCTTTACCATATTCCCTGAAAAGCAAATTTGTCTCTGGTTGAAAGTCATTACTGTAGACAGTGAGAATTACGGAAGGTTTCACAAAACCTTCATATAATCAAAGACATGCTTTTCCTTACCTTCCACATGTAATCCACCACCAAATGATGTAAAATATTCTTCCTAAATATCTCTTGTATCCTTTCTAGTATCACCATTGCTGCTGGTAAGGGTCTTCATCATTCCCACAGAGATCCCTGCAATAGCTTCTCATCATCCCCCTGCCTCTGCCCCTTGTCGCTTACAAACCACTTTTCATATCCTTTCCTACCTTTTTCAAAATACTAATCTGATCAAAACTTTCCATTGCTGGGGTGCCGAGATGCCTAAGTTGTTTAAGCATCCAACTGTTGATTTCGGCTCTGGCCATGATCTCATAGTTCATGAGTTCTAGCCCCACATCGGGCTCTGTGCTAACAGTGTGGAGCCTGCTTGGGATTCTCTCCCTCTTCTCTCTCTATCCCTCTCCCCTCTCAAAATAAATACACTTTAAAAAAAAAAAGACTCTCCTTTGCTTTCATGGTAGAATCTAAATCATTAAAGTGGCTTATGTGGGAACTCCTACCTGCACAACCTCATCACCTCTTTCTTAGAATTACATGCTGCAGCCATACTATACTACTGGCTTCTTGAAAGGGTCACATGTTTTATATTGCTATGTGTTTGCACATGATATTCTTTCTGCCTGGAGCTCCTGGCTCTCTGTTTAATGACTAACACTGATCTAGTTGAAAATTCACTTCAGGTGTCATCCATCCAAGCATCAGAAAACTTTTTCTACCACCACCATCGAAACCCCAAACATACTTCTCTAACAACTGTACTTTGTGCTATTCTCCATCCTAAGGCTGGTTATATTCTTCTGTAACTATCTGTGTATATTTTTGCCTCTTCCATCGGAATTCACTTTACATGAGGGCAAAAATTAGTCTTATTATATTTATATATTTGTGGTAGACACTCAATGAAATAGTTAAATAGAAAAGGAAGATTGATGTGACCATGATGTAGAATACACCACAGTGGCAAAAGAATAGACGTGGGGAGATGAATTTGAGGCAAACACAATTAACACAGGAAAGAGATGAGGAGGATCTGAGCTACGATATGGGGAAAGGAAAACAAAATGGCATAGTAAATGGGGAAATATTTAACTGGTAGTTATACGGAATTCAGGTAACTAATTGTAGGAGTGTAGAGTAAGGGGGAAAGGAAATATGAAGACAAACAATGCTTCTCTATTTGGTGCTGGGCTGAAGTGTTCTTATGGGATTTAATGAGTCCATTTCTGGAACAAGTTTCTGCCAACACCAGGAGAGAGCAGTCTGGAGTTGGGACAAGTAGCAGTGTGGATTGGGAAATTGTCAGTAAAGCTATTGAAGGGGTAAGGGGCATGAAAATGCAAAGTGGGGAAAGATGAAGAGTAGTCAGGGCTGAGGGCTGATGACTGTCAAAATACCCGGATTTATGGGTGAAAGAAAGATGAACAAATGAGTTAATGAACCAGAGTAAAATAATTAGAGGAGAAATGAAGATTATAAATACCAATCTCTTATTCACTTTGGCTTGCTTTAACTACTGATAGCCCAAGAGTACACTCCAGGGGCACTGTGCTATCTCCTGGTAATTCTTATCGCTTATTATTTAGAAAATATTAGAAACCTAGATCCCACTGTCAGTAGTGGTCTGGCTATGAGTTACTGGATCATGATAGGGCTGCTAGCTAAAATATAGTTAAATTTGATGTCTGGTGAATAATAAATAGTTTCTAGTGTAAGCATGTCCCATGCAGTATTTGGGACATGCTTCTATTAACAATTATTTATCATTTATCTGAATTTGAATTTAACTCCCTGCCCTGTNTGTGCTAAATCTGGCAACTCTAGTCATTTAGACACTGCTTGTGTGTCTCCTAAAAGAGAAGAGTTGTGGTTTTCACTAATGGTCACTGGAAACCAGTATCCTCTCCAAGAAGTTGGTCTTCCTTAGGAGACTTATATGTAAGGGCTCACTGGCCTTTGGGATAACCTCTTCTTTTTCCTACTTTCCAGAATGAGAAGAATCTACCAACCCTTGACTACTGTTTAAATTACATAGCCTTATTGGTGTTTATGCTGGGCAAAGAGATTCTATTCCTATTGACTAGCAAAAATTCAATCTGCCAGCTATATGATTACTTCTGGCCTCCTTTAGAACAGTGGTCTTTAACCTAAGGCTTAGGAACTCTTAAGTGTTGTGATCCTGTGGAATTGTTTTCTGAGAAAAAATGCATAGTTTTGACAGGTTTTAAAAGAGCTAAGAATTTTAAAAAGATTAAGAATCATTTTCATATAGAAAGGACCCTTTATGGAAAGCACTAAATCTCAAGCAAAAATTGAAATCTTTGCCTCTTGTAGAATCCGTCTGTCAATTTCAAGATTCTTTGACCACAAACACAAAGGAAAGGTCTGAATATGGTACCGTCCCACCAAAATCAGGCATGATTAAAGTACTAGCATAAAAATAAGCACAAAATGCTCTGGGTTCTTTTCTATCTTAAAAAAAGAAAAGAGAAAGAAAAAAAAGATAAGCAGAGATGTTGAATTTTCTGGAAACAATTTCAGCATCTGTAAAAGGTCTATACTGTTCCTGAGTGCTGGCTACTCCCAGGTCTGACATGTGCCACCTTAATCAACACTTTGGTGCAGGCGTAATGGAAAACATGTTTTCTCTGCCATAACTCTAGCATAAGTTTCTGACATCAGCCAAATGGGACAGACAGTCTGAGTCCTGCGATAGACAGGCCTTCTGACAGCTAAACAGAGGACACCCTGCTCATGAAAGATAGCCTTTATAGATACCACAGCCTCCAAGTGGAAAACCCTCTCTTGGAATAGAGAAATTTGGCACAAGTTTTCCCAGAAGCTATGCCAAAGATCTTTAATACTAGGGGAAGTTCTCATAGTCACAGACTCTATTGGTTGGTCTACTAACACAAGTGCTTGGTGCTTTTCCATCTAATCAGACTTGAGCATGGAAACAGCCCAAGGTTTCCTCGGGTGTTTATATTATTTCAATGGCACTTCCTTTGATTTACCTAAGGGATGTTTTGTTTTAATTAAAGTTTATGACCAAAGACGAGCTGAAAAAGTATTGAAGTGGATGTACATTGTTTATGGGTTTTGAATACAATTATATCAACCATAAAAATAGACCAAACAATTTTGCTTGTCCGCCAGAAATCAATTCTTGATCACGAGATTTCAGGTCTTCATTTTGTTTTCATTTAAAGCAATAAAAGGTGCTTGCTGATCATTAACTGGAGAAAATTGTAAAGTCAGTAAATCTGGAAACTAACATTTATTAAGTTTCAATGGGGAATGCAGTAAGACGATCTGATGTTGGTTAAATTATGGACTCTTTCCAGTTAGTTGGCTCACCCTCCAAAGCGAATGAACTAAAAATAAAATGACTTCCTTTTTGATGTCAATTATAAAGTGTGTATTTTTTTCTTCTCTTTTTGTCTTTTAGGTTTTGATAAGATTTGGCAAGATAGTTGCTTATGAACCTATCTGACACCTGCCTCAGAAATCATGCCAAATGTCATAAGGTCATGATCCATTTCCTTCACACTCTTTATGCTTTTATGTACCAGATTCTTAAATTAGAAGCAAGAGAAATGATGTACTGGGTCATCCATCCTTATTGAGGACTTTTATTAAAACCAAACAAGCTTCCCTGATACAAAATATCAGATTAAAATGGCTTCCAAAATATACCCACCAACGTGTTGGAAGGTCATATGAGTCCCTTGTTCGAGAATCTTGATTCTGAGGACAAGATTACCAACTATTGGGGCTTTCCCCTGTGTTTGCAAAGGCGTTGAAGAACATGATAGCTAGGGGCCCGCTTCGAGATCACCAGATATGCGTGGACTCAGGGTGACAGCTGCTCTGTGCACTCCTCATATTCAGCAAACAGGGCACTGTAAATCAGGGTGTGGTCCTGTTTCTGGTCCCTCCTTGGGCACGAACGTATTTCAGAGAAGGCATCAGCATAGTGACAATATTGTTGTTTTGTTTAATATATGTTTTCCTGCAAGCACTTCTATTCTCCAAAATGAGTTTTTATGATGGGACTTAGAAAACTAAGGCATTACTTGTGAATATTCAAATCATATCATGAAAACTTAATTGAATAAAACATTAAAGTTCTCGTTTTAACTAAGAGCAAGGAATTAGAGTAGAAGATGTGGATTCCATTTCTGGTTTCATTTTTCATTATTGTATATTCTTAGTCAAGCCATTGACAACTATAACATGGAGATAGTAATACTTCTTTGTAGAAGAGAGAAGCTGAGGGCTTCTTCTCTTAGAGAAATGCCGCTATGACTTGGTTGGGTTCATTTTGTTGACATGGTATAAAAGGCTGTGCCAGGTTGAAGCCTGGCTCACACATGAGTGTGGCCCTTTTTGATCTTCTTGCCCTTACCTCATGAGCTTAGGTAAGTTCCCTGTAGGGGCAACAGGCCATTTTTCACATTACCCATGGCTAGTCAGGTGAGAGTCACTTGGCAGTGGTTCTTAAAGTCTAGACTGAGATCAAGGGCAGCTACTCTCACTTTTGTGATTTCTACCACTTCCAATGGACACATGCATTCTAGATTGCATTTTTCTTCCACTGGAATGGTGGTATCTAATATTCAGGCTTTGGATGGGGGGTGGTAGGAAGCAGGATTGGCCTTTAGAGTTGCTCTGGCTGCACGCTAGTTGAATCTACTTTGCTAGGGCAAAAGAAATCTTCCACAGTCCAGAAGGCTAGAGCCCATGTCAATGTTGAGGTCGAAGCCTCAGATGGTAATAAATCGTCTTTCTTCCTTAGGGCATTTTTTTTTTTTTAATTCAGAGAACTTACGGAGAGATGACTCATCTAGGACAGGATTTAGGTATTTAGAATCTTATTTCTTGGCCATTTATCTCCCAATAGATAAGTATCTACTGGCATTCTATTTTGAAATGATTTATACTTATCTCACAAGGTGGTTTACAAGATTAGTTGAAATAATATATGTCAAAACACATGCTTCAGGCACTATAAATAATTCTACAAATATTTGTTATTTGTTATTATTTATTGTAGGCATATTGTACAGGTGTATTTCTGCCTATTATTTATTACCATGTGTCCTCCTAGGGAGTTGACAATTGTTTATCAGTCACGGGTCAGTTCTCCGGCTTTTTCCTTCTCTTTTTTCTGAATTCCTATTTTTCCATCTTACTTTTTCTGCTTCTGTGGTTCGTGTGTGTATTTCATGGGTTTTCAGATTCTCTTTACACTTACTCAATGGCTAGGACTACATTTTGGGCACACTGTGTTCTCAGTCACAAAAAGCTCTCCAGACTACATTTTTTTTTTTTTTTTTTTTTTGCTATTGTTCCCTGAAGTATGATCATGTCTTTTCTCATTCTCTTTTTAAACTCTTTGTTCTTTTCATGTTGCTGCAAAGGGTGCAGATATCTGCCTGGGTTTCTCTCTGCCTTTTATGTTCAGCCTGCCTTCCTAACGCCATACTTTCCAGGAAAGGGAGAAACCAAATGGGGAAAATGCCAGGAATTCACTTAGCACAGCCCTCCTTACCCCTTCTCATACTGCCGTGTCTGCTGTCAGCTCATGCCTTAATTCTCATCAGCTACTCCTGATCCCCCTTGGGAATCTCATTTCTACTTTGGGCTAGGGGTGGGGGTTGCTGAGCCTTTACATGCTAGCTGACCCCTACTTTCCCATCTGTTCCCCTTTGATGAGTAGATAATTCACCAAATTTGAAGGTTATTCCATTCTTCAAGGACCAGTTAAAAGCACCCCTTCATGTCAATATTAATTTCTTTCTTTACCCTTTCTTAACATCTTGTTTGTGTCTCCTTATGCCACCTACCACTGTTTTCCCTGTATTTCTTTATGGCTTTGTCTCTTCTACTAGATGGTGAGTTTCTAAAGGTGTGGCTTCACCTTACTCATCTTTGTATAACAGAGAACGTTCATACCATTTTCTGTGTATGAATAATATGTGGGTAGGGATGTATAGAGTTGGTTTGTATTGAAGTGCTCTTTCCTGTACACACACACACACACACACACACACACACACACACTCAATACTATCTCTCTCTGGAAGTCTCTTCATCTTCCTTTTCTTTACTTACTACTTACTTATCCTTCCTCTTTCCATTTAAATGCTGCTTCCTTAGGTATTCCCTGGACCAGGTTAAAAGTCCTTCAGAAAGGCCCTATTAAGACATCTACTTAAAACTCTAAATAAAATTCAATGCACTTAAAATTATTTGTTCAGTATCTATTTTGTTTGCTAGGCAGTAAACTCCATGTTGACAGAGGCAAGACATTCCTGTTTTATTCACTATTTTATACCTAGCATGGCACAACTATCTGTTGACTTATTGATTGAAATAAACTCACTGTTTATTTTCTTCTGATTATTTATTATTATTGTTATTGTTGTTGTTGTTACTTTAATCAGAAGCTATCCCTTCATGTTTGGAGCACAGAGACTGGAATCAAATTCTAAGTATTTGTATCACAGTTCCGTCACAAGTTGTATACCCTTAACCTCTCTGTTCCTTAAATTCCTCATGCTTAAGATTACAGTATCTACATCCAGGGATATGGTCAGGATTAAGAGAGATAAAGTAAATTGAACCTTGAACAGGGAGGCACCCAATAAACATTAGCTATTACCACCATTCAGCCATCCTTATGGAAGGGAGAACAGAAGCAAATAATACGAAAAATTATTGAAAATTCTCTCTTTTCTAGCCCATCTTCACAAACCTAGATGAGGGGCTACTCGGAAGTGATATGCATTCATACATATGCTCGAGGCAGCCTTTTCTCCTGGGAAGCTTAGTACTTCCACGAGCTGCCTTTGTGGGATAGGAGCCTTGTGTGGGTGTGGATGTGTGAGCAGGAGCCTCCCTGAGACTGGGGTCCTGCGATGGTGACACGGAGTGTTTCTGCTGCTCCATGGCTTCCCTCTGACATCATGCTTCCCAAAGAAAAGGCTGAAGTAAAATGGGCCAACCAGTGCCTTTTGGCTTCCAAGGATGCATATTAGAGTTGAGGTAGCAGCATTTTCTGGCAAATAACTATAGATGCATACGATTCTCCCTTACAGTGCTTTTCCATAACTTGCATACATGTTACTCTGGGCTGTTTTTATAGCTGCAGCCAACACCAATACCCTTCTGTTTCTTCGTTTTCTTGACATTTTACCCAATCAATTATGAAGTACATTGCTCTTTGCTCTCAAAATGGCATGGCTTTCTTTCTTTTGAACAAGCTTATGAAAATGTCAGAAATTGTTAAAGGAAGTGAGGGAACAAAAAGCCACAGAGGAGAAATGTGGCTTTTATGTTTAATTGACATACAGCCTGTCATTTACCTTGGTGATCTGAAATTGTGCGCATTAAGGGTTAGGGAAATTCCATTTTAATTTTTCACACGCCTTTCCCTCTTTGGTCCTTTTACCGCCCTGTGAGAGGGTAGGGCAGTTATTTTTAGACCCATGTCAGAGATGAGGAACCTGAGACTAAGTATCTCCCTCAAGGTCTTAGGCACTAAACTTTCAGGTTCCATGAGCCTACGCCCACCCCCACCACTTAATAGTTCTATGACTTTGGACAAGACACTTTGGGTTTTTTTGCATCTCAGTTTCTTCATCTGTAAAAGTTAGAGTAACATGTTTATGTCAGCGTTCTTGTTAGGATTAATTTAACTAGTTCTCTACATTAAACTGTGCCTTGTGCATCGTGAGTGCTCAGGAAATATCAGCTAGTAATACGATGCTGTAAAATAATAATAACTGTTTTTCAGGTTTGTAGTGAAGTTTACATGAGATAATCCATGCAGAGCTCTTAGCACATTTCCTGGCAAAATAGAAGCACTCAGTAAATGTTTGGAATACTTTTAATATTATTTTGATGCTTATTTTGTTTGATCATGGTGATAACATGCACAATCAAATGAATTATCGGTTGAGGACTAGAAGATCATGTTTGCATCCCTCCCTCACGAGGATGCTGGTGACAACACTCAGTACTTTTGAACTTCCTTTACTATCATATATTTTTAGAGAGATTTACACGTGTGGATTAAAGACCTAAACACACTCATCAGTTGGATAATTTGATAAAAGGTCATGATTGGTCGTGAATGCTACTTACAAATACGACAACTGCCTTAAAGAAATAGCAGTGTTTATTCTTCTCTGCCATTGTTAGGTATCATTTTATGTGTAGAAGTTTTGGAGAGCACTTGAGGACATATGAGGAAAGAGGCAGCTGGTGATAACAGACTTCAGGCTTGGCAGCCTCGCTTTCAACAGATAGCCTTCTTCTTCTCCCTGCTATACGCTCCTGAGCTTTGGCTGCATAGGCATATCCTCATACTAGGTTTGTTCAGAAAGTAAAACGTTTTAAACCAAAGAAAATTATTGATGATATTAAATGGGGTCTTTAAGCTTGCCCATTATAAACCGTCACATTCTAAGAGGATGAAATTCTACATTCTACAAGGATAAACACTCTGTGTAGTCACTTTCTTTCCCCTCCGAATTTGGGGTTTTTGTCTTTTAAATACCAAGAAGTTTTTCTGATAATAAATATACCCAATGTGCACTAGGTTTTTGTCTATCAGGCTTAAGCTTTCAGTCTTTCCAAAAGAAATCTGAAAAGCTACATTGTCCTTGCTTGAGGTATGAGGTGTGATTAACTTACCTCACCAGGTCTTACTACTTAATTCAGGGATGAATAGTGATTTTTAATATCTCTAGCAAGCCAACTCTGGCACTGGGTTGCACAAAAATGGATTTAGCTGCTAATTTGGATGTGTGACTGTAATATCCTCGGCCTTTCCAGGTCTAAATGTCTGTGTCTTAACTTCCCAAATTTGAAGGTCCAGTTCTTCAGTTTAGCTAGAGAAGAGAACTTTCTGGCCTATAGTTTTAAATATTTTAGATTCTGGTCTGAAATACCTAGCAAAATTGTCCAGCCAGGCCAAATTCTTCAGGCAATTGTCAAAGCACATGTCTGTTTGTGGTATGTAGACACCGTTTTCTTACACTATCACCATATTTAGAGGGCATCGTCAGTGCCTTCAACCATGTTCAGTGTCAGCCTATTTGTCTGAGAATCCAGCTGTTGAGTGGAAGTTTACATTGGTCTTCTCCCCAAGGGCTTTCAGAGTAGTCAGTATAAAGTCCGGAAAAAAAAAATGAAGGGTAGATTGTTCTTAGCATGCAGGAAGGAAGTTGTCAGGCGGAAAGAGGATATGGGTTTGTTTGCATGCAAGGGTCAGTATTTGCTGGCTAGATATTTCCGCTGTGTCCACACGACAAGAAAATCCTCAGTTTCCTGTGCTGGACAAATAGCAGGAAAGGGTGTGAGGGTTATTGAATGACATTATCATGTTATAGCCTCATGGGTGAGGAAAGCCTGCTTATCAAAACTGATAGCAGCACTGGGCTTATTTGGGGAGGAGACCCAAGGTGCTGGAGTCACGCTGGGTGTTTTTCCTCTTGGGTGCTTTGGATCATTTGGCTTTTGCAGACCTGACATTCTTCCTCCCAGATAGAGGGGACTGTTCTTACTCACTGGAAAGTTACTATCAGTTCCATTATTTGCCCTCTTCTCTCCGGCAAACAGTTCAGGTAGAAAGGAAATAAGAAACAATCAGACTGATTGAGTAGAAATACCAAGATGTGAAACTTGCACTGCCCCCCCAAAACCAACCTTCTTTTTTATGTTTAGCCCCAGATGCTCATGTAGACTCGACTTTATTCAAGCGTGGATCTTGTTTAGTGTAAAGTTCAAGTCCAATAACTGCCAGTACAATAGCTTAAATGAGAGCTAGAGTTAAACGTATGACTCACTCTGCCATTTTTAATGTTCTGTTTAAAAAATTCTTTCTAATGTGTAGCTGCCAGGTGGAGGAATACACAGGTAATGTCTATAGTCCTTACCTGTAAATCTATTTAAATCATGATTTAGAAGTGTAATTATTGTGCATTTATTAAGTTGGCCTATAATTAGTGCTTACCACTTTTAGCAATTTCTAGAACCCCAAATGAAGCAGTATGATATATAATAGGTTCTTTCATGTCAGTAACTTGCTTTTTATCAAAAGCAGTTTTAAATTAGGATTCTGGAAAATTTTGAAATTGGAAAATACCGTGAGCCAAACAAATTGGTTACAGTGATGATATTTGCTCCTAATGAAAGGTATTCTTTTCTTTCTTAATTCAAATTCAACCACGAACTCTGATTTCTAAGCAGAAATATTTAAATACAATAAAAGAGGAAATGATCAGGCCCTATTTTCAAGGAGAAAGCTTATTTTAAAAATAAATAATAGAGACAATTAATCTTCTGAGAAACGCATCAAAGAGAATTGAATTAAATCTTTAAAGGAAATAATAAACTGACTAACAGACAACATTGCAGAATATTAAAATGCCAATAGAATAGGCTTTTGAAAATATTCTTTGGAAAATGCATCAAGTCTTTAATGACACCCTGGGGATGAGGGTTGTAGTTTATCTCGAAGTCAGGAAATCATTTATTTTCTTAAGTTAATTTAGAGGTATTCTTTCCTTATATAGATTTACCAAGTAAAACATTTTACCTGGACCATAAGAACTTCTAGTAAATTCACAGCCAACTTATACCATTTTTTAATTTATAGCATGAAGAAAACAAACATGATTGTAAATAGATTTTTAAGGTAAAGTTACCCAGAATAAGTACCAAATTTCCCTACTTCACCACTGAAACAGTGATGTTTTTGATATTCCAGGTAGTGAAAAATAATCACAACGTTATGCTATATGGTTATTTGTACATAGTATAAGCGGTTGAAGCAACCAAAGTCAAATAGACGTCTTTTAGATTGCTTGTCCCAATTTCATTGTTCTTATTTGGAGAAAAAGGCTGGTTCAGGTTTTTAGTAAGTCAATGAGGTGTTTTCTCAGCACTGGATCGCTTCCTGTGATTTTTCTGGGGCTTATGTCTTCTTGTCGCAGTAAGGGGTTACAGAAAACTCTGTCTACTTTAACTGCAGCGTAGTGTGTGGTAGACGCACCATGTTCTGTCCTTGCGGATGACTCCTTCCCAGTCTCGGTCTGCGGCAGTTCTGGGAAGGTGGTGGGGCAGTGTAAGGTCCTGCGGGAGAGAGGGCCTTCCACTGCCCCAGAGCGCGTGAGAAGTCAGTAACCGGTTCCGGAGGTTGTTTATGGTGCTTTACTCCTGGAGTCACTGTCATCGTTTCTTTTTTCTTTTCTTTTTCTTTTCTTTTCTTTTTTTTTTTTTTTCCTGCCCGGCTTCATTCCCAACCTTCCAGGCTCTTTCGCCTTCAAACATTTTCTACACACTTCTCAGAATTATTTTGCTTCCTGAGAACTCCGACCATGTCACTCTGCTTCTCAAGGGCCCCCGGAGGCTTTTCTTCACTCTTTAGCTTGAGCGCTGACTGCCGCCTTGCCTTCCAAACGCTCTAACACTGTTCCCACATTACCTGTCTGCCCTGCACTTCTTTGTTAACCCAGCCCTGTTGTCCCTGCCTGTTTGCACCTCTGCCCCCGCGAGATGCAAGCTCGAGGGGGAACTCTGAGTCAGAGCTTGCTTGGGCTATGGGCCTTCATGTGATCTGAACCTCTGTATACAAGTAGTAGGAATATATACGTTCGATCGACATTTTCATAAGCAATTTTTCTCTTTTTTAGCTTTAATGTCTTCCCATATTGCATTCATCTGCATAACAGTAAACACATGCCCCGACAGAAAGTTGCAGGCAGGGATATTTATTTATAACAGATGGCACAAAGCAGGAACATGATGAATCGGTGTGTGGCTCCTGAACTAGCAGGCCCATAAATAAAGTATCCTCAAAGCTACTTTGGGGATCTTGCTTGCTCAGAAGAAAGGAAAGATGATGCTCACAATTTTGTTGCCTTATATAATATAATCCCAAACATGTGCAGTTTCACCACATGCAACCATCATTTTATAACTGAATTTTTTCACCCAAAAATCTGTTCACAGGTAGCATTTCAGACCCATGGCATAATTATAGCAATAACAATTTTCTTTTCTTAGTTCCTCCTGTCTTTATTGATCTAATGACTCAATGCATTTTAAGAAACATATAATTACAAGCTGATAATGGTCTAAACAAGACACAGACCAATAACATTTATGTAACCCTTCGCTTAAAACCTTATGTGTTGATAGCTAGAATAATGAGATTATTTCCAAGAATACACTTATCAAAGACACAAATATTATTCCTTGAATTTTAAATAATTTTGTTTATTTCTCAATATACAAGGTATACGAGGGTGGTAAATATAAAGGCCAAGTGCAGCAGACCTTGTGAATACAAAGTATTCATTTAAAGGATTTGAGGCTAAGCATTTGGGAATGTTTTGAGATTGAAATTGAAGAGTTTTGTCTATTCTACACACATTAGGGAGCCAAATATTTTTACAGAATTGTATGTATATATATATATGTGCTTGTATGTACACAAGGCATGTTTGTGTGTACATATATGGACATGTGTTTGTGCACATACAAGTGCATGTGTCTGTACATGCATGTACACATATTTGTATGCATGTATACATGCATGTATTTATGTTTCTATATTTTAACATTGGAAAAACTACTGCTATTATTTTGATAATGGAAAAAGCAATTGATATAGAGAAGTCTTAGCTGAAAGGACAAATGTTTCACTTTTTGGACATATAGTCTGGACTTCAAATGTGCTTCATGAACAGATAATATTAATGATTGTGTTTGAAATGATAATCCCTTAAGTGAAACAAATATTCTGACTCACCATAAAATTTCCTAACTGTTTTAGATCCCTTTTCTTTAGAGAGGGGAAGGAACATTAGACACTCATTGTTTTTACATAAATTAACCCAAATATGCTAATATCTTGGACGTGTATCAGTCCCTAGAATCACAAAATCAAGTTGCTATAAGACCTTTTCAGATCTGAAAACAATTGTTGTGAGAAGCAGAAATAAAGGACAACATAACCCAGTGATGACTGAAGGGTGAGAGCTGAGTTATTACAGAAAAAAAAAGTCAGTTGCGCGTCTGACTCTGGATCCTGGCTTGGGTCATGATCACTTTGGTTCCCAAGTTACAGCTCCACATTGGGCTCTGTGCTGACAGGACGGAGCCTGCGTCAGATTCTCTCTTTCCCCTCTCTCTCCCCCAGCCCACTCATGCTTCCTCTCTCTCTCTCTCTGTTTCTCTCAAAATAAATAAATAAACTGAAAAGAAAAAAAGGTCAAAGATAATATTTTAAGAGCTTCTTTATTTGTTTACTGGATGAATAGTTATTGAATACCTACAAGGTTATATGAAGCATGCTAGGTGCACTCAATACAAAGATGCATGAGAAAATCTTGTTGGGGAGATAGATCACTAAATGATCCATCACACACAAAGGTGTGATGGAGATGTTGAAATGGTGTATCGGGAGCAGAGGGACGGCATCCAATCCAGTTCAGTGAGCAGAGTTTAAGGAAGAATGTCCTCTTTTAAAATATACAGAACTAGGATGTCTCTTATTAACATTTTTTGGGGGGGAAAAACATTTGAAAATTGCCTGTGAATTATTTGCACTTTGAATTTGCTAAGTATATAAGAATGACTTCTGGTATGCCTTGAAACTAATAGTTTAAAAATTTTTTAGAGTGCTTTCAAAAGACTAGGGCTTTTATGTGATAAAACCTTATAAAACACTTGACATACTGGCAGCACATGGTAAGTGCTATAAATCTAAGCTGCTATTATTGTTATTTTTTTAATTATTATTGTCACTAGTTCTATGACTACCGCTGCTTAGCTGACTGCACACCTGTGGTTAGAATCAATGAGATAATCGTAAAAGGGAAAGTGCTCCTATGAAACTTTGTAAAAATAGAAGACACTTCCATTAGTTAGGAATGTGGTCAGTTGTAAGAACCAGAATAAACAATAGCTCAAAAAAGAGTATTGGTTGTTGGTTTTTGTTTTTTTGGTTTTCGGGAGTTTTTTGATCTTGCATCAACAAGAGCTACAAAGGATTCCTTTCTGGCAACAATGTAGCAGCTTTACAACACCAGGGCCAACATCGCTGGGGTTATCTTCGCTTTTTCTTACTGGGTTGACTCATTGGTATAAGGATGACTGTTGAACCTCCAGGCATCCTGTCTGTATTTCAAGCAGGAAAAAAGGGGGAAACAGTTCTTTGTGACACTTTGTGCTTTTATTCTGGAAGGGAAGCCCTTTTAGCAGAGTTCTGCCTACCTTTCAGTGTGGAGAACTGTGTCACCTGGCTGCCTACTTACAAGAGAGGCTAAGTAATTGAATATTCAGTTTTCCAATTTTTAGAAAATGGGAAGGCAAGGAAGAAACTTTTTGAGTGAACTAACCTATATTGATTGACATGATGTTATATGAATATGTTCATGTATCAAAAATGCTGGGTTACATTTTCATAGTTGGGACTCAAGTCCAATGTCTATATTAACTGCATTAAGTCTGATTTGGTTTCTAAGAATGTTTTCCCTGTATTTATTAATTCTTTGGTAGACCAGTTAACTAGCATCGTGGACAAACTGTAATCTTTTTGATATGCTTTATTTTTGAAGAAAAGTATATTAATAAAATGAACTTATATTTTTCATAAAAGAAACTCATGAAGTATGTTCGTTCATTATATGCATTGATGGCAGTCTATCATAATTTCTTAATCTGTAGCTCTGATAAGAGATCGCTGGTCTTCAGTTTGATAACCTCAAGTCTTTGCAAAATCCTGAATGACAGATTTAATGGAAGCTGTGAGGTCAAGTGTTTGAAATGAGAACTATCCTAGAAAACCCCAAATCCAATGATACTGTAACTATATTTTACTTGCTAGAACAACAAAGGTTCAAAACCATATTTTGGAAATTTTTAAACAATAAAAATGCACTTGTGTGGTGCTTCATTCCCCTCTACCACCAAACTAAACACACATGAATGAGAAAATGAGGTTAATTACAGCCCATGCTAATTGTCTAATTGTACTGGTTAATGGAAGCATTGTGCATATTAGTTTACATTTACCAAGAATCAATCCATCACATCTGATAAATCACTTCATGTGTATACATGTTCTCTCTCCAACTAGATTATATACTCTGATTTCTGTTTCACGGATCCCAGACTAATGACATGGCCCTCTTCCCTTTACCATTCTGCATGCTTCGTGCTGTTGTCATTGCTGTTTTTGTCTCACAGTGTTTTAGCTCAAGGTGAGCTTAATGTAGAAATAGCAAACAGAAAAGTGCCAAAGGTCCCAGGATATACCTTCCTGGGAAAAGCAAGCTAGTGCTTTTATTTTATTTATTTATTTACTTATAGCTCAATCTCATTTGCCTTCTCCCATACCAGAAAATAGCATAGTTTGTATAGACAATTGCCATTTATAAATATTTAGCAGAGCCTCATCTTCCCAAGGCAGTAAAAGAGGGCATTGAGGTTATTAGATGTTCATGATATTAACTGGCCTAAAGGGCATGATTTATTGCCAAAATTCAAGTCAATGCTTTGACACTTATTTTGTCTTCTCCTTTTAGCATGGATTTCTTTCTTATCAAGAGCTAAATTAAAGCAAAAAGTTCTCAAAAGAATAGCATCATTGTAACATCTTTTATTTATTTTTCTTTTTTAAATTTATTTCTGAAAGAGAGAGAGAGAGAGCGTGAGCTAGGGAGGGTCAAAGAGAGAGAGACACACAGAATCCGAAACAGGCTCCAGGCTCTGAGCTAGCCATCAGCACAGAGCCCGAAGAGGGGCTTGAACCCTCGGACCACAAGATCATGACCTGAGCCAAAGTCAGACGCTTAACCAACTGAGACACTCAGGTGCCCCTGTAATATCTTTTAATCAGGCAGTATGTTATTTTGTCTCTAGCCCCATGTGCCTCTGGTACTAAGAAACTAAAATCAATGATTTTTAGGGAATGTACAAATATTCAATATAGATAAGTAGTTTTGTTTCTTTGCCTCACACTGAGAATCTATTCAAGAAGGGACATAGCCTCTTGCTGGATCTCTCAATTTGTAAAGTCAACAATCAGACCCAGGTAAGTTGGGGAGACTCCTAAGGGATGGAATTACATTTGTAATATTGTAATCATCAGGACAAAGAAGGTCAGAAGGTTGTGCTGTCTTTACTAATAACAGAAGCATTGAATCCTAAAGTTTGACCCTGATTAAGTTTATTTACTCTTTCAGATTTCCATTTTCCTATCTAACACGAGTATATGTATTTCCTTTGCTATTCTAAAAGTATATTGAGGAAATGAAAATGGAAATCCTTTTTAAATACAGAATAAGCTGGAAAGCACTTTTGCTAGTCTCAGATTTCACCTCCTAAAATATGTCAGATGTTTCTCTTCTGTAATCTTTCAGATTATTTCCTCTAGTATCGTTATTTGCTCAAATGAGTTGTACACGTGTTTAGAAAATAATAACGATGACTACATATATGTACTGTGGTCCACATCATATTTTTCTGTACCTGAGTGGGTTAAGTACTTAGGATTTCAATCTAGTTTGACATGCTCAGCTGTTTTTGACCTTTTATTTTCTCAGAAACTAGTTAGTTAATCCAAAATTCTGATGGTCCGTAAGAGTGTTACTCTTTTATGGGATCCCCTAGACGTAACTGCTTAGAGAATGTGCCGGCCTACTCTGTAATTCTCAGCTAAATTAGGAAGATTAAATTCAAAAACAGCAAGAAAGTATGATAATAAGAAGTTCAGAACAATTTGAAATTCTTTTCATTTTGAAAACTGTGTTGATGGAGGGAAAACCACCATACCATTTGAAATGCATGTGTTGCAGCTGTTTCTTGAATATAAGAAAGGAGAGGACATATTTTACAAGAAAGTGGCTGTGATTGTGTGGTAGGCAAGTGGAAGTAGGATGTTTTCATAGTCTAGAAAGCAATGCATGCAGGTGATTTCAGGGGAAAAAAATCCCCACCCACCCCACCTCCGCTGTTAATGTCCTTCAGTTTTTATCCTCACTAATTTTGCTTCACATCTTGAGATACTCACTGATAGTTTGCATTTTTAAATCAGTCTGATTTCTTCTTTCACCAGATATCTTTTGTATTGGCCCCTGACATCCTGACGTATGGTATTGAATATAGAGCACAGAGATCCATCAAGTTCCATAAACTCTATTTTTTCAGGGAAATTTCTATGATTTTATTCATTGTTATATTGGGTTTGGCCAGTAGAATGAATCAGAAATGACAGTGTGCCTCTTCTAAATCTAGCCAGGCCTTGAGAGTTCTTTTTGCATCTTTCCCTTAGCATCTTGCAACTAAGATTAGCCTGTTAGATGATGGGAGACATGGCCCATTCACCAACCCCAAGAGCTGACATTCAAATGAATCTATCCTAGACCAGCAACCCCTGGTCAACCCATTCATTGACTATAGATGCATGAGTGTGCCTAGGCAAGACCAGCTGATCCTGGCTGATACCAGCACAAGTTCCCAGCTGAGATGAGACTCATGAGCAGTTATAAATCTTTATGTTCTAAGTCATTGAACATTGGGGTGGTTTGTAATAGAGCAATAGCTAACTGATACAAACAATGTAATTCTCTCAAAATTTCCATGGTCTCTTTACTTTCTAAACTACTAGTAATATTTTTTTTTATTTTTTAAATTTTTTCATTTATGTATTTATTATTTTTGGGGGTGGGGGAGAAAGAAGGAGTAGGGGAGAGGCAGAGAGAGAGGGAAAGAGAGAGAATCCCAACCAGGCCCCATGCTATCAGTGCAGAGCCTGACACAGTGCTCAAACTCACAAGCTGTGAAATCATGACCTGAGCCGAAATCAAGAGTTGGACACTTAACCCACTGAGCCTCCCAAGTGCCCCAGTAACATTAAAAGATGCGTGTGTGTATATATATACATATATATATATATATACACACACATATATATGCATACACACACACACAGACACACACACCCCATTTTACCTTTCGTTTTCTATTTGTCTTATATCTGTAGTATTTTCGAGTCTCTTTAAACTATTACACAACTAGGCGTGCCTGGGTGGCTCAGTCAGTTAAGCATCTGACTTCGGCTCAGGTCATGATCTCACAGTTCATGAGTTCAGCCTCATGTCAGACTCTGTGCTGACAGCTCAGAGCCTGGAGCCTGCTTCAGTTGTGTCTCCCTCTTTTTCTGTCCCTCCCCTGCTGATGCACTGTCTCTCATATATGAATAAACATTGAAAAAAATTTAAACTATCACACAACTAGATTTTAAAAGTCCAATCTGAGCATCTTTTAGCCCATTTACTTGCATTGTGATTACTGATACGTGTGTGCGTGTGTATGTTCACAGCATCTTTGGTGATTTCTGTGGGTATTTTTGTTCATTGTTTCTCCTTCCTTGTTTTATATGGGATTGAAAAGCTTATTTTTCCTATTTTCTCCTCTTCTCCTCTCCTATTTTCATTTCTTTTAGTGGTTATCCTGATATTAAAAATATTTCTTAATGTTTATTTTTGAGAGAGAGAGATAGCATGAGTGGGGGAGGGAATGGAGAGTAGGGGACAGAGGATCTGAAGGAGGCTCTATGCTGACAGCAGAGAGCCCAATGTGGGGCTCAAATTCATGAACTGTGAGACCATGACCCGTGTTGAAGTTGGACCCCTAACTGGCTAAACTGCCCAGGTGCCCCCTGACATTTTTAATATGCATGTTCGACTTAAGAAACTCTAAGGATGATCAGTATATCTATTTTTCTTTCAAGCAATACAAGATAATTAGAGTATTTTAACTGCTATTACCATCCCCATCTAATATGCTACAGCCTTGATTTTAGCTCCTCCCTTTAACTAAATGGTCATTACTTCTGACATTCCATATTTACTCCAGTTTTCCTAAATATTTACCTATTAACTTGACCACTATTGCTTCCTGCATTCCTGTATTTGTTTTCTTCTGTAATTCCTTCTTTCTGAAGTCTAAATTTTGCTAGTTCTTTTAAGGAGGATCTGTGAATGGCCAGACCACCATAGTTTTTGTTCATCTGAGGAACATTTCTAAAAAGTTTTTTTCAATGTTTATTGATTTTTGAGACAGAGCTTGAGTGGGGTTGGGGCAGAGAGAGAAGGAGACACAGAATCCGAAGCAGGCTCCAGGCTCTGTACTGTCAGCACAGAGCCAGATGCGGGGCTTGAACCCACAAACCTTGAGATGGTGACTTAGCCGATATAGGACACTCAACTGACAGAGCCACCCAGGCACCCCTGAAGAACATTTTTATTTTGCCCTTGCTCTTGAGGAATAGTTTAACTGAAGGGCATGAAGTTGGAGTCAATAGTTATTTTCTCCTAACATTTTGAAAATGTAATTTAATGACTATAGTTGCTATTAAGAGAAATTTGCTGTGCTTATAATGGATAGTTTCATATATGCACTCTTTGGTTGCTTTATATGCTTTCACTTTTTGATAATTTTGCAATTTCACTGGGAATGTGCCTAAGTGTAAATTTATTTTCATATATCCTGCTCGGGACTAGTGTTTCTTAAATCTGGGCTTTCTTCTCTTTCTTTAATTTTAGAAAACTCTAAGCTATTCTATCTTTGAGTACTATATCTATTCCATTTAGGAGGTATATTGGTACTTTTCGGTTTATACCTCAAACTTTCATGTATTTTTTCATATATTTCACTGATTTTTTTCTTTTACTCTCTGGGATGTATTGGTTGTTAATTTCCCAAGACTTATGCTTTTTTTTTTTTTTTTTTTTTTTTTTACAAATAGTTTATTGTCAAGTTGCTTTCCATATAACACCCAGTGCTCATGCTTTTGGTCACTAATTGACTCATAGTTACGCCTAACCTTTTCTTAAACTCATTCACAGAAGTTTTAACAATTGCAACTTTTATTCTGTAAACTTCTATTAATTTCTTTTTCAAAACTGCTTATTTTGTCTATAACTTTAGTTCTTGACTTACAGTTTCTATTCCTTCTTTTATGTTTTAACACTTTTAAATACATTTGTTCTATATTCTCATTCAAATTGTTGTTCTATTCTTTTATTAGTTCTGTTTTCTCCAGAAGTTGACCTTGAGTAGATTCAAGTGCAAGTGGCTTATTTGGGAGGTGAAGAAAATGTGTGGGAAACAGCTAGAACACAAGTTTCAGAGTTATCACACCTCCTTCTCTTGCCCAGAAGCAAGGGAGCTGGGATATTTACATATTAGTCATTGGTTGAGGGCTTCTCTATCTATGGCTGTTACCTCCTTGGAACTTGTAGCCTGCTCTATTCAAGGACAGTGTAACTTATGCTGTGGGGACAGGCTGCTGAGCTGATTTAGAGAGGGCCCTCAGGAGGCACCTCAGGAGGTAGTTCAGTCAGTTAGGCTTCTGGACTTCTGCTCAGGTCATTATCTCATGGTTTGTGAGTTCCAGCCTTGCACTGGTCTCTGTGCTGACAGCTCAGAGCCTGGAGCCTGCTTCAGATTCTGTCTCCCTATCTCTTTGCCCCTCCCCCACTTGCACTCTGTCTTTCTGTCTCGCTCGCAAAAATAAGCAAACATTAAAAAAAAATTTAGAGATATCCCTCAGGCAGACATGCAGATACCTTCAGTTGGGAGTTAACAATGTAAATTTAGTCCAAGACCCAAAGCATGCTGGCTTGGCAACCAACAACACTTGTTACAAAAAGTTAAACTCCCCATTGTTTTTTGTTGCCAACTCTTGGTTATGTGTGCTTTGTAAGTTTCAACCATTAGGTCATCTTCAGTGGTACTGTGTGTGTGTGTGTGTCTATGAATTTCTGCCTTCCGGACTTAAGAAGTATTTCTTCAGAATGGTTTTATTTTATATATCTGCCTTGTGTCCCTAGGAAAAAATTAATTTTTTGTTAATTTCTCAATTAACATGGGGACATGTGAACTATGAAGGTGGTACAAACTCAGTATTTAAATCTGTGCAAGTTGCAGGCTGGGGATTTTTTTTCAGGTTCTTTTCCCAGAGCCCATAGACAAGCTTCCTTGTCATCTCCCTTGGGTGGTGGTCTATTTTCTTTCAATTATCCTTTTCTCTGAGGGTGTGGCTTCAAAAGTCCCTACTTCATGCTTAGTTTCAGTTCTAATACCTTGCATCATATAGACCCAACATCTTGTCTCGTGTGCTTTGCAACCTTGAGCTGCTGGCTGTTGCCAAACCAGAGGACCCTACCCCAGGGCAGCGGCAAAGTCATCTCATGTGATTACAGTTAGGGCTTTCAGTTTCCTGGTTCTTGCCACCTGGGATTTTCCTTTTTTCTTTCAAACTTAGACATGCATTAGAAATTTTGTTGTGTTTTTCCATTATTTCTAGGTGTTGGTAGCAGGGTGGTTTCAGATTTATACAAGTCTGCTTTTTTTTTTTTTCTGGAACTGGTCATTTAGATTTTAAATATTTAAAACATGCACAGGGTATTTAAAAATAAGATAAATAAGCATGCTTTTAGTAAGGTGTTGTGCTGTTTAAGTAAAAAGATTCCGAGGAGTCTGGACACTCTGTCCTAATCGGGAAACTTCCATTAATGAGCTCTAGCAGCCTTAGACAAGCTATTTAAACTTTTTGATTAATTTTTATCATGTGAAAAGGAGACCAGATATTTGCTAAGCTATTTGCAGTTATAAAATTCCACCAACCAGTTTACAATCTAGTACATGATGAAGATGCAGCAATTTAAGATAGTTAATGTAATTGATAAATTAAGTCCATTTTCTTATCCTTTTCGCTAGACTGTGAATATCTCATGGGACAGAAGAAGATGGAATTTACATCTCTATATACCCCAGGCCTAGCACGGGGACTGACCCTACTTCCATCAAAGAAAGCTTGCTGGGAAACTTTTGAATGTACTCCATATAGGATTCTAGTGCCGCATAAATCACTAGTTCTTTATAGTGTCTCTCTTCTTCTTGCTCCCTCATTACAACCAAAACCACCAACTTTCTCTCTCCCTAACAAAACACACTGCTGAGAGTTTGTGTTCTTTTTCTTTTTAAAAAATTTTTTTCTTAATCCTTTATTTATTTCTGAGAGAGAGAGAGAGAGAGAGAGAGAGCATGAGCAGGAGAGGGGCACAGAATCTGAAGCAGGCTCCAGACTCTGAGCTAGCTGTCAGCACAGAGCCCAACATGGGGCTCAAACCCACAAATGGTGAGATCATGACCTGAGCCGAAGTCGGATGCTTAACCGACTGAGACACCCAGGTGCCCCATGTGTTCTTTCTCTGCTATTGCCCCGTCTCTCTCCTTTCTTCATGGACAAGCTCTATGAAGTAGTAATTTTGGACCTCCCTCCTTTAATAAACTGTTTTCTATTTTGATTTATAATCCTGGCCCACTTCCATCTCTCTGATTTTTTCTTTCTCAGTCTGTTTCATAACTTCTTTTTTTAATACTGCATCTAAAATTTGAATATGATTGGAGGTTCTGTTTCTCTTAATTCTATATGCTCTTCTCAAATCACATCATCTGTTACCTGGGCTTTAATCACTTAGACTTGATAATTTTAAAAACTGATATATTATTATACATAGATGTCTTAGTCTATTAAGGCTGATATAACAAAAATAGCATAACCTGGGTAGCTTAGAAATAACGAACATTTATTTTTGGTAGTTTTGGAGGCTGTGAAATCCAAAATCATGGTGCTAGCAGATTTGGTGGCTGGTGAAGGCCTGATTCCTGTTCATAGACACCACCTTCCATGGTAGATGAGGTGACGGAGTTCTCTGCCTCCCCTCTCCTTTTTTTAAATAAGAGCACTAAACCCAGTATTAATAACAGGGCCCTCATGACCTAGTCACCTTCCAAAGGCTGTACCTTCTAATACCATCTTCTTGGGTATTAGGATTTCAACATATGAATTTGGGGGAGGGAGGATGCAAATATTCAGACCATGTCCATGTATTTTACTTATTTTATGTGTTGGTTTGTCTCTCCTGTTGGATTAAAGCCCCATGCAGGCAGCAAAGCCTGGAATAGTGCCTGACATATGAAGTAGGCACTCAACAAATATTACTTGAATAAACAACCAGTTTCAGTAGGTGATGCCTTGTGAAAGCACTGTGTTTAATTTTTGTCAGCAGAACAAGAAAGAAATTTTATAAAAAGAATCTGAAAATCTCAAAAGACCATCCATCAGAGATTCTAAGAAGACGGAGACAGCAGTGGCCAGTGTAGTTTTTGGAATTTCCCTAATCTATATAAAAACAGAAAAAGACAGCAAAACCAAAAGCTCATAGACAGGCCTTGGGATAAAACTAAGTGAAAAGGCAATTCAATGAATCCCAAAAGACAAGTGGACAGGGATAAACCACGTGCGGCCACAGTATCTGAATGCCGGTGATGTCAATGAGAGAGGAAGCGGACAAAGAAACAATGGGTTGAGAAGAGAAACCCCAAATGTACAAAGGGTGCTGCTTGGCAGTGTGGCAGGCCCCTAAAGGGCAGAAGCTGACACTGCCCCAATAACTGAGAAGTTCAAGGGCTCCATGGCCCTCGCCCATCTGCCACATACTCTCAAAACTGATGCCAGAGCTCCCTTTCAGGATGGAGTCCCACCGTGAGGAGAAACTTCTGGAAGCAGAATCAAAATTTAATAGAAAAGGGAAAGAGATCATCAGTTAAATGTAGGGATGGGAAACAGAGAAAAGGAGTATCAGAAGGCAAGTCACTGTATTTATTCTTATTGAGATAATTGGCATACAATAAATTCCACATATTTCAAGTGTGCCATTTGACAAGTTTTGACATGTGAAAGCATCACCACACTTGAGATCGTAAACATTTCCATCACCCCCAAGGTTTCCTATGCCTCTTTGTGATCTATCCCTCCTGCTAAACTCTGCTCCCTTCTGGGTAATCCTGATCTGCTTTTTGTCACAATAGATTTGTTTGCATTTTCCTGGAGTTTTATGTAAGCTACATCATGATGTTTTACCCTTTTCTTTCTGTCTTTTTTTCCTCAGTGTAATTGTTTTGAGATTTACCCATGTTGTTGCATGTATATAACATTAGTTCATTCTTTTTTAATGCTAAGTAGTATTCTACTGCGTGGATATGTCACAATTTGTTTATCCATTCACCAGTGGATGAGTATTTAGGTTATTTCCAGTTTGGGGCTATTTTAAATAAAGCTGCTATGATCTTTTATGTATAAATCTTTGAGTGGATATATGCTTTCCCCTCTTTTGAGTAAATACCAGTGGGTAGAATGCCTAGGTCATAGAGGCAGGTGTGCATTTAAGTTTTTCAGAAACTACCAAACTATTTTCCAAAGAGGTTATACCATTTTATAATTCCCACCAGCACTGTATGAAGACTTCAATGTCCTCCATATCATCAGCAGCATTTGGCATGGTCAATGTTTATTATTGTACCCATTCTAATAGGTATGTCATAATATCTCAAGGTTTCAATGGTGTGTTTCCCTAATCACTAATGAAATTGAGCGTCTTTATATCCTATCTCTGTACACCTAGAATTTGCCATCCATGGATCTTCTTGATGAGATGAAATCTGTCTGTTAAATCTTCTGCCATTTTTTAAAAATATTTTTATTTATTTCTAGGAGAGAGAGAGAGAGAGACAGTGTGAGCAGGGGAATGTCAGAGAGAGAGGGAGTCACAGACTGAAACAGGCTCCAGGCTCCGAGCTGGCAGTCAGCACAGAGCCTGACGCGGAGCTCAAACCCACGAACCGCGAGATCATGACCTAAGCGAAAGTCGGATGCTTAACCGACTAAGCCACCCAGGCGCCCCAATCTTCTGCCATTTTTAAATTGGGTTGCTTGTTTTCATAGTTTTAAGAATTCTTTATGTATTCTGGATGTAAGTCCTCTATCAGATATACTATACATTTCTAACCATACACAAAAATAACATAAGAGAATTCTCTGTGAAGGTAAAAAAAAGCTATGTAAGCTAAGCCTCTTCTGAAAGTTCAGAAAAACTAAATACATAAAAATGAGTAAAGAAAAGTATTGAGTTCAACTTTAATGCAAAATTAGTACAAGGAAAAGAGGACTAGGAAGTTTTAGGACTCTGATACATAGGACAGACTTCTGTTCTACCCACTATAGATGTTTGCATTATAAAATCAGAAAATAATTCAGAAGGCCTGTCGCTGAGGCCTGATTTTTTATCATTATATATTTGTTTCTTTGCCTTAATAATATTAAAAGGACTCTATCTACCAAAGGTTTGATATATTAAGTTAGTTACTAACACTTCAATGAACGTAATTTTAAATGATCTTTTGCAGTATGATGGAAAACTGAGAGAAACTTCTTAGGCAAATGATCCACCCAATAGATATTCAAATAGAGGGAAAGTAGAGAGCCATTCATCATGTGACAAAATTTTGGTGAAGAGTAATTTAGGTTGGGACTGCTGTCTCCTGCATGTGGTAGAATTGGGGGTACCATGAAACCTAGTTTTTCGTAGAAGAATGGAAGACAAGTCTTAAATGGAAGGAGGCAGAACAATAATTGCTCACAATTTCACTTGATGCAATCATGATTTTACCCTCCAGGTGGAAAAATAAATAAGATAAAACAAATGCTTGGCTCTGAGGAAGGTCAGAAATAGGAAGACTTCTTACTGATAAAATGTTTATGACTCAGGGAAAAAAATACAAGGAAGAAGGCAGATGGAGAAATGAAAGCCAAAAAGCAGTGTGTATGGGATTGGGGGGTGGGGTGGGGAAAGAATGGCTAGAAAGAGAAGAGGGAAGAAAAAGGAACACAGAAGATTAAAACAATCTTTTAAAGGTTTGCTCTCTCTTTTTGAAAAATTTAAAAATATTTTCAGCAAACAACATTGCTTCTCTCTTGGTTTTGTTTTGTTCTGCCTTCCTTTCTACACTGATGTCTGTTCTTTGTTTTGCATCCTGGTTTTGCAGGGGGAATTCTGCTTAGCCAGACACGAAGGGAACTGCCAGCTATGTCAATCAGCTGTCATAACTAGGGCCAGAGACCAAAAAAGAACAGCAGAAGCCAAAAAGGAAGGAAAAAAAAAAAAAGAGAGACAGAGATGGTGGTGTGTGGGAGTATGTTGTGGGTGGGTGTGGGGGGAGGGTGCAAAGGGAGCTTGCCGGGCTGGGAAAATACATTTTACCCATTTCTCCCGAGTTACTTCATCTATACTTTTTTTCAGTTCTGTGGGAAATCAAGAGCAAAGGCTCAGCTTATCAGTGATTTCACTGAGCCAGGATTCAGAAAGCTGAAGGAACATCCTGTACCAAGCTCTGAAACACTGACCTCAGTAGAATCCCCACCCTGAGGATCTAACGGAAAAATATTTGCCTCATAGTGTGTGATGGCTCCGTAAGATATGCAGGCTATGGAAGACAATAGGAAAAATTTAGAATTAAATTTTGAGTTCGAATAAAAGCTTGGACAAAGCAGTGGCCCTGTTTCTTATTTGAAATGCAGTATGCTGAGAACTTTACCAAATCCAGCCATTTGCCTGTGTTTGGATTAGTCTTGGAAGGATCATTAGACCTGATTTCTGCCAAAGACAGTTAGGATTTGCCCATGCTGATGCCCAAATATAGACCTCAAGTTCAGTGTTGTGTCTACCATGTGGCTTGTCTAATCCAGAATGGGCTTGTTCACCATGCTCTTCCCAGACATAGCATAAGCCACTAGGACAACTATAATTAATACTGGGAATACTAAATAACCTTTGGCTAGAGCTATTTTGACCCAATAGTTGAATCCAGTGGAATAAGACATCTAGGTTTATAACCCTAGCTAAGGTCTGATGCTGTCTGTGACATTATTTTTTCAAGACAAAAGAGTTCTCTGTCCAAGAGTCCCGAGTTACTCAAGATGAGTGAGTTCAAGTTTGTTCTTTTTATGTGTAACTTGTTCCAGTTGCTGGCTCCAATTTCATTCATCAATTATGATTATGGGTTGTAATATTAACCTAGATTTAAGTATGCCAAAGTTTGATGGAGAATAAGAATATATGAAATCTTGACATGTTATGTTTAATGCTGGTATCTTATATTAAAAGATAGTCCAACTCAGCTAAATAGGAAATTGGGTTACATGATTCTGTTATTACTGCTAATAGATATTGGAACTACACTATATATTCTTTAGGTAATCAATATACTAGAACTGATTATACATGAATACTTGTGAAGTTAGAGTTTCTAAGGCTCTCACAAACACGGATGATACTTCTGACACCAGATTTGTCTTTAAAGACTTTGAATTATTTGAAATATAGATAATAAATTTAAATAGCCACATGACTAACTACATTATTACTGAAGAAAACTCATCTCAGCAGAGGTTGGCAGTAACAGTCCTTAATGTGTCTCTAGAGCCACATCCTTCACATACTTTATCTGAAATATTTTTATGAATCTCTGGCCAAAACCACTTTTGATCCAAATAAGATCCATTTTTTAGGTTTGTGGCATCTCATGGGGGCAAATTCACTTCTATTTGTGATTATTAGGTTCAGGGCAAGGTTTTTAATTAGCAACTTCCATACCATCCAAGATTAAGCTAGAACACATCAGAAGGTAAGATTTCTCTTAATACACAGTTCACTTTGAACAAAGTTGCATTCAATATATGCACCATAACAGGAAATTGTGTGTATGAAATAATATTTTTACAGTGAGTAACATCTTGTCATTTGTCAACACGTTTGTCTTTTATATCCCCCTGCAGCTAAATTTAGTTAGAAAAAGCCTATATAAAAAGACATCTATGTATTTATGTATTTCTAGTGCTCATCTCTGGAAGGCCGAAGCACTTGACAAGCAGGATATTTTAACACAAAATGATACAAATAGATAAGGAGAAGGATACATGGAGAAAATATTATCTTTTTTGTTAAATTTCAAGTTTCTCTGAAACTGTAAATTTGTTACTAGATCAGGTCAAAGATGAATACGAAAAAGGGTAGCCTGCAGAGATGCAGTGATGGCTAAGATCCATCTTTCTGCTCCAAGTTGTTAGTTGTGTTTCTTGAAGTGAATTTATTTTTAAATAGATCATATTCACTTTCTTTGAAAACTACTAAACAGAACTTATTTGATTTTCAGAACCTGATACTGTGACTTGACATATTGAACTTACAAAGTGGACATAGGGAAAAATGTAGGAAGTAGCTGTCCGGAAGGATTATTATAGAAAATGTGCAGGAGAAGGAAGGTAGAGAAAATCTGTTTTTTCTTTTTTCCTCCTTTCTTTCTTTCCTCCCTCCTTCCCTCCCTCCNTTCCTTCTTTCCTTCCTTCCTTTCTCTTCACTTCTGTAGTTGGATCATACTCAAATAAGAGACAAAGTCAACTAGACACATATCAATATAGGTAGAAATTTTAGGGTAGGAAAAGGAAAAATATGATTGTTCAAGATTTGAATTATTTATGCACTTCCCAGCACATGTGTGCAACACACACATTCACACAGTACAAAGTTCCCTAAGCCTAAAGCTGGAAAATTTTGTGCCTCAGTACTTCCGCCATGTTTCTCCATTGACAGAATTTTCACCTAAAGTCCAAACATTTGACTCTTCTTGCCATTCCATAAAACATTTGGAAAAATTTTCCACAAGCTTTCTCAGAGACCAGATAAAAACGCCCTTTCACTGTTCCCTGTCTGTCTCCCTCCCATTTCCTGTACACACCTACGTCTTGGACAATTGCATTTAATGCTAAGTTCAAAAACTATGACTTCCAGAGAGGAAAGTTTTGAAGTGAGAGGTGCTTTTATTTGCACACTTAGAAAAGAAAGTCTTTTTTCCTTGGGGTGTTTGGGTAAGAAGCTGGCAGATCAGCCTTCAAGTTCAAAATTGGAGAATATGATTCACTCTTCAATTCCCTTGCTTGTTTTTGGAATAAACAATCAAAGACCATTGTTTCCTCAGAAATGTGTTCCCTTCATATGAACAGAAATTATGGAGAAAAATAATGCCTAACCTTAATCCCAGACACAGCAACATCTTTGATGACTGTTCAGAACATCTCTAGACATATTTAACCTTATAATTTCTGGGATTTTTCACAAAATGATATTGATAGAAGGGGACTCAGTGTCAAAATGTCAGCATTTCCTTGTAGCACAACAGGATTTTCAGATGAATCTGCTCTCTAGAGGTGGTAATTCCTGGAATAATATATGTATTCATCCCAGCAACCAAGCTGTGATACAGTCAGTGTACAGTTAAACAACTCACTTGATGTGCCTTCTGTTGGCCAGGGTGTGTGTGTGGCGGGGAAGGAGAAGGGGACTCTATTTAGAGCCACTCAAAGTTTTCTAGCTTTTCCTAGCTTAACTGTGATCGTCATTTCTCTTTAGCTGCCTCCTGGGCTTTGAGTTTCTGTGTTCTATTGCCCCTTGAGTATCTCCAGCAGGACCTGAAGTTCACAGTTAACATTAACAAAGTGAACACCGTTAGCAAGACACTCTACAGTGATTTCCTAGAGTTCACAGAGACGAATGGCATGGAAAGGGCAGTTCTGAAGATACAATGTCAACTTCTGCTGAGCTACCAAGTCAAGCATAAAAAAATCATAGAACCTGCCGATGTGCTTTGGGCTATACCTTCATTAACATGTGAGGTTCTTCATTTTTCCTCAGTTATGTATGGGGAAATTTCTGAAAGAGAAGTAAAAAGTGTATTTTTTTCTTTTGCACAATAGTTAAAGAAATATTGTTGCTTATGTTATGATTTTATCATACCTAAAGTAACCTAGATTATAAAGTTCCACATTGGACTTTTCTACAGTAGGTTTTTTAAAGGCAGAACATATTAGCCATATTTGTGTTTCTCTAAGAGCTGATACAGTGCTTTGTGCAGCATAGCACAAATATATATATATATATTTATAAATTAATAGTCCATATTTTGTTTTCTCTGACAGTGTTCCTGGAAGGCTTTCCAAACTGTTTTACCAAAACAGAATGTTACCAAAAGCTCTAGGAGTAATAGATCAATAATAACCCTGTTTCATTGAAGAGGGAATTGAGATAAAGTATGTCCAAATGACTTCAATGGGAACATAATATAGAAACAAAGCTAATAAATTCTAGATTTATTTTGTGGTTTTTACCTAGAGCTACATATTGTTTGACTAATGTAACCTCTTCTGGCATGAACATATGGATATGCGGGGAAGGAAAGGAGAGACGGATGGAAAGACATTGGGAAAAATCTAGAATGACTCATCTGGTTTAATTCTTTTCAGAAATTCAATCCAGGCTTATATTTGGCACCTATTACTAGAACTGCACTATGTTACATTTTATAGGGTATGTAGAAGAAGGTTAAGACATTCCTAAATATGAACATTGCCTCCAGAAGCTTTCTTAAAATGCAAACCTAGTTAGCTGGGTGAGATAATAAATTAGTTTATCAGTATTCCTGAGTACTTGTCATTTTATCAGCAGAGATAAGGGTCCTAAGATAAAAGGACTTGGAAGGGTGGTGATAATGGTGGATAATGGCAAAATCAAGTGCACTGGCCATTGTCCAGGGAAAAAAGTGCTGGTGGTAGAAGTGGGGTGAACCACAGAGAGGATCCCTTCCCCAAGAAACAGTGTGAGGATTCTGAGAGCCTAACTGGAGAGAAGATACTAGAACAGAGCTCTGCTTCCCAGCCTGGCTTAGACCTGGTCCTGAGCATTTCTATGATGATNCGGGGGAATGTGATACTTTAGGGTCTTTGTGACCTTCTTGAAGAAACATGACAGTAGTGATTCTTCAGAAAATTTCACTTTGTTTCTAAGGACCAAAATCTCTGAAAGTGTTGTTCCTAATATATTTACCTGATGATGGACAATGTATGTTGATAGTCTAATGAAAATATGCAGTCTCACACATAATTATTTTCTTTTCAAACCTCTGCATGAAATTAGTGAAATCAATTCTAACTGTAGTCAAATCTTTTCTGTTCAGATTTATTTAGGAATTCATACAGTAAAGCCAAACATCTTTCATAAATATTTTAAATCATTGCCCCATGCCATTCTATAAGCATATGTTTGCTTTACTGATTTTACTAAAAAATGACTATATTAATTCATATAAATATTTGCACATAAAAACATGAAGTAACAGCATTATTTCAGATCTTATATAAAGTAGGATTGCTCTGATAAGTCAATACACCAGGGGTTATGCTACACTGCAGATCCCAATGGGTACTTCCTTAAATTTAATTACTATTTTAAAAGCTGTTGGGAGGAATCTAATTTTAGCTAACTGGTCTTCAATCATGTTTGAACTTAGCTATACTATTCCTTTGACAGCTCTCGAGGGTGAAAAAAAAGGACATATATATTTGGATTCACATTTAGTGCACAGGGATGGATTAGTTCTAGAATTGGATAGATAGGGAAAGGAGACATCTTTCAGATGGAACTACTGGGAAAATATTTAATTCCAGGACTTGAGTTTTAATTAAGACTCTTCGGCTGCATCCCCGGGTGCCTGCAGAAAAGAGTCCAGCCAGTTCTTGTAAAGGGATTGGAGTAGTTCCTATGAAAGGCAGAAAGTACTCATTCTCCATCTCTTTCTGCTTTAGATACACATGGCCAGTACACAGGTCTCAGAGGTATTTGTTACACTTCTAATTGCATGTTGAGTCTAACTGAATGGTGATCATCTAATTCTAAATTCCTGGGAGAAGTGGATTGATCCAACTTGGATTAGCCATTCAACCTTGGTCTAACCACCTCTTTCTGGTGGAGTTGGGTGGGGTAAGCAGGGAACTGAACTAATGAAGACCAGTCAACTGGGGACCTTCTTCTATGAGCAATTTTCAGAGGGGAGTAAGCCAGTTGAGTTGGGCAGGTACCCAAGAATGGTTGTGTAGAGTTTCAAATGGGGTTCAGTGAGTTGATGCAAATGTGAGGAAAATGAGAGGATGAAGTAAAAGAAAAAACACACACAGCCGAGATAAAAGTAACTTTTTATCAACCAGGATTAGGCAGCCGGTCTTAAATTTCTGAGTGAGAATATTTCCTCTCCTTTGCCAGTGTGAGAGTTTTTTTTTACCTCCCACCTAAAGTATTTCCTGACTAGTCATCTTTCACTAATGCTTTTAACCTCTCAACTTCTACAGTTCTTGTTGCTACAGAGCTCTTGCTAATATAATATCTTATGGGGTTTTTTAGTGCTATATTACACAGAGAAATGAGAAGAAAATACATATATAACTTCTTCAGAGTGGAATTCATGTTTTTGTTTCTTTATGGCCCAGCTGCTTCCAGGAGCACCCAAGGCAGTAATTCACCTAGAGATTGGGCTACTCAAAGGCTGTACCTTTTCTTCACTCCTTAGCATCGAATCATTAACTACAGAATGAGAAAAATTGTACTGGATCAGCTCTCACATGCTTACTACCCCTAACATTCTCTGATTCCAGGGCCTAGGATATAAACACTCCCCAGTGAATAGAAAATGTCACAACCACAACCATGGGATGCCTCTGACAATTTCAGCCTGCAGGTGCTGCTGTGGGGTAAGCAGATATAAGGGATGGGGAGGAACACATCAAACAATAGCGAGAAAAAGATGTTTTCAAGAATTCTGTTTCCACCCACATGGCGGAGTAGGTTTCCCTGCCCCAGCAGCTCTCTGTGAAAGGACTGGGGTTGGTTTCCAAACAGGGCAAGAACCAGAGGGTGTGTGTTCTCTCCAGCTGGACCTGGCTATCTGAAAGGATGTCCTGTTTACATTTGGCACCAGAGCCTAGTGATTGCACTGCCTGAGTACCCCTGATGTGACATGAAACTCAAAATGGATTTTTTCACACAAGTTTAAAAAATAACACTCAGCTGACCCTGTCATCATACCACCTGGGATTGGTTTACCAAAGGCCTATATTTAAAAAGAATGCTTACTAAGAAGGATGAGGCCATGGTATCCATGGAATGCAGTTTTTGGTGGTCATGGAGGATTTTCTTTATCCTTTCTCTTTCTCTTCTCCTTCTTTTTTTCTCCCCAATTCTTTCCTTTCCTTTTTTTCCTTTTCCTTTCTTTCCTTTCATTTCCTCTCCTCCCCTTTTTCTTTCTTTCTTTCTTTCTTTCTTTCTTTCTTTCTTTGAGAAAAAGGAGGGTCAGAAGCTTGACTTATGGCCAGTTTCATTTCATGAAATAACCTGTGTATGTAACAACACTATACAGTGTAATATCATAGCTAAGCATTAAGTAAAGAGAAAATCAACGAAGCAAGTAGCTTTTCCTTCCTTTCTTCTCTCTTTCTCTCTCTCTTCCTTCCTTCCTTCCTTTTTTCCTTCCTTCCTTCCTCCCTCCCTCCCTCTCTCTCTTTCTTTCTTTCTTTCTTTCTTTCTTTCTTTCTTTCTTTCTTTCTTTCTCTCTATTTATCTTTAAGAGAAGGTGTGGGAAGTCATAATGGGGATCCAGACTAAGAAGAACAAAGGAATGAGAAATTAGAAAAAATGTTACTGGTGAAAACATCACTGTAAAGACAGAAACTGTTAAACAACTAAACTCGTCAGTCCTGGCAGTTGAAGCACTGTGAATGTGAGAGTAGTCTATTTGTTCATTGCAAATCTTTTTTAAGAAAAGATGTTTTTAAAATGATGTCTTCTCCAAGTGCTCCTATTGTTTCTGACAGCTTGACTTTCTGACCCTCTGGTTTATGGTTAGTACTAAATACTGTCATCTCTTATTGTTGGCCACCACTGCACCTTAAAGTCTTTCTGGCATGAAATGGGTGGGGAAATGTGTATAGGGAATGATTCCAGGGGCATGAATTCTGTCTTCCCAATGAAATTGCAAGCTTCTTCAAGGTGGATCAGCACAGAGGGCCATTTTTAGACACTGTGCCAACACAGAAATTAACCGGGGAAGGACAGAACAACCTAAAGCTCTCTAACTTGTGACTTTTCCTAAAGAATCTGCACCTCATTTCATGATTTCTTTGTTTATTCTATATGGAGGGTGCATAACAACACTCAAATACCAATTTTTGTATATTTGCTGATGCCAAGGCTGCTCTTGCAATAAGGAGAGCCAGGATTAGCAATTGAATAGCCAAGTAAATGAAGACCAGGTATTCATAACCCACCATTTATCATGGGTTTGCAAGACAACTGCATTTATTTCAATCTATGTGTGAGAGAATGTGCCTAGCAATCAGGTCAGTGCCATGAACATTACACTGTATTTATCTTTAGTCCCTAAACATTGTGTGTAATCAAGGAAGTGAGATGGAGTAATAAAAAACCATTATAGAGTTCTGAAAGCCCTCAATTTCATATTTACATCTTGGAACCAGCTCATTCTGACTTCATAACTCCTTAATTAGAGGCACAGTCGCTTTCTTTTCTGTAGGGCATTTTTTTCACCCTCACAATACAAGCATACATTTGGTAACTAATACCAGCAATTAGCCTCATCTGCTATGTAAATGAGTGTAATTGCAATTAAATACTTTAGTAGGCCCAAAGGGAAAACATGCAATCATTACAAAGTAAGTAGGAGAGCATGGTTAAGGGACATTTAGAAGTGTTCGCAGAAGTGCCTTTTCCCTGCGGTGTCAGGAGCCTTTTCTATGGTGAATTATTTCACTGGGAGCCCTGAAACTTGACTTGCATTTCTTCTCTTTTCCTACGAAGATCGGGAGAAAACCATCCTTTTCAGCATTTCTCGGGGTTGGTTGGTTTTGGTAAAAATCAATTTGGGAAGTAGTTTCTCTTCAGCATGGATCCAGGGCTTAAAAATATCAACTCTCAGCTACCTTTTGTTGTGCAGGTTGGAAAAATAGCCCTATATTTACGCAAAAGATAATTTTCAGTGTGAATATTTGCTCCTTACTAGATCTTTAGATTGGGGGCAGTTGAAAGAGCATAGGAGAGGGTGATGGCCAACTAGGGAGTCAAGCAGTACCAGGACTAGTTAGGAGCATAGAGTGGCTTACAGCCTAGGCTCTGAGCCTGAGTGTGGGCCTCTGGCCCTGACTAGCTACATGCACTTGGCCAACTCATGCATCTATTTTCACCAGTTGTCAAATGGGAAGACATGGTATATGTATCATCGGTTGCTGAGGATATAACTGGTTCATGCAAATAAAGCACCTAGAATACAGCCTGGCAAAGAGTTAAGTGCTCAACCAATAAGTGTGTGTTGAAAGATCTTTGGCCCTTTCATTCCTCCATGTAGATTTTCTGTCTGGATAAAGCCAAGCCTCAATGTAATGCCCCTAAACAGAATCATTTTGATCTCTAGAAGGAGTGAGCTTCCTGCATTTTCGGCATTATGCTGTAAGGCTTCTTTGAGGACATGATCCCCATGAAACTTACCATTGTAGGCATGCATTTACTCTAGGAGTGATTCACACTTCAGCGTAGGGACTTCTTAATGAGACTCCAAGTAAAAACAGATGTTCTTATCTATGAAGAGTGAATATGTAACACGTCATTTTTCTTTCTTGGCATTGGTCGCTAGGAGTCACAGAGGCAAATTTGTGGCCAACACATTTCTAGTTATCTATACAGGACCCTCTTGCATCACAAGCTTTTGTTTCTCCCCTTTTTAGTTTCATAAACATCCATGTCCTTATTTGTGGAAAAAAAATGTTGCCATATCCATCTTGTAAAAGACCTCAATTATTCTTATATAATTGTATATGTCGAGCAAGTCCCTTTCCCTCTTTGAGATAGTTCCTTCATCTTTATTTTTTTTAATTTTTTAAAAATGTTTTTTATTTATTTCTAGGAGAGAGAGAGAGAGAGAGAGCGTGAGCAGGGGAGGGTCAGTCAGAGAAGGAGTCACAGACTGAACAGGCTCCAGGCTCTGAGCTGGCAGTCAACACAGAGCCCGACGCGGGGCTCGAACCCACGAACCGCGAGATCATGACCTAAGCAAAATTCGGACGCTTAACCAACTAAGCCACCCAGGCACCCCCCTTCATCTTTAAAATATAAAGTTGGGTTGGGTGACTTTTATGTTTTTTGTTTCCAGCTTCAAAGTGCTGATTCTTTTTTTTTTTTTTTTTAATATTTTTATTTATTTCTAGGAGAGAGAGAGACATCGTGAGCAGGGGAGGGTCAGAGAGAGAGGGAGTCACAGACTGAAGCAGGCTCCAGGCTCTGAGCTGGCAGTCAGCACAGAGCCCGACGCGGGGCACGAACCCACGAACCGCGAGATCATGACCTAAGCGAAAGTCGGACGCTTAACCGACTAAGCCACCCAGGCGCCCCTCAAAGTGCTGATTCTTAATTAAAATGGATCCTTGGAAATGATAGCTTGGATAAATGAAAGGGAGGCTCTTTAGAAAAACAAGGCATGCACAGTGTCAGAGGCAAACAATGTAAAAGAACATTTCAGATCTTCTCACATTGGATATTTCTGCTTTCTCTCTCAGTCTAAATGACCCAGTGCATTTAAAGGTATGATCGTGAATATTTCAGTCAGTTCTTGGTTCCTTTCCTGCAGTGAAGAAATGGCAGAAGACTTTGTTTCTGGGAGTGGAGGTGGCCAAAGCATTTTTGTGACTTCCCCTATCATTTCTCCTACGTCCTATTCAAAGGAATGAGAACAACAGGACCTCAAAGAATCAAGAAAATCAAAGACTGTAAACCTCTCTTGCCACTTTTGATAGAAGGGGAAAATTCTAGAGTTCTTATCTTCTTCTCTTGTTCACCTACCACTTAAGAGTTACAGGGAGAGCTTCAAAGGCTTCACATTGTCCACTCCACTGAACTACGTTATCAGAGAAAAGACTGCCAGATGTTTAGCAATCAAACTTGGTGCAGAACATAACTTTAATGGAAAACAGAAGGGCGTTTTGTTTCCCTCCCACTGTGCTATCTATCCGAGCGACTTTCAGGAGCCCACTTTCCTTACCGTCTTTAAAAGCACGCACACACACACACACTCACACACACACACACTTTTTGAAAAGCTGTAATCTGACCCAATTTGATATAACATAATGTGAATCTTTGCATATATTTGTGAAATAAGTAACTTTCTATCTTTAGGGAAGGATTTCATAAAATCTATATTTTCTAGCTTTAAGACCACCTTAGAGAACAATTAATCAAACACACAAATAGGAACATTGGCATTGAAACCACCCCAAAGGAGTCAAATCTTATATTTCCTGTTTATATCTGGTCAGCTCCCCTGGCACCTCAGATTCAACTTTTCTTTCTTTCTTTCTTTCTTTCTTTCTTTCTTTCTTTTGTAAAGGTTTGGTAACTTTTAATGGGCTAAGGTGGGTAGGAGTGTAGAAAATGTGGTTCTTTTTAAAAAGAAGAGGACATTTAATTATTTTCTCTTCATTAAGATGCTTTTCAAAAGGAAATAAAAGTCCTTTATTTTTAGAATGAATTGAGAAAGAGATGCTTTCTGTAGAAGATCTTTTGGATCACTGTGACAGTGAGGGAAATGCTGCATAAATACTACCTGACTAAGGTGTAAAGGCTTCTCATAGCTGCAGAAAGCAGAAAGACTTTAACTTATTCAAAGAATTTAACTTATTAACTTGGGACTGGCTTGTTTTGAGAGGGTTTGCTCCACCCCCAGACATTATTCTTTACAAACGACGTCACAGTAAAGTGTCTGTCTGTGGGTTGTAAAGCAACTCCAAGACCCCTGGCTGTAGTGGGGCCTTGGATAAGTATAATGAAAAGTTGACTTCAGTGGCTATTTCCTCTAGATGCTCTGCATTCTGATCCTTTCTTATAAAAACAGCAACAAAACAACAAAATAGAAAATAAGTGGAAATTTAATTGCAAAATAATTTGTAACTTTTCTGTTACTTTTTATTTTATTACATTTTAACCTTCAGATATAGTGAGCCCAGGAGGAAACAAATCTTGGTATAATTGCAGTTTATGAAACTGGTTGGTTGAGCAAATATTACTCCACTATTTAAGACAAAGTTCCCAGCGTCATCCTCAGGTTCTTGATATTCTCCTTCTTCACCCTGCCTGCCTTATTTTCCATTGAATTTCCAGTGTTTCATGGACAGAAGAGATTCAAACAATAGGCTGTAGGCGTTGGATTGGGTGCTACTCCAAGGGAAGTTTTCTTTCATAGACCTTCAAGTGTGTTCTGTGTGCCCAACTTGATTGACAAATGGTGTTTGGAAAGGGAAATTGTTCAGAAGGTAATAAAAATATCTCTGTTTATAGTCGGACTGCAAAACAAAGTGAGAAAATTCTCAGGTCCAATTTTCAGTTCTGTGGTCCAGAAAGATCATACAAACAGTGTTAGGTCTCACTCAGTTTCCAGGTTGCCTCGAGAGGTGAGCTTAGGCTTTTGAGGTTAGGGTCACTATCCAGATGATTCCGCCCTCCCTTCCTCTGTATTCCCTTTAATAACAATACTTTTCCCTTGTTCAGATGCCTGTGAGGGGCCTCTGTGTGATTGTATCTTTCATTTTCACTCCCAAAAGAGTGTTTCAAAGAGAAGTCAAGAGTTTCACCTGATCTCTTTTTCCAAGTTCATGGCCATGCTCCCAATTAAATAAAAATATCTAGATTGGATCCCAATGGATATCACCTATTTTAGGCACTCAAAGAAGGACTTGGCTTTTCAAGGAATGTTAAATATTAAATATACATTATTTTTTAATTATTACTGTCATATGAGCTTATTTTTTATACTCATTTAAAACAAAATCATGGCAACTCTCTGCAGTTCGGTGTATTCTAAAAGGGAAGCAACTTACAGTAGGAGCAATAAGAGATTAAAAATGTATTTGTATTATTTTAAGGAGGGATTTATTAGATATATATTTTTTAAATAATTTTTTAAGGAAAAAAATCTGGGACTGTTTGAAAATGAATTGACCAAAGAAGTGATATTTGTCTGGTGAAAGAATATATTTTAAATCTTCTCAACTACACACTGTGGGAGGTATAATTTTTTCTTTAGATCAATAGTTTACATGCCCCAAATTTTGAAGTAATTAATCACTACTACTGAGACATTTCCTGTCTACCAAGTCTAGAAACCAAGGCCAGATGAATTTCATGAAATTTGTTACAACAGCAACAACAAAATTTAAATGCACAAACCATTGGTCTTTAGGATTTCAAACACCAAATCTTGCATGTTTGCTTTTCAGGTTTTGATAATAGAAATTTTTGATTTATGGCCAATGAGAAACTTGATGTAAACCAAACTGGAATTTGAGACCTTAGGGACATAGTCATCCTGTACTAATCACTTTTCAATGGCCCCCAAAAAGGATGAGTTGAGGACGTAGACCCAATACCAGTACTAGAAAAGAAAATTGAAAGTACTGTCCCCACTGGGGAAGCATCTCCCTATCAGTGGGACATCATATTTGTGCTCCAAACTACATAGAAATAGGTGCTTAGTGTTTAAAAAAAAGGAGGTGGGGTGATGGTTCTGGAAGAGTGTTGATGCAGAATGTATAGTCTTTTTGTATAATAGTTAGTCAAAAGCATGATTCTTAGAGATCTTATATACTCCCAAACTACAATTAAAAGGTTAAAGCAAAGGAATATGGAGAAATACTTTAACAATTCAATAGTTGCTTCTTGAATGGCCACTGTGACAGTGCTTTGTCATAGATTATCCCAGAGCTGGTCTGGAAGCTCTATGAGCCCAGAGACCCTCTCTGATGTTTATGGAAGGCCCTTACTATTCCTGGAATATAGTAGGCACTTGGTACCTATTTGTTCAACAAGTGAGTGGAAAAAATCGTACAAAGATCTGTCATATTTGTCTCTGCTCACAAAATGTACTGGCCTACATTACTATCTGTAGTGGTCAGTGGTTCCAAGCCTAGTTTGTATCAGAATCACTTGGGTAAGCCTCCCCCCGCCCCACCTCCCCAGGCAGATGCTTATAACCCAACCTGACTTAGGGAATGGAATCTTGTTGGGGAGTGATAGAGACGGTGGAGGAAGCAGGTCTCAGCGTTCGCCAGGTAATTTCAGTACACAACACTGACAGAAGATACCATAGTGAAGAGGACAGTCTCCTGGCTCTGACCAGACTAGGTTTAAAACTGGCTCCAGCCCTTTTTTAACTTTAAGATGAACTTTTCTGAGCCTCAGTTTTCCCATATATAAAATGGGGGAGAATAACCATAACTATCCTCAGAAAACTATTGAGTGGACTCAAGGAGATAAGTCACATAAAGTGCATATCCCAGAGATTGGCACGGATTAGATGCTCAACAAACGTTGCCGGAAATTGCCAACCGGCAATGCCTATGGCTTATTTTATTTTCAGCACTAGACCTAGGCTAAAGAACTACATTCCCTGTTCTGTAGGATGAGGCTGTCATGACATTTTCTCTCATCTGTTTAACCACGGGATGGTCTGAGAAGCTCAATCCTTCTGAATCCCAGCCAGGACCAACTAGACATTTGGTCAGGTCAGAATAGAAGAGGCTGTGGCATTTCCGATCCCCATTGGACTTCCCTCTAGGGTGAACGTTCTCATGTTGTTTCAGGATTTCCAGCAAGTCCCGGCCTGGAAGCCAGGAGCTAAAGTTATCCCAAAGCGATAAGCTCAGGAACTACACGAGATGTTGATTTAGATCTAGTCTCAAAGGTTATCAGAGGTTCAGAAGCTGAGAAATGACAGGCAGTTTAAGGGTTGGTTGGAGGGGGTCTAGCATTTTACCCCCAGGGGAAAATTGTGCTGTCAAGAGAAAAAACAGTTTTGACTGAAATGACCAAGCAAATAGGTAACTTTAAATTAATGATAAACTATAATCTGGGTCTCTAAGATAAACAAAATAAGCTGCTATAATAGAATGAGGTTTATCAGAGTGTGATAGGAAGGTCAGGCGTGACAAATTGGGAAACTAGGATGTTGAGTTGGCTCGTGACTATTATATAACTAACATTTTTGCTAAATTTAAACATGAGCAGCCATCTCTGGAGGTGTGTGGGTGGAAAGGTGAAGGGGCAGATTGAAAACAATGGTCTTAATTTTAATAATGTATTTTAATTTTAGGCCATGGTTGAATGAGAACTTTCAGCTAACAGTATACTTTTTGGCAGTTCTGAATTTTTCGGAACTGAGGCTACCCTTGGCCCTGTGGAATACCCCTAGTTTTCTGTCAAACTACTACATCCAGTGCATTTTTCTCTGGCCTCCCTGGAAGTAGAATGGTTCCGGCCTTTCCCCTGCAGAAGGCAAAACATAAACATTAGGGCATTAAAATGGAAACAGGATCTTGGTTCTCACTGTTTCACCAGGCTCCTTAGCACTGACCTCTGGCCCTCATTAAGATCCCATGGAAAGTCTGGGCATCTGGGGTGTGTAGCTCGCTGTGGGAATTTTTTTGTTGTTATGATTGTTGTTTTCCTCCTCCTGGATTATTTTGGCTTAACCTGGGGCTATGATGTAAAATAAGCCACTTTCAAGAGCTTTTCCCGACCTTGTCTGGGGATGGGGTTAGAATGGGATTTGACTACTGCTGCTGTCAACTCTAAGAATCTATTTTCAAGTCTTCATCTAAAATTTATGTGAGAAAATAAAACATAGCATATCTTGCATTCTCTTCCATTAATGACAGGTAACTTCTTGGTTTTGAACACCCATGTAGAATTGTTGAAGATACTGAGGCTTCATGCTTTTTGGTTTTTACTCACTTGTTACTTTTGTAAAAGCAGGGCTCTAGATCAGATACCCTCGCCCATATTTTCACGAGTTACATTGTTTCATATCATACTTTCATTAAAGAACACATCTTTCCTGATCATTCAGTGTGGAAGATCTCAGATAAGTTCATTTTTCTTCAATGGAATTCTTTGTTGTCCTTAAGCAGTTTAAGAGGCTAAAGTCCAGAAATCTAATTGGACAGTAATTTAAAATATTCTGGTTGAGTGGCTAATTTATGTACACATTTAGGGGTAATTAGTGGAGAATTTAGAAAATTTTCAATAAAAGCAGAAAAGTAGTCATCAACGATAAGGTAGTGTAATTCCTTCCTCTTTGGTTGGGTACCTCTTTGCGCGTCTCAGGGTCACAGACTTCCGTTCATCTTAAGCTTTTCTAATCCATTGTACACTCAGTTCCAGTTGACATAAGAGTGACTCTTATAAATATGCTGTGCTCAAGAAGGCTGATATGTTTTTTTTACAAGTATTTTGGATGTTTTAAAAGAGCATACTAACAGAAGCCAAAATTTAATCTTTATAGTGTTGTTTCCCTCACAAGGAATTCAATATTCTCTGTTCTAAAATCTGGAGGACACACAGAATTATTATTTTGAAATGGAAAAACTGAGACTCAAGAGGGCAACTGATTTGCCCATTTTATGTAAAACTCAAGTTCTCAGCCACTGGTACTGTGCTGTATCTATAACTAAAAAGAAAAACAGAAACTCAACCCTGTTCTACCTCAGAAAAGAAGAGAAAGATTAAGAATGCATATGCATGGTCTTTCAAGCTGCTCTATAAAAAAATAATCTTTCCCACAAAGCCCTCTTTTATTAGATGGGTGTATATGCAATATTCTAAAGCCTTCCTAATAGAATCTTTTTTTTTTTTTTTTTGCTTTAATTTAATTTTGGGACTTAGACTTCTAGGAGACAGATATATATCTGGCTCTACAGCACTCAAGCTACAGTTATTTAATAGACAAATGTCAGAAGGAGAAGCAAGAGGAGAATATATAATTACTAGGTTGAATGAACATCCAAGGAGGCCATGACATAGGTCCTTGCTGTGCCACACTATCCTTTTTCCTTGAAAATACCACTTCCCCTTGCACCTTGCTATTCCAGACCCAGAATCTTTTTTCAACTTGCCTCTTTAACAGAGCCTCCCTTACTGACACAGTGCATGTCTATGGACATGTAGATAACTTTATTTGACTTCATATATTTTTTTGCAGTCTTCAGCTCTTTCATGTGTCAGCTTAGTCCTTTTAACTAAATTACACACTCTTTTTTTCATTACTTTTTTCTTTAATTTTCCAGGGCCCAACATGTTGCTCTATACAGAGTGGACAGGAAGTTTGTTGACTGATTATACTAACATGAATCATAGGTCAAATACATTATTTGACCACATATGGGATTAGTATAACCCTCTCGTCTGTATGGAGTTGAGATAAAACCAGAAGAGGAGTGTGTTTTTGTCACCCTATGTCCTGTGCAGGGAACTCCAAATGAGGGGCAGGTCTGACATGGCAAAGTTGAGTTACCTTCATTTTAATAACTGCAACTTATATATGTATATAGCTTCTTGGAAATTCAGATATTTTCAATACGTATAATTTCATTTAACTCCCAGAAAACTGGAAATCAAGTTGTATTGACTCCTTTTTATGACTGAAGCAACCGAAGCTTACAAGGATTTAGTGATTTATCCATATTGATATCTTGTAAGTAGTTGAACCTTGAACCCAGTGTTTAGTCTTGTTTTGTTTCCTCTTACCTCTAGGGTTCATGCTCTTTCCAACCCACCATACTGTTTCTCTCATTCCATAAAACTATCATCGCAATGCTCATAGTTTGTAACTCACTCTGGAGTAACAACCCTGCGTCAGGTGACATTTGTAAATAGAGTCCGATAATTACTCTTATGCCCTGTAGTTTCTAGAATAATAAAATTGTAATATTGAAATAAGATGGCTTTTCTTTTTTTAAATAAGAGTTCTTAAGGAGCTAAAGGTTATATGGAAAAAAGCCACAGGTCACTCAAGCATTGCACTCTGAGCATATTGAGTCTTGTGCTTTGTGTGATCAGCAGGATTCTGGCGTTAGCTCAGAAGGAAGTTTAGTGTAAGTTTCTAGGTCAACTGACCCACTAGAAGGAAGATTAGAACACTCTTCTTTTTTTTCAAAACTGAGAGGATACATTTAGTAGTAGCTTTCAGTAGGGGCAGAAAGTACGATATGTATGAAATTGTCAAAGAAAGATAATTTATTAATAAAAAACAGTCATTTCCATAATATGCTTTCAGAACAATCCATAATCACAGTGCATTTATAAAGCACCAACTAAAACAACATGGAGGTATTGGTGGATTAACTTCTTCCATGTACCCCCAAACAACAGCACTGTACCATGTGTAGGACTTCCTGTTTTATTTTGATTTTAAGCCTTGGTTGGATTTCAGCTAGTTTAGACTTCATAGTCTCAAATATCTTACGAAGCATAACCATTCTGGCTCCAATTCTTCCATTGAGCCCCACTGCATTGCCCACCCTCAGCTGTGCAGACTCAGTCTTCCAGATTTAGTAGAGATCATTACCACCCATAAATTTTATGTGCATTAAAAGTAGTTTCCCCCTCTTGTAATCATTATTAATATTTGATGGCCAAGGTATTATTCTTTATCGATAATTTTATAGATCATAGTTAATTTAGAAAGAAAAAAATCAGAACTGTAATGCAAAGTAGTATAGCTCCACTTTAAAGAGTGACCTTGTCAAAGAGATGCATTTTTACTTCAATTAAATTCAAAGTCAGTCAGTCCCATAGGTAATGTTAGCAATTATAAGAATACTTTGCAAAAGTAGTTAAAAAACACTCAGAGAACTTTTATGTGATGCTAGTTTTTAAAGCAAGAACGACTTTCTTCCAAAACTTCAATTCTTTATGAGATCATTTTGGAGTGTACTGTTACATAAAACATGAGGTCAGTAACTAAGGCTAATTAAATTTTAGTAGGAGCAAAAGTCACCAAAAGGTTTTTGCATTCATCCTACCAATTCTAAAACAGTGATACAATGCACCATTAATAGCCTTAGAATTGCTAATTATTTCAACATGAATAGCGATATCAACGCTGTCAGTTTAATTTAATACACTCAGGAGAATTCCTGCAGAATGCATGATTTCTCTATTATTTCCTGGTTTTCACAACCACTAAAAGCTATAAATTCTCTTTCTTTTCTTCAGAGAGAGAGATTAGTAGTCTAGACCCTTCTCACCTTTTTGAGGAATGTTGCAGTTGTTATTTTTTAAAGAAATGGGAAGTAAAGACAAAATAGAAATTCAGAAATGAGAGTAGCGAAGGTTTAATTCTGTAATCTAGTATGAGGAAAAATGTTCCTAACTCCACAGGAGTTAAGATGCTCATGCTTTCTGTTGATTTCAGTGGGGTTTCTACTTAGGAAATGACCTTAGGCTTGGGCTTGAAGTGTATCCTTTTTGGAGAGGAGCTAAAATGAAAGTCTGGAGGAGTATAAGTGAAAAGAAATTGTTTGACTGAATAAACAAGTTGAAACTTCATTGGAAACTTTACCAAGTTAAGAGGAAGGAGTTATCCTCTCATTTCACAAAATATTTCACTTAGAAGGCAATTGAGAACAACCAAAGCTTTCTCATGGGGGAAAATGAGTTAAAATTTATTCTACAAAAGATTCATTCAATAGTAACTAATTTAAAAGTACTAGTTAGGCCTTAAAATCCATGTAATCTCACAGATGAGGGGAGGAAACCTTGAAGATAATCTAATCTAAGTTTTTAATGCATATGATCCCTTAAAAGTGGTTGGTCAATCTTAGCTTGCATATCTCTAGGGATAGGAAACTTACCACCTTATTTTCAGGACATTCTAATTGTTTGTACATTCTTTTTTAAACTAATTGAATTTTTGTTTGAATTTTCACGCATTTGCAGGGTTAGTATCTTCTGAACTGTGGTATTTGACACAGTTTTAGGTGATATATGGGAAAGAATCGTAATTTTAATAGTAACATATATTTTGACACACATTAAAAAATACATTATTGTACCAAACTCATGATTTCACAGATCACTATTTCTTAGGATGGAGCTAAGGGGAAAAAATGAGTCCATGTAAGGTGGAGTTAAGAAACTCTTAAGGAAATGTTAAGTGTATGTGAAAATGAACATGACCAAAGTTGTGCAGGTGATTACAAAATGATGAAGTATGAAAAATAGTACCCAAAGTCTACTGTGAAAACAGAAAGGGAGGCCATAATCCTGCATCATGGCAGACAGTATTGTCATGAGAAGAGTCAGGAAGGTGTATATGGATAAACTGGGGCGGAGAGAAGAGGTAGAAGGCTGCTATAATAATGGGGCAGACATACGATGGCCTGATCCATAGTGGGGGTAGCAGAAATGTCAAGAAAGAAGTCTATTAGTGAAGTGTTATGGAAAGAACATAGTTCTGCATCTCCAAGGACTCAGATCTTAGTCCTACCTGTCCTCTAACTGGACCTCCCCTTACTCCTCCAGGTCTTAGTTTTCTTCATCTGTAATGAGGATGGTTTCCAATGCAAACACCAAAATTTCCTCCAGCTTTGAAGATCTTTGACAACATAATCATTATGAACATATGGGCTCAGCAAATGAATGGATATATGAATCATGGGAAAGAGAATAGAAAATGACAGTGAGGTTTAAAGAATGGGTGAATAGAGTTATTCACAGGTAAAAGAGTCAAATGGGGAGGATGATTTGGAATCAGTGGGCAAGGAAAGATTGATTTGGTTCTATTGCAGTGGAGATGCCAATGACATCTCTTTGTTATGTCTGACAGGTCCTTGTGCGCTTGGGAAAGAGTGAGACTTTATTTGCTCATTTGCAAAATAGAAATTAGGTTGTCTATAGAGATTTGGGGAATCACTTACATAGAGATAGGTGGAATCATGGAAATGAAGAAGACTATCAATAAAGAAAAGGAGGAGAGAAAATTGGAGTCAAGGAAGTTACATGATTCAGACGCTACTATGCGTCAGTCATGTTATTTACATTGTCCCTTTAAACTATACGAAAATCTTAATGAGGCGTGTGTAACTTGCCCCATTTTACAGAATAGAAAAATGATGCCTTACATGGTCCAAGATCACATAAGAATGCATACATAGCTCAGACTTGAACCTGTCTACGTGACTTCCAAGTCTATGTGATTCCAGTCCCATGAAGACTGAGACATATGAAACAGACAATGAGGGGGAGGGATGAGTATACTGCATAGGAGTCCTCCAGGAGTTTCAGGGAGATCCTCTGATTCTGTGAGGTGAGTGCAGGCAAAGCTAGAGGGAAGAAAAAGAGGGAACAATTACAGCTGACCCTTGATCTGTGTGAGGGTCAGGGGTGCTAACCCCGTGTAGTCAAATATCTGTGTATAACTTTTGGCTTCCCCCAAACTTAAGTAGTAATAGCCTGTTGTTGACTGAAAGTCTTACCAATAACATAAACAGTCAGTCAACAGATATTTTGTATGCTGTATGTATTATATACTGTATTTTTACAATAAGGTAAGCTAGAGAAAAAAATGTTAAGAAAATTATAAGGAAGAAAAAATATGTGCACAGTACTATACTATATTTATCACAAAAGAATCTGTGGATGAGTGGATCCATACAGTTCTAACCCTTGTTGTTCAAGGGTCAACTGTATGTACTGAACACCTCCTGTATGCCGGACACTATTATAAGTGATTTACTTGTATTAGCTCATTTAATCCTAACAATAACTGGCTCACTGAATGGGCAGCGCTCAGTAGGGTTCAAAACAGTAAATAACTTTATTCTTTTCTACTACAGCCTTTGAATCCCACCCACTCAGTGCTCCATGACTCCCCCTGGACAATGTATTGAGCTGATCCCCTAACTTTTCTTGATCTCTTTTCAGGTACTGTATTAGAAACTTTGATCCATACATTAATATAATTCTTACTGTGTGGTGCCAAAAAAAAAAAAAAGGAGACATTCTTGGTATACCGAAGCAAAATGTTAAATGGGAAAAAAAAGGGGGAAAGTAAATATAATAACCTACCAATATGTAATAAAGGAGAAAAACATACATTTGAATATTTAATTATGTATGATTTAATACTGTTTGGAGTATCATCAAGGACCTAATAAAAGTATGTGCCTATAGGTTATTGGCTAAGGTAACTGTAGAGGGAGGGAAACTTTGCATTGAATTTCTTTTTATCCTGTTTGACTTTTCATCTACTTTGAATGTATTACTATGGAGCTCAGTCAGCCCTTGCCACAATAATGATACATAATGACCATCCTCAAACTTGTGGCCATAAGCATGAATTCTCAGGCTCATAGGCAAGTGGTTTAGCTGAGTGACTCTGTTTCAGGGTGCAGTTGTGCAGATTGCCCACCGTAGCTCTACTTCATTTGTCTCATTTTGGGACCCCCAGCTGGAAGGAGTGGAGACTTTCTGGGGAATGTTCTTTTCATAGTGAAGTCAGGAGCTTCCAGAGGGGTTACAGAAAACATTCATGCTAACTGAAGGTGTAGGCTCGGAACTACCAACCCCCATGCTTAAATAAGGAGGGAAGCACACTCCTCTAGGAGGTAGAGAGAAGTATTGCTGAACAATAATCGACCTCACTATTAAAGACTTAGGTCAACTTAAGTCTAATATAAAAATTCTCATCTCTCATTCAGTTCCATATTTCTCTTTTCCCCACTGTAGCTTAAGCTAGAGCCATATTTAGACCTTTGTAATGAGGAATTTTAGACGTGTGTAGTGGCCAATTTTGTCCTCTCCTCTCCTCTCCTCTCCTCTCTTCTCCTCTCTTCTCCTCCTTTCCTTCCCCCTCTCCTTCTCTTCCTCCTTTTCTTTCTTCTTTCTTTGCTTTCTAACTTTTATATGCTATATCTGGCTTCTCCAAAGTTAGGTTTAAGAAAGAAGGATGATTAGAAGGAAAGGTTAAGTTCTAATATGATTGGTCTTCTGTACTATAAATTTGGGTTCGAGGTGTGGCCCGTGAGAAGATAGTGGTTATTTGTTTCATGAAATAGCTTGTGGGTTCTTTGAGATTCCTGGCAAGGGCCTTTTGCTTGGTCATTTCTTGGGACAGTTGATGTACCTTCTGAATGACCATTCACAGAGGTTTCCAGTCTGTTCGATCTATTCGGGAGGATTCTTTCAAGTACTCAAGCCCTGCTACTGTATGCCACCTATGAGAAATAAGCACCCCTACCTGCTGTTGATTAAAATGTAGCTTGCATCCATGTAGCCCCTGTTCTCTATTCATAGAGGTATACACTCATCAGTCAGTTTTTCCAGGTGAAAGTTTCAGGTTTTCTCAAATTATTTCAACGTGGCTTTATAGTAAGGAAGTACCTTGTCCTTTGAAATGCACCACTCTGGTCAACTCTTCCCAAACAAATTTTCTCCTCTCTTCTCCCCAGTCTAGATTAAGCCTTTTATAGCATAGGCTGGAGATGGATGATGGATTAAAGAAATGGACAACATCCAGAAGCATGGATTGTAGACACAGCTGTGCCACTAACTGTGGAAGTGACATGAGTGAGAATCTAGCTAAGCACCATTTTTGTAAAGAGGAGGAAACTGGGGCTCACACACTTCATATGACTTGTCCCCTTCAACCTGATAGTGTCAAAGCTCTGCCTAAATCTGTGTTCTTTGGATTGTAGTATAAATCCCCCACCCCTCACATCAAAGTAGGAAGTCCTTCCTATGTTTAAATAACCCTCTTTTTATGATTTAGATCCTTCCTTCTTCTTCTGGACGTGTCAAGTACCAGACCAGGAGAATAGTTAGTTGGTCACCACTTTTTTATATGTGAACATTATAAATAAAAAGCCTTCCAGATCTACCTGAAAAGTTGGGATTTTTTTTTTTAGAGTCTTAAGCCTCAGGGACTCATTTTAGTCATTCAAACTACAAAATACTTTGGTTCTGAAGCTCTTCTTCTGAAAGACCCAAATAAAGATTTCTCCTCACAGTCCATTCATCAATTACTGCCCCCCTCCATCCCCCTGTACGGCTAGAGGGAGATGTGCAAAGTCAGCTGAACTTGGCATTCATTATTCCTAGAGAAAGGTATATTTCAAACCTAATACTTAGATTCCAAACTCCTCTCTGTAGAAATTCTAATGCCTAAGTAAAATAACATTCTTAACTGCAAGTGTAGAGTTCTTAAATAGGAACATGTATCTTCTTTTACCCACATATTTTTGGAAATTTAAAGTTCATTAAGTTATTAACTTTTGAAAACTTCCACCCTCTCACTTCCTTGTCTTGTCAGTGTAAGGTCTTCCTTTCTCCTTGACACAGTCTCTCTCCCTATAAGGATATATTCGGTTCCTCTAGAGTTTCATTTCTCATACTTTTCAACATCATTGCCCTTTCTCCACCTATCTTTGAAGACCTGTGAATGTGCATGTGCACACCCTGCATTTACACACACAATGCAGATAAAAGAACAAAATCTCCTATCTTCTGAGAAAAATTCTAACTCTCCCCAGGTACCGGAGGTGTCTCATTTCATATTCCTGGTTGAAAATATGAGAGGAAACCTGAATCGTGATCTTGCATTATGCCTCAGAGCAGGCCTTCTTAAAAGTACAATTCCTCCCCCCCAAAGGAAATGAGAGAGCTATTTAAAACAAGTAATCAATCCATTTAGAACTCACCACAATCTGAACAACATTTCTTAGGGTGATAAATCGAAGGAAGAGAGGAAAAGAATTTTTTAAAAATGGATTTAAAAGGAGATTTTGGACCCATCAGCATTCACGGGGTCCAAACATAGAAATTCAATTCAATTTATCATGTAGAGAAAAGATTAATCACTTGCAGAAATCTTGAAATCAGTGTGCTGCATTCAGAGTTGTTAAATGAGAATCATTTTTAATTACTGCTATCTGCTTAGTATTAAGCTTTTCTACATGATTTGATTATCTTGCTGCAACATAAGTTGTCTTTAATTCCTCTCTGTTTCAATCCCCAAATCAAGTCCATTGCTACCTCTGACAATTTTTGAAAGGATTAAAATTTCTTCCTTCTTCTTTTGGAAAGTTGGTATCTCACAAGAAGTGACTACTTCACATGAACTCATATTATTACCTGACTATTTTTTTCATCTTCACTTTACTGTGTGTGTGTGTGTGTGCGTGTGTGTGTGCATGTGTGTGTGTGTGTGTGTGTATGTGAGAGAGAGAGAGAAAACACAAAAGTAAGGATCATTTCTGTAAGTATTATTTAGGGAGTTGCATTTCCAGATGCAGTCTACCTACTATTAGTTTCTAGTTATTTCTATAAACTACTTTTTTAATGTTTATTTATTTTTGAGACAGAGACAGAGAGACAGAATAGGAGTTGGGGAGGGGCAGAGAGGGAGACACAAAATTCGAAGCAGGCTCCAGGCTCCAAGCTGTCAGCACAGAGCCCAGCACAGGGCTCGAACCACGAGCCATGAGGTCATGACCAGAGCCGAAGTTGGACACTTAGCTAACTGAACCACCCAGGCACTCTTCTAGTTCTTTCTTTCTTTCTTTCTTTTTTTTTATGTTTTATATCTGAGAGAGAGAGAGAGAGACAGTGTGAGCAGGGGAGGGTCAGAGAGAGAGGGAGACACAGAATCCGAAACAGGCTCCAGGTTCTGAGCTAGCTGTCAGCACAGAGCCCGATGTGGGGCTTGAACCCATTAACTGTGAGATCATGACCTGAGCCGAAGTCGGACACTTAACCGACTGAGCCACCCAAGTGCCCCTCTTCTAGTTATTTCTTAAGCCAAATCTACGTTCAGTCTTACTACTTCAGAAATACATTTCTATTGTTGGTTTTCATGGAATTTGCTGCTCAAAATTTGTTTTTCCTGGTAACATCATTTCAATTTTGCTCTATTGCATAGAATCCACTGGGACTGTCAACCAAGGTGTCCTGCCCTACTCTGGCCTTGGCAAAAGTCTGTGATCCAGACCCTCTACCCACAATTTGACATGAGCAAAGTGACAAAAAAACAAAAACAAAACAACACGTCCTCAAAATTGCAAGAGCTCATTGATTTCCAGAACTGTCCATTTGCCCCTGGACCCTCATTGTTGCTTTGGCCTCAATTCTTGCTAGTCTGATCCTTTAGCCATCTTCACCATGCTGTGAACTGCCCAGTATTTTTCCAGTAAATTTTGTTTTTCTGTTTAAATTTAGATTTGTTGATTATATTAGAGTTGGGTTTTGTTGATTACAAACCAGAGACTTCCTACTGAAACATAATGGAATTGGCTTCAAATATCCTCTGATCCAGGGGCGCCTGGGTGGATCAGTCGATTAAGCATCCAACTTCAGCTCAGGTCATGATCTCATGGTTCGTGGGTTTGATCCCCACGTTGGGCTCTGTGCTGACAGCTCTGAGCCTGGAAACTGCTTCAGATTCTGTATCTCTTTCTCTGACCCTCCCCTGCTCCTTCTCTCTCTCTCTCTCTCTCTCTCTCAGAAATAAATAAAACATTTAAAAAATTTTTAAAAACCCCACAAATATCCTCTGGTCCAGTTGGTTTCCTACCTATGGTGAAGAGTAGAGCAGGCTTTTGGGAGACTCTACAATTGCTCTCTGGTCTTCCTAATTTTTCCCCTTTTTTAATGTTGCTAAACTTTAGTCTTTTCATCCTTTATATGTCTTTAAACTTTACGTTTTTGTGACGATGAACTCCATTTAATGATTCACATTAACATCCTTCCAGAATTTGCTTAGCACTCATTTGCTATTTACCAGATCCTGCAGGTGGCTCTCCTTGCAGAGAGAAGATCTCTCAGCTTTTGTATGAAGATAAGCTGCCAAATGTTGGTCAAATAAAAACTGAGTCATAGTGTTTCCATCCCTGTGCTTTTCAATAAAGTAAACCAAAGACAACTTACTGGTTAGATAAAGTACAACAGAGAGAGGGTCAAATCTAGGGAGATGGTTCATGCACAAAATTTATGTTTGACTCATACCAGCAGAATACACTAGCAAATGAACCTAAAATCTCAGTGGCTTAATGCAACAAAAGTTTATTTCTTATTCATATTCCATGTCTAACAGGGGTTAACAGGGCTTTCTGCATATCATAGCTTCTCAAAGACCAAGAAGGCAGAGGCATCCTGTTGATGAACATATTTCTTTCTTTTGGTCATATTTATTGCAAACCAACCAACCAACCCACAAAAAACCATGACCTTACCATCTTTAGTTGGAAATGAAAGTAAAATACCTCCATGTGCCTGGAAAAGGCATAAGTATTTGTCAGATAGTTTTAATGATTAGTCTAGATGCCTTATTCTGTATCTGTACCTCTCTCTCCCTCACTATTTTCGGCATTTGTCAGTTTAGAATTATCCACCTCAGTCCAGGTACATTTTTATAGATTTAGCATTTTCATCTCAACTAAGACTTTAATCAACAATGTTGAAGTGATAAAGTCTTTACAGTTTACATGGTATTTCTATATAAAATATTTCCTTTGACCTTCATGGTCACCCAGGGACATAGGTGGGACAGAGAATATTAATTCTGTTTTACACAGATGACTAAATTGGAGTTTAAGGAAGCAAAGTGCTTGACCCATATTCACAGTGGTAGACCTGGGACTTAATCATTATATGCTTCCACACCAAACCTACTGTCATGTCTTTTCTTCTCCACACCACACCTAACACAGTGAGCAAATAAGGAATACGACCCCTACCAACCTCGTTAGCATATAAAAGAGGACCCAAAGAGGATAGAAATTCCTTCCAGAACCAAAGGAGTGAAGCTATAATGATAGGGCAGTGCCTGCCTCTATCATATTATGACAACTGCAAGGAGGCTTTGCCCGGGCCCTTTTACGCACCACATGGGTGGTTGCCTGCTTCTCTACCTACTTCTTGAAGTAGTGGAGTGGGCATGTGTGAGTGTGTATTTCCTTGTCAGTCGATCAAGAAGATGGGAGAGGACCATGGAGGTGTGAAGTGATTTACTTTAAAGGAAAGCAAAGAATCACTCCACTTTTGCTGGAAAAAAATGAGTGGCTAAACTAAGCCCTATGGTTGGTAACAGTTTTTACCTTTATATCAAAAGAATACCGATGATACACTTTTAACATCCAATTTTCAGGTTGGGAAATTGGCCTCATGTAGCCCAGTTTAATCATCTGAGTCACTAGGGATTAATTTGTTGCAAAAATTTATGATCATTCCTTGCCCTGGAATTTCCTGTTTCAGACAGGTGTCTGTGTATCTTAATTTTTGGATTTGAAATATTTGTTGTTCCCAGGGTCAAGGCAAACCTTGTGGCCGTGGCCTTGTTCATGTCATGCCATTCACTTCTCTTGTCAACCTCTCTTGTCAACAGGCATGGATCGTATTATAGGAGTATGTTGTGGATAGTACAGGGATTGAAGGTGATAGGAAGGGATTGGTTGGCATATAACTGAAAACTCCACTGAAGAAACCTAAAAGATGGATGAAAATGTGAAATTGTCTAGCAACTGCTGCCCTTGAATATCAATCACTGCCAATCACCGATCAACTTTTCTAGCACTCGACCCCCTGCTGCACGATGCCCTGGGAGGGGTCATCACCTCCTGAGCATGCAGCACACCTGCAGGCAGGCCTCTTCTGGCGTTTGCCCACAGTAAGGTCATTAAAAGGCATAACAGATTAGGGCAGCTCCCCCAGCAGTAGCAATTAACCTTCAGGAACCTGGCAGACATAGGTATATTTTAGGACTGCAGAAGGCATTAATTTTTACTTATTTAACATTTACTTAAAGAAGCGAACAGTAGGAGGAAAATCTGTGATCCCCTTCACCATCTCTCTCTTCACTTCCCTCATCTTCATCACCCTCTTCCCCCACCTCGCCTCACCACCCCCCTGTTTTGTTCACTCTATGTCTGTCTGCGAGATGTATGAAGTTCTTTTCATGTGGGGATAGTGACAGTTGTTACTTCGTGCCAGCCTGTAAAGTCTCAACGTGGGCAGCTCTGAGGGAGGCACTTACGTATGGCTAAGCAAGGTCTTTTCTTCTCTGGGTTCAGTCTGAGGATCAGTCTGGGGGGTCGTGGTGCAGGACCTGAAGCCTCCTGGCCTGGTTCCGTGTGGTGACAGGTACCACTGATGCCTGTCACACATACAGGGCCCCTACAGGTGCCTCTTAAATGCCCATCCGTCTCCTTCTCATCCATTTCCCTTTGGCTCTCTGGAAAAGAATAAAACCCAAACTGCTCTGCAGGGGAGAACAAACAGCAAGTCGGCTCATCCATCATCGCTCCCTGTCAGATGCAAGCTGTAGATGAATGTTCGGAGATTGACACAGCACTGGTCAGAACCTACATAACAATGCCCCCTTTTCCTATTAGCAAGGAACTTCAGATTGGGAAGAAAAGAATATCTACATAATTTTAAGATGTGAACATTCAAGAAATAGCATCTCATTTTGAACGCCCATGAATCCAATGTCTATTAGCTAAGATAACTTACATTGGGATCCTAATGTACAAAAGCAAATCTGTAAGGTTAATCATTTTCAATTAATGATCCTTTCTTCTAGAAAAGCAATAGTGAAGATGAAAGGAAGACATGGGACAATAGTTTTGAGTCTCTTATATCAAGTATCATTGACGTACATCCATTTAAGAGAGAAAAGAAAAAAATATTTCATTTCATTAAAGAACTAGGTGCTAGTATTTCATTTAGAAACCATCCCTAGGTTATTAGGCAGCAATATGAAAATCTAATCTGACAACATGTTTGTAATTGTTACAAGAAGGCACCTATGAAGAAATTCTGAAGAGACAACTGATTCAGGATTTGATGTGGCTTCTGGCAAAGTGAGGAGATGCCAGGATTGCCCCAGCCTCTGAGGAAGCCTCTTTAATTTAAATGTGCATGCTGAGATGCAGCTGTGCTGATGAATGCATATTTATTGGACCTGGATAGGAGGCAAATGCGTAACTAATTAAACTATTCTAGTGTCAGCTACTCTGGCCAATATCCCCTTGGGAAAAAAAAATAAAGCATCACTATTTAAAATGTATTTTGGAACCAAAAAGTTACCACTCAACTGATCGACAAATAATATCTGTGAAGGGACATGAAGGTGATTCTACTAAGATTAGAAAAATAGGGTTGAGGAATGTCTTTAAGTTAGAGGTGACTTTATGAAGGCTTACTTAATGAAGAATGCTGATTGACTACTTTTGCACCCTACCTGAGATGAGGAGGATGAACTGTCTGGAAAATGTACAGGATGTCATGTTAGAGCACATCTAGTCCACCTGTCCCCCTTAGAGCTGAAGCAACAGAGCATAAAGTGACTGGAATAGAAACTTTGTAAGCTTCTGTTTTCCAGTCGAGAGTCCTTCCTCTGCACTATTGTTAGCCAGTGAAGGATTTTATAACACAATCTTTAAAACAAAAGTGTAACTGGTTAACAAGGAAGTTCTTTAAATTTGTTTCTTTAACAAATCTAGACAAGGTAAGCACCGTGGCCAAGATGGAAGCAAAAAGATGGGGCTGGATAGCATCAGAATGCTGGAGTTCTGTTATCTCCTGTGCTCTGCAACATGGTAAATAATTTAACCCAGGCATCTATTTCATCCATACCATACATACTTTGGATTTTCATTATCTAATGACTAAGTGTCTATTGATAGATCTAGGTTGAGGGGAATATTCCAATTTGGGGGTTTTCTGAGGCAGCGCAATAAACAATACTTCTCTTCCTTACCTGGATTCTGAATTAATCAAGAAATAAATCAGCAGTAAGCTAATGGAGTACCGAAAGATCACCTTTATTACTGATAAAATTTGAACAATATATCTTAAAGCGCCTTCAGGTGGGCTGGCTGAGCTGACTCCCAACATCCAATGGGCTGACCTGCTCCCTAGTAGCAAGGAGGTGGGCAGGGTCACAAATTGACTAATCTGATAAGTAACTCCATTTGCCTCTTATGCCTTCTTCTTTGATGGTGAAATGAAAGAGGAGCAAAGAACTCCCCCATAGGAAGAAATAAGATTAAAGAAGAAGCATTCTCTCCTAAGACTTTTTCATTTTGCCTTTTATGATTCTTTCCTTTCAGTGTTTATGAAAGACATGAAACCCAACATTTTGGGGAAGGACCTTCCCTCTTTATGAACTCGGGGGAACACTAAATATGTGTGTGTGTGTGTGTGTGTGTGTTGAATGGCCTTTTCTCCATGGGTCTGGGGAACTATCTCCCTTTGTGTGAGGGTGGGAAAAGAGGAAGGAGGAAGGGTTTAGATTCATTAGAAAAGTGATACATAGTGGGAAAAAAAAGAGCTAATGTTCAGTTGGGATATTCAAATAAAGATTTCACCAAGTAAATGTGGAGCTAGGTGAGAAGAAGAAAGAGGGACAAAAGGATATTTTTCCATTAGCATAGCAAGGGCCAAGCTTAGAAAGTTCATTTATCCTAGATATTTATTAACTGCTGAATGCTGACTATGGATATGAGGTGGTTCCAAGCACTGGGAATACAGCAGTGAAAAATTCTATTGATAAAGCTCTGCTCTTGCTGAGGTTGTATTCTAGTTGCGGCAGAGTTGAGATCTAGTAGCTCTCCTATGGTATCTACTTGGAGGGGGCAGTAAATCAAAGCAGGGGTTGAATACTGGAGGCCTATGGCAATTCAACAGAAAGAGTCAAGGGGTCACTAACAGGCTCTACTCAAGTTAGAATGAGCCAAGCATGCATCAAGCACATTAGCTACTGACTTCAGACCTGAGTGCCAGCAGAGGGAGTAGCAGCTGGGTAAAAGGGAAACATGAGAACAGAGACATCAGATCAGAGGACTTCTTCAATCTACTGCCACAAAAACTTGGCAAGCCCCTTCCTCTAACATACCCAGACACCATTCTGAGAAGAGAAGGGAGAAGATGGTAAAATCTCCAAGTGGTTGGATTTTCAAAGGAGAGGGTACTTGAGTGGACCTTGACTAAAAGTGAATTCTCAATGGAATGAATGTTCAAACTAAAAGGAAGCTTTATACCAGAATGACTGAAATGTTTTATTTGGATTAAATTTACTTCATTTTCCTTGATATCTGACAGTAGGGAGAGCTGCCAGAAGAATATTGGTGATTTTATAACCTTGCCATAATGCTATGGAGATGATGTCGCAGAAACAGCAAAGGGACTTGGATGCCTCACTGTTGACTATTTGTCGTAGACTAATTTTGAGATAAAAAAGAACCTTTTTCCTTCTTCTTTGAAGCTTGCAGTCTTAGGTAAACCCCATCTACTGGAGGGAAATGATTTTCCAGAGGTTTCCACTGTACGTTTTATCCTGAAGTACTAGAATCCTGAAGTTCAGAGGGTAGTATAGAAATTATCCGAGAACTCAGGACTACCCATGGTTTAAGGTACAGAAATTTGGGCTCCTACTGGGACAATAAAGAGGTGCCTCAATTGAGAGAGAAAGAGAATTGCTAGGCTATAGCAGGGCTAGACGAAGGATCACCTCAGAATTTATGTTTCTTTTATTTGGTTCGATGGGACTATTTAACCTTTTTGTGATATCATCCTTCTTCCCCTTTCTGTTCTGAGTTCCACCCCCAATTTTTATTTTTGGTAACTGCTTTACCAAATGTCAGCAAAGGCCTACACAAGTCCAATAAACTCTTCCAACCTCTCATCCACCATCCCTCCATTGTATTCTTGTTTCTGGAGTTCACTGCTGAAATTCTTCTTTAAGATTCTGAGAGTGCAGGGCTTGTTCTTCCTGTCTTTTTGAAAATTCTTTGTCAATTTTTATTATGAGCTGGGCTGTGTTTCCCTCAAATTCATATATTTAAGCCCTAATTCTCAGTACTTCAGAATATGACTATATATGGAGATAGGATCTTTAAAGATGTAAATAACTTAAAATGAGGTTGTTAGGATTGGTCATAATGAAGTATGTCTGGTATCCCGATAAGAAGAGGAAATTAGGACAGAGACATGTACAGAGGAAAGACCATATGAAGACATAGGGAGCAGATGGCCATCTACAAGCCAAGGAAAAAGGTCTCTAAAGAACCTATCCCTACAGACACCTTGCTCTCAGATTTATACCTTCCAGAACTATGACAAAATCAATTTCTATTTTGTGTCACCAAGCCTGTTTTACTTTGTTGCAGCAGCTCTGGCAAACAAATATAGTCTCATTTATCAGCTCTCTTTCTCTGCTCATTCCCTAAATGTAGACATTTCCCAAATTTCAGCCCCTAGATCAGTCTTGGTGCTTCACCTTGCTAATCTCGTATACCTCCATACATTCAATTATTTCTTCCATGGGAGTGATCCTCTAATTTACTAGGTTGAATCATATGAGATGACCATATCATTATGGTATAATGGTATACCATATGGTATATGGTATAATGTCTTTAATCATTAATGTATAATGTCTTTATACATTAAAAATGGTTGGCTATTGATGGCTTCATGTGGCTCAACATGATACGCCTCTACTCTGGACATTCTTGAGGATCCAAACTTACATGTCTCTCTGCCTTTTATACCTGCTCACATGATTATATAGTAGGAGCCTCACAAATAACACATCTAATACAGAACTTAGCATCTTAGGAAACCTCTAGGCTTCAAGTATTGGCCTCATCTTTAGGTCATCACTGTCCTTCAGTGTCCCATACCATGATTATCACATGTGTGATTACATGTGATACCTACCTTCTATATGCACTTCCTTAGGTACAGCTCTTTGAAGGGAACTATTCAGGAACTTCCTAACAATTTGCAATTTAAAGTATAGTCCCTGAACCTGGATTACCTACATTGCCTTGAAGCTTGTTAGAAATAAAGAATCTCAGTCCCCACCTGGATTTAGTCAATCAGAACCTGGGCATTTGTTCTTAAGTCCCAGATGATTCTTTTACAAATTAAAGTTTGAGAAGAACTGCCTTGAAATAGGGTGGTGGCCATTGGAATTCTAACTTTCAGGATATTATAAAAATTTATTTTTCTGCAGGCAGTAGGAAAGTTTAGAGAGTATAAGAAAACTCAAATCACCATAGTCTTGCTAACATAGAGTATTGCCCTTAATTAAAAGGAATAGATTGCATTTTTATATTTAAACATTTTAATGTTTGTTATTTTTGAAAGAGACAGAGTGTGAGCAGGAGAGGGGTAGAGAGAGAGGGAGACACAGAGTCCGAAGCAGGCTCCAGGCTCTGAGCTAGCTGTCAGCACAAAGCCCAACGTGGGACTCGAATCCATGAACCATGAGATCATGACCTGAGCCAAAGTCAGACGCTTAACCAACTGAATCACGCAGGCACCCCTAAACTGCATTCTTAATAAGTGAAAATTTATATTCTAATAATGTTACTTCTTATCCCTCTTTGATTACTGGTGAGGTTTTTTACTGATATTTGTCCATGAATTTTCCACATAGTATTTGGTAGTTGTCTTTCTAATCTAATTATTTGCACACTTTTCTAAATTCCATTATTCTTACTTTTGTTATTACAATGTGGATGACTCCCAAGACCTTTTGTTCACCTGCTGCATTTAAACCAAAGGATTCTCATTATTCCTGACAGCCATACTTTCAAACCATGAATTTGAGGAATACATTTTCTTCCCAAGTGATTTAAATCAGCTACACAAGTCACAAGTTTTTGAGCACAGTTTGAGGAAATTGATGGTTACTGGTGATTTTGAAATAAACACTGCATTGCTTGACACACAGTAGGAACTGGGGATGATTCTGAATGGAGTCAAAGGCAGAAAATAAAATAAAAAGCATGGCCCTGTTCAGCAGCCTCTTCTTTAAACCTAAAAGCTGCAGCACATGCATGTGCACACACACACACACACACACACACACACACACACACACACACACACGGAGTCCTTCTGGGGAGCCCGGATGGATACAGAGACACTGAGCACTAGGAATCTTGCCCTTTCTTATCATGCAGAATGATTAGTCTGCTGGTTGTGACTATCTGGGCAGCCTGGGAGGTGGCTTGACAAGGTTACTCAGGTCAGAGCAGGATAACAAGCAGTAGAAGAAAGAGCTATATACTATTTAAGAAAAATAAATAAACAACCCTGATCATGCTCCTAAAGCCAGCAGCTTCACTTTGCCATTGAGTAAGCCGTACTTGTCTTCCCTGTTTCTCTTTGTTTATGAGGATTTCGAAGTTCTTGCCTATTGATGGTGTAATTTGCTTAGCCAGACAAGCAGGTACTGTACACAATAAGTTATTCTAAATAAAAGGGGCGATTAATCAAGGAAAATCAAACTGTGAGCCCTAGTACCACTCCTTCCTGGCGGGTCCCAGACTCCCAGCTTGTTTATTTAGTGTCACCCATAGTCTGTCATGGCTGACCTAAAACTATCAGGAACAGCCACAATGGCAGCCAAGCATAAACAAAAATCTGAACTGAAGGTGCAGTGGGACTGCCATTCCACAGATAAGATCTATTGCTGTAATAGCCCTTGATTATGAAGACCAAAGGAGAAAAAACACCAAATATACAGACACTTTTCTGTTTATTTATACATGAAGAAGGAGGGGGAAGCAAATCATTTACAAAGAGGAGGGAAAAAAGGGAATAAGGTTTCATTACATGTCAGTGTTTCTCGGTTTATACAACAAGATTCTGTGATAGCAGGGGTTTGCCACTGGTCCCCTTTGTTTGTGTATTGACATTTTGCAATGCTAAAAAAAAAAATCACACACTGGGGCCAGAGATAGCGGGGAGAAAGGAATTGAGGTGGGAAAAACCTACTGGACTGTTACCTAGAGAAAGAATGTTTTTCTCTTCCATGTAACAGTCCCAAGTAAGTACAGATTTAGGCAACAAATGAGTAGGTTTTTAGAGGATCTTTCATGTAAAAGGGTGTGCTGGGAGACTGTGCTTTTTCAGATGAACAGGATCCCTTAATTATTGCAGATATGCATTATGCATTTTTCAACGCGCAAGAAGCAGTCTTGGGTGAAATCCTCATTTCTCTGTTCGCCGTGGTATTCTTCCATGGTGGAACCCTTTCATTTTTGTTCCCCCATCAGTTTATTTAATTTTATAGAGTTGGGGAACTACTTGGGAAGAAAGTTAGCTGGAGATGCTTCTCACCAGAATGTGATGGATGTAGGTGTCCACTTCAGAGCCAATCTGGTCACTGCTTCCAGATGGAACGTGAAAAGATTACTTTCATCCATAAAGAGACCCACAAGTTCTGGGAAGCGGTGGAAATGGATCTCTTATTGTTGTTTGTAGGTACTACACTGCTGTTGCTCATGTTCCAGGGGCCAAATTTATCCATTTAATGGAGACGTGTGCTTGTCCTACTCGCATTCCACTTAATAAAATGTGTAAGAGGAAGGGCAAGATGCTTCCAATAGGGTCGTAGTATTGAGGAATACCGCTTTATTGTTCTCTGTTGGTCAATTACTGGGACAAATGGCTGCAGGAAGTTCTCCCCAATCTATTTTCTTGCAGGCCATGCAGTATTACATTTCACTCCAAAGAGTAAAGTTCTAATGCTTTATCACATTCCAATGCTCAAAAGGGAAATTGCTGCTAAGGTACTTAACACTAAATGCATCCATTTTGGTATACTGACATTGCCTGGGACTACAGATAAATTTCAGCAAATCACACTCGTACACTAAGGAATTGGGATCTCATTCTCTGAGGCACTGGAGGAAATAGAAGGCTCTGCCTAGGGAGGGCACAAAATGATGGTTGGCATTATCAAGACACTGCACTGAAAAGGTGAAATGTTCTATCAGCTACTGTGAAAAACCCCAGCTGTGTTCACTTGCATGACTGGCTGAAAATTCATTTTCTTTTCCCTCTTGGATGTTTTGTGGCAAAGGAAAACACTTGGGAAAGGCTGGTATGAGGACTCACATGGCGTACACAGAGTCAGAAAAGGGACATGTGGTTAGCACTAAACTAACATTCACATTGAGATGGATGCTTTCGTCCATTTCCACAAACCATTCTATTTTGTCAAAACTTTTTTATGTTTTATTTATTTTTGAGAGCAAGAGACACAGAACATGAGCAGGGAGAGAGAGAGAGAGAGAGAGAGAGAGAGAGAAACACAGAATCTGAAGCAGGCTCCAGGCTCTAAGCTGTCAGCACAGAGCCCGACTCCGGGCTCAAGCTCACGAACCACAAGTTCGTGACCTGAGCAGAAGTCAGTCGCTTAACCAAATGAGCCACCCAGGAGGCCCTCTGCAAACCATTCTAAATTCATATTTGTACTTTAGCAGTCTTTGGTGATTCAAGGTCCGAAATTCTGAAGGTGCTTGGGAAGTAACAACACTAGTTTTAATTTGCCTGCTTGAAGTTTAACATGCCATTCTCTTCCTCTAGAGCCTCCCCAGTGTGTTCCAGTGTGACTCCCATCTCTCCCCTGGAGGCGTTGTTTGTACGTGGCAATGATCTGTGAGGGGATGCTTCTGTACACACAGATAATTAACTGCATTGAGGCCACTTTTAGGCTGCAATACGATGACCAGAATCAAGTGATCTATTATCATGTGCATTGGTTATGTTCTATCTAATTTTCCTTGTCTGTAAAAAAAGGTTTCTTCTCATATAATTTTTACGTTGAGATGTAATTCACATACAGTAGAATTCACCCTTTGAAAGCATTTAATTCCAGGCTTTTTTGCATATTCACAAAGTTGGGTAACCATCACCACTATCTAATTTCAGAACGTGTTCATTATCCACAGACAGAAACCCCACACCCATCAGCAGTCACTCCTCATTTCCCCTCTTCCCAACTCCTGGCCACCACTAACATGATTTTTGTCTATGTGAATTTACTTATTCTGGACACTTCATGTAAATGGAATCATTCTATATGTGACCTTTTATGTCTGGCTTCTTTCATTTAGCATGATGTATTCAAGGTTCATCCTATTCTAACATGTATCAGTATTTCAATCTTTTAATTTTTTAAGACTTTATTTTTTAGAGCAGTTTTAATTTTACAACAGTGAGAGGGAGATACAGATACTTTCCATCTACCCGGATTCCGCACATACAGAACCTCCCTCTTTATCAACATCACTCAACAAAATAGTTCATATTTTACCAAGGATGAATTTACACTGACATATCATAATCATCCAGAGCCCTTAGTTTATGTTATGGTTCACTCTTGTACATTCTATGGGTTTGAACAATTATGTAATGACATATATCCATTATTATATTATCATATAGAGTATTTTCACTGCCCTAAAATTCTGCTGTGGTCTGCCAATTCACTCACCCTTCCCATCATTCCTGGCAACCACTCATCACTTTATTGTGTCCATAATTTTGCCTTTTCCAGAATGTCATATAGCTGGAATGATATAGTATGTAGCCTTCTCAAATTGTTTTCTTTTGATTATAATCCACATTTAAGCTTATGTCTTGATAACTCATCTCTGCTTAGGGCTGCATAATATTCCATTGTGGGATGTACTACATTCACCTGCTGAAGGCCATTATAGTTATTTCAAAGTTTGGCAATAATGAATAAAGCCACTATAAACATCTGTGTGAAGGTTTTTGGGTGCACATAGTTTCCAACTCTTTTAGGTAAATGCCAAGGAGTGTGATTACTAGTTCATATGGTAAGAATATGATTAGTTTTATGAGAAACTGCCAAACTGTCTTCCAAAGTAGCTGTGCCATTTTGCATTCTCATTAGCAATTGATGAGAGTTCCTGTTGCTCCATATCTTTGCCAGCATTTGGTGTTGTCATTGACACTTCCAGACTTTTATCATATTAGTAGGTGTATAGTGGCATTTTGCTGCTTTAGTTTGCATTTCTCTGATGGCATAATGTAGGGCATCTTTTCATATGTTTGTTCTCCATCTGTGTATCTTCTTTGGTGAGATATTTAGTAAGGCCTTTGGCCCATTTTTTAACTGCTGTTTGATTTCTTGTTGTTGAGTTTTAAGGGTTCTTTATATATTTTAGATAATAGGCATTTATCATATGTGTCTTCTGCAAATATTTTCTCCCAGTTTGTGGCTTGTCTTGTCATTCTTTTGATACNCTGTATTTCATAGAAGTTTTAAATTTTAATTTTAATAAAGCCCATCCTATCAATTATTTCTTTCATGGATCATGTCATTGATATATCCAAAAAGGCATTGCTATGCTCAAGGTCATCTAGGTTTTCTCATATCTTATTTTCTAGGAGTTTTATAGTTTTGCATTTTACATTTAGGTTTGTAACCCATTTTCAGTTAATTTTTATGAAAGATTTAAGATCTGTGGTTAGATTTATTTTTGTGCATGAGAATGTCCAGGTTTTTTTGGCACCAATTGCTGAAGAGATTATCTTTACTTCATTGTGTTGCTTTTGCTTTTTTTGGTCAAAGATCAGTTTACTACATTTACGGGGGTCTGTTTCTGGGCTCTCTATTCTGTTCCATTTATCTATTTGCCTTTTTTTTTTTTTTTTTTNTACTATGATATCCCAATAACTATAGCTTTTTAGTAAATCTTGAAGTTGGACAGTCTCATTCCTCCAACTTTGTTCATCTCCTTCAATATTGTGTTGGTTATTATGGCTCTTTTGATTTTCCATATAATTTGGAATTACTGCAGCACTTGGGTGGCTCAGCCATTTGAACATCTGACTCTTGATCTTGGCTTAGATCACGGTCCCATGGTTTGTGGGATGGAGCTATTGGGCTCTATGGTGGTGGTGGGAATCTGCTTGGGATTCTATCTCTCCCTTTCTCTGGCCCTCCCCTGTGTGTGTCCACATGCATATGTGTGCTCTCTCTTTCAAAGTAAATAAACTTAAAAAAATTAAAAATAATTTGGCAAGGCTTTGTTGATCATTTTATTCTTTGCATGGCTGAATAATATTCCATTGTATGGCTATACCATATTTTGTTTATCCATTTATCAGCTGAAAGATATTTGAGTTGTTTCCAATTTTTGATTATTTTGAATGATGCTACTGTGAACATTCCCTACAAGTTTTTGTTTGAATATCTATTTTTCAATTCTTCTGAGAATTTACTGAGAAGTGTAATTGCTAAGTCAATGTGGTAACTCCATATTTGATTTTCTGGGGAAACTTTCAGACTGTGTTCTTTGGAGGCTAAAATATAAGTATTTATAATGGCAATTTATAATTCATATTCAACAACGTTTAAAATTTTCTATTAATCTTTGCTTTATTATAGCTTTAACTCTTCTACATGAAATATTCTTTGATCAGAATTCCATTTTATACAGGGGATGATTAAGTTGAATTTAGTTTTAATTAAAATACCCATTCTTATTTCTTAAACTTTTCTGACTCAAAACTTTGACTATGCCATTACAGTCTATATTAAAGTCAAACCTAAAATACAGTTACTTTGTTAATTGATCATCAATGTTACATAGTTGGTTAGATACATGTTAATAGCTATTAGTAAAAATATGCTGATAGTATTTATTAATTATGGTCCATTTTACTCTTTTGTGTATTTCACTGAAAAAGATTACCTGAGTTCATATTCCAGTTATGAAATGTTCTATTTTATTTAAACATGCCCATAAAAATAAAATGCATTTTGATTCACAGTGAGGATAGAAATTTTTTTAAAAAAAGAAAATATCATAATTAAAAGAAAGTAACCATTAACCTTGACATTAGAACAGTAATGTCTAATGTCTAATAATTTGCCAATTATTCTCTAGGTACGCAACAAATGAGCTAACTGACTGATGTTTAAAAAGGGTAGGCCTGAATTATGTTGTTGGATTCAGTAAAATTTGGAGTCTCAATACCTTTTAAAACATTTGATGATATTCAAGAACTTTTTCAGAGAAAAGTGCAAATATTGGATATAAACCCTATTGTTTGTGCTTTTAGTAAATGAGAAATGGTTCTTTATTTTGGGTCTTGATGTAGAATCATGCTACTTTCAATACATTAAGAACGGGTTGGGGAAAAAATTAAAATGGGCTGGATTGTCTGCTAAACTTGGGAAATCGCCTCTCTTTTAGCTTTCTACTTAGATTCCACTTATCCGGCTTCCCAGATGAACGACAGGTTTAGATGTTCTGTTCTTGTATAGACTGTTTAGTGATGAGAGTGGGATTAAAGACCCATGAGACATTGAATGGGGAAAAACATCTTCTGAGAATATCAAGTGCATTTTAGAAAATATTAAGTTTAGAAAAATCAATAACCCAACATTTCTAAAGGTAAATAACATTAGACAGAAAGCAAACAAGCACCATTATGGTCAGTGGTCAGATTAGAGACATTTTCCTCAATAAAGACCCCATGGCACCAGGGAAACCGACACAGACTCTGTTAAGCTGTTGGAATTATTATTCATTTAAGAGAGTGTCTCATATAAAAGATCTACTAGAATGTTTGAGACCACATACCCCACTCAGGTGGAGAGTTATTTGCAAGTCTAAAAAGCTGGGTTGTTATGTGAAAGGCTGATGCAATTTTGTGGAGTAGCAGATCAATTTGAGTACAGCAAATGAGTAGTGTAGACCTACATAGCAAGCTTAGGACATATGACAAAGCCTTGTTGAGGAAAGCTTGGACATTTTGTATGTAAAGACCATCGTTCCTTCTAATTGTAAAAGGACATTCATTTTTCTGCTTGTCTACTATTGAGATTTATAATATTAAAATCATTATTCCTGTTTCAGAGATGAAGTCTGTACATAGAATTGCATTAGAATATTTCTTGTTTTTGTTATGAGTCACAGTAGCAAGCAATAGAAAGCAATTCTAGCAAGCTTAAATGGGCAAGGAGAATTCATTGTAAAGATACAGTGATGTCTTGTGGAATCCAGTAGTGGGAAGGAATGTGGGCTTTGAAAGGAATGGAAACTAAGGACCAAAAACTTGTTGTTTTTTTCCTCTCTGAAGATTGGTTTCTTTTACATGATAAGTGAAATTTCTTTCCCATATTTCTAAGTCTGTACCTCACCGGCCCAGACACTTCTAAAAGGACTATCTAAATTCAATTTCTGAGAGAAGGTACTCTTTTTGGCTGGGATTGAGACAGGTGCACATTCTTGGTCCAATCAACCACGGCTAAGGGGAAAAAGGTTATAAATAAAATGGCTCCTGATGCATCTACCATTGTGGATGGGATGGCAGCGAATATAGGGTGTCTGACAGTGTAATGTCGTGTGCTGTGTGTGATGTGGGCAGAAACTGATCCAACTATGCATTAGCTAGAACTAATTTCAAGTAAGCCAACTAGAATAAAGAAAGCCATTTGTCCCATATTCCCTAATAATAAGAGCTATATTGTACAACTATCCTAGAAAATTCTGCATGTGGTTAGCATAAAAAGGAAACAAATATTGACTTATATGTAGTTTTTTTTTTTTTTTGAAGTACAAATCAAAGGATGCATTCTTAAGGGAGAGAATAGTAGATACTGTTTACCAATCTTTTGAATATAGTCTCCAACTAGGGGGAAAATCAATTGCTTTTTTTTTAGTTGTGTCTATTAAAAGTCTTGTGAGGTCTTCAACAAAGAACATTCAGTTCAAGAAATTTCAGAGCCAAATAACTATTCATTCAAGGCTAAAGTGTAAAAAGTACAATTGAACACAGCAATTGGGTGGTTGTTACAGTGACTGCTAAAATATTTACTGTGTACAATGTTGTCTTTCCTCCCCATCCTTGAGGAATAAAACTCACATAGACCTTGTTCTTAATGTAGTTGTTTTAGAGGTATCCAATATAATATAAACACTCAAATAAAAAGCTGTAATACCGTATTAACTATTTTCCAGGTAAGTTCTACTTTAGGATTTTTTTTTTAATAGTTTATTGTCAAATTAGTTTCCACA